>NC_089508.1:600000-900000 GCF_036850995.1 Saccopteryx leptura | reverse complement strand
TCAGCCCAGTTCACCCAGCTCAGCTCACCCAGCTCAGCTCACCCAGCTCAGCTCACCCAGCTCAGCTCACCCAGTTCAGCTCACCCAGCTCAGCTCAACCAGCTCAGCTCAGCTCACCCAGCTCAGCTCACCCAGCTCAGCTCACCCAGTTCAGCTCACCCAGCTCAGCTCACCCAGCTCACCCAGCTCAGCTCACCCAGCTCAGCTCACCCAGCTCAGCTCAGCTCACCCAGCTCACCCAGCCCAGCTCAGCTCACCCAGCTCAGCTCACCCAGCACAGCCCAGTTCACCCAGCTCAGCTCACCCAGCTCAGCCCAGCTCACCCAGCTCAGCTCACCCAGCTCAGCTCACCCAGCTCAGCTCAGCTCCCCAGCTCAGCTCACCCAGCCCAGCTCACCCAGCTCAGCTCACCCAGCTCAGCTCAGCTCACCCAGCCCAGCTCACCCAGCTCAGCTCACCCAGCTCAGCCCAGCTCACCCAGCTCAGCTCACCCAGCACAGCCCAGTTCACCCAGCCCAGCTCACCCAGCTCACCCAGCTCAGCTCAGCTCACCCAGCTCAG
Organism: Saccopteryx leptura; assembly: GCF_036850995.1. NCBI lineage: Eukaryota > Metazoa > Chordata > Mammalia > Chiroptera > Emballonuridae > Saccopteryx > Saccopteryx leptura. The sequence goes on along the minus strand of NC_089508.1, from coordinate 899,439 downwards.
CTCACCCAGCCCAGCTCACCCAGCTCAGCTCACCCAGCTCAGCCCAGTTCACCCAGCCCAGCTCACCCAGCTCAGCCCAGCTCACCCAGCTCAGCTCACCCAGCTCAGCTCACCCAGCTCAGCTCACCCAGTTCAGCTCACCCAGCTCACCCAGCTCAGCTCACCCAGCTCAGCTCACCCAGTTCAGCTCACCCAGCTCACCCAGCTCAGCTCACCCAGCTCAGCTCAGCTCACCCAGCTCAGCTCAGCTCACCCAGCTCAGCTCAGCTCACCCAGCTCACCCAGCTCAGCTCACCCAGCTCAGCTCAGCTCAGCTCAGCTCACCCAGCTCACCCAGCTCAGCTCACCCAGCTCAGCTCAGCTCACCCAGCTCAGCTCAGCTCACCCAGCTCAGCTCACCCAGCTCAGCTCACCCAGCTCAGCCCAGCTCACCCAGCTCAGCTCAGCTCACCCAGCTCACCCAGCTCAGCTCACCCAGCTCACCCAGCTCAGCTCAGCTCACCCAGCTCACCCAGCTCACCCAGCTCAGCTCAGCTCACCCAGCTCACCCAGCTCAGCTCAGCTCACCCAGCTCACCCAGCTCACCCAGCTCACCCAGCTCACCCAGCTCAGCTCACCCAGCTCAGCTCAGCTCACCCAGCTCAGCTCACCCAGCTCAGCCCAGCTCACCCAGCTCAGCTCACCCAGCTCAGTTCAGCTCACCCAGCTCACCCAGCCCAGCTCACCCAGCTCAGCTCAGCTCACCCAGCTCAGCTTACCCAGCTCACCCAGCTCACCCAGCTCACCCAGCTCAGCTCAGCTCACCCAGCTCAGCTTACCCAGCTCACCCAGCTCACCCAGCTCACCCAGCTCAGCTCACCCAGCTCACCCAGCTCAGCTCACCCAGCCCAGCTCACCCAGCTCAGCTCACCCAGCTCAGCTCACCCAGCTCAGCCAGCTCAGCTCACCCAGCTCACCCAGCCCAGCTCACCCAGCTCAGCCCAGCTCACCCAGCTCACCCAGCTCAGCTCACCCAGCTGTGCTAGAAAGCCCAATTCAAACTGTTTTAGTTCAGCTCAGTTCAGCCTGCCCTGATAAGCCCAGTGCAGCCCTGGGCAGTCCTGAAAACCCACTTGTTCTGGGCCGAAAGGGCCAGTCCACCCGTCCTGCTTGCCTGAGATGAAGCCGTCTCATTCTAGGAGTACGGTAAAGCCGGGTGCGGCCAGGGGTCAAGTCCTTCCCGGGACCCCTCCCTGCCTTCTGTCCCTGGATACCTCAGTTCCCCAACCCTGGCCCAGCCTCTGCCTCTGTCCCAGCCAGCTCTCAGCTCCCAAGCAGTGCCTGACACTACCCTCCTTCAACGACCTGCTTAAAATACTTCCTGGCAACTTTTAGTTTTTAAAACATCTTGCAGGAATTAGGGAGCACTGGCCTGGGCAGCCGCTGCTGCTGTGCCGGAGAGGAGAGGTTGGGGCGGTCCCTGCAGCGCGTCCCCCTTAGCCTGTGCCCTACCCCGAGCCCCGGACGTTAGCTACCTTCCCTCCAGAGAAGAATCATCCTTAACAGTGGCCAGGAGAGAAGCATGGTTCTGAATTTGCCACTTAGAATTCTGGCCTTTAATACCCAGCTCTGTGGAAGGCCCGGGCTACTTTCTGAGGCACCACATTCACAACTTTCGAAAAGAGAACAGAAGTTGGGCCTTGTCTGAGCCACCACCATTGATAGTTATGGTAGCAATGATGACAAATGGCGCATGCCACCTTCCTTGGAATATTCTTTAGGGAAACTTAAACGTGAGTGACCCAGACAAGGGCCACTCAAGAGGCCACCCAAGCCAACCCCTCTCTGCCTCCGCTGAGCGTCCAACTCATCCAAGATCTCCTTCAAGTAGAAACAAAACCATCAAAGCCAACTGTCACCCTAGAGCAGGCTGGCAGCTGGGCTGCCTCTCTCTTACCATGTCTGCCTGGTCACTCAGAAGTCCCGTGGGGTCTCTGTCAGACAGCCATTCCTTCAAATCCACTACCCAGAGACTCGGGCTGGGCTGGCGGCAGAAGCCAGGACCACCCGTCCCTGGCCCGGGAGCAGGCCCGCTCCCAGACCCGTCGCCGGAGCAAGTTCAAGCCAGAACGCGTCCTTGCAATGGTACCGGGCGCCTCCTGCCTGGAGACCTGAGGGCTTTCCTCTCAGCCCACCGACTAACGCGCTTAACTGAGACTCATCTGGGACAAGGACACACATTTCCCCTAAGATTTGTCCTCCAAGGGAATACCGGGAAAGTGGTCTTGAAACAGTGTCCCTGAAGCAGAGGCAACGTGATCAGAATATCAGAGTGTAACTGAAAAGAAGGGCTCACAGTCACTGTAGAAGCAAGACGCAGCCTTTGCAGGCAGGGAACCGGCGTGAGGTTAGTTACCACTGAGAAGGGTCAGCTAATTTTTTTTAAAAAGTACATGAATGCATTGATAAACGGGGCCCCTAAGACTGTTTAAATTTCTTAAACATCTTACTTTGAAAAAAAAAAATAGAAAGGACAAATGGCTAAGCTAAGACCGAAAAATTAAACCCAAGTCGTTAAAAAAAAAAAGGAAGCTTCTGGTTTCTGTCAGGCATCTCTGTCTTATTTTAGAACTCACATCGCCCAGGTGTTGTTTTGCTCAAAGGGACACTTTTAGATTTGTGGGTAAAACCACCCGAAACCACTTCTTCATAACCGTGAACTATAAATTTGCCGACCGTGTTTTCTTGCTTCCTAAAATAGACTCTGTTCTCTCGCTTCCGGCCACCGGCTGGCAGGTGTGTGTCCTCTCTACCCCCCACCCCTACCACCACCGTCCCTAGCTGGGTTCCATCCACTCTGAACAACCTTCAAATAATTAAAAAAAAAAAAAAAAAAAGAAGCAAAAACCTTAATTAATTAATTAGGGTTGAAGATTCAGCCCTGGTGGGGAGGCGGCCATGGTGCCAAGTTAGCACGTCCGGGCCACCTTTGCGACCCCTGTCAACTCCAGAAAGGACTCAGGGTCCTAACAACTGTTCATCTTAAATGATAAAGATGAAGAGAGAAATGCAACGCACTTGATTCTCTCCCATCTTCAAAGTCACAGTTTTCTCAAACCACGTTCCGCAGGAGCCGCTTCTAAGACGCCCTGCCCTGTCTCTCACTCCCTCTCGCTGAGCCCCTTACGGAGAAGGAACCGTTTCCCCGCGGACACTGCCTCCTGAGATCATGGGGACGTGTCCCCCCGTCAGCGGGACCACTCTTTCTAACCAGTCAAGAAGTCTAAACGCGATCTACCCATTTTTAATAAATGTCATCAACTTAGTGAATTTGGAAAAAAACCCCAAAGATCCAAGCTAGTCTCAACACAATTGAGCCATTTAAAATACATTGTATCAAGTCAATGGACTTGAGAAAAAAAAATCCAATCTACTAAACACAATCTAGTAATTTTTAATAAATTGCATCAAGTTAGTGGACTTGGTAAAAAAAAAAAAAAAAAAAAAAAGGTCCAATCTAGTCTAAACACAATCTAGCCATTTTTAAAATAAATTATAAGGAGTTTGTGGACTTGGGGGAAAAAAAAATCCCATCTGGCACAAACTGCCCTAATTCTGGGAACAGGGTTTCCCTGAGCACTGTGCCCGCCCGCGCTGTTCCTGGTTCTGCAAACGCCGGTGACGGTGACGGGCCGACAGCGGCAGTGCCGCCACAGCATGCTGGCCCTCCGCTCGGGCCTCTCACCCCAACACGGCCCCTTCAACCCGCAGCCCCCTCTCTCAAGGGCTCGGTGACTTCCCAGACCTGCCAGTATTATTCCAATTTCTGAAAGGCCTCAGAAAATCAAGAGGCTCTGAAGCCCCTGAACCCCGGTCCCTGTCCTCCCTGGCCAGCCTGCCCCGGCCCCTGCGGAGGAGGCGTTCTGAGGACCAGCCGCGGATACCCAGAAAAACCCACAAAGAGGAGAAGAAAATAAGGCCCGAGAAGAGCCATTCTTACCTGTGGAGACGGTGACCTGGGTCCCCTGACCCCAGTAGTCCATACCATAGTTATCACAACAATGCATTCTCCAACCTCACCCCACAAAAACCAGGGGTCTGGCCCGGCAATGCCTCAGGCTGCCCGGAGACTTTCACTGTCCCCAGGCTCCACACAGAAAGCCCATCGTCCAAGTCACTGTGATCCGGAGGGACCTGGGCCCCTCCACCAACACTTCCCAACTTGGGGCCGCAGGAGACACTGGCTTCCCGGGCCCATGACCATGAACCAACAGCTCCGAACTGAAACTCGGAAGTCCGAGCAGTGAAGACGGCCACCCCGCCCCGCACAGTGGACACGGCAGAGTCCACGGAGCCCCTGGCTAGGCAGTCACACTGCCTGCCGACCCCACACCGCTCCATCCTTGGGGAGGGGAGGTCGAGCTCCAGCCCCCGCTCATGGGGCTCGCTCCCTGGCTTCCTTTCTGGACTTTGGCCCCCCTGAAATCCAGACCTTGGCTCTCCAGAACTCCCCAAGTGCAGTGAAGAGTGGGGACGGGGTGAGGACTCACCTGAGGAGACGGGGAGCAGGGTCCCTTGGCCCCAGTATTCGAACCAGTTGTCACATTGTGACAACTATGCCAGGACCCTGGGCAAGAACTGGTGCCTGGCTAAGGCCTCAAGTCCACCTCAGACTTTGTCCAGTGAGGGCGGAGACGGCCACAGGACCCAGAGGTCACCCCAAGGGTGGCCAAGACCTCCAGCGAGATCCCTGGCTGCAGAGCCCAGGAGGAGAGGGATCTCCGAAGTCCCCTCTCTGTCCGTCAGACCCTCAGTCTCCTTCTGACCCCCTCCTGAGACCCCAGACTGGCCCCAGTCCTCTGGACCTGAGACCCAGACAACCTCATTTCTCCCCCAAAATGCACCAAAAACGCTGAGAGAGAGAGAGGAGAGAGGGGTTGAGGACTCACCTGAGGAGACGGTGACCATGGTCCCTGAGCCCCATACATCGAAGTAATCACATTGCCATGAGCCCCATTAGGCAGTGTACAAAAACCCGGGCCCCCCGCCCCGCCACCAGCAACCACAGAAAACCCTCTACTCCTCAGGTCCCCGCGTCCCCAGACATGCAGCCCACTCTGTCTTCCAGAACAAAGGCCCCCTGTCCCCAATGAAAAGACATCTGCAGAGCAGAGACCCCAGTGGCCTCAGGACCAGTCCCCTGAGGACTCCCGAAAGTACCATGTAGACCAAAAAATCTCTGAAAATTTCTTTCTTAGCCCCAGGACAGAGGAGATGGAGAGGAAGCCGTCTTACCTGAGGAGACGGTGACCATGGTCCCCTGGCCCCAGTAAGCAAAGTCATCACATTGCCATGAGCCCCATTAGGCAGTGTACAAAAATCCGGGCCCTCTGCCCAGCCACGGGCAACCACAGAAAGCACCGTCTCCTCAGGTCCCCGAGTCCCCAGACACGCATCCCACTCTGTCTTCCAGAGCAAAGGCCCCCTGTCCCCAACGAAAGGCCCTCTGTGGAACAGAGACCACCCCAGTGGCCTCAGGACCAGCCCCCTGAGGACTCCCAAGAGTGCCATGTAGACCAAGAAATCTCTGAAAATTTCTTTCTTAGCCCCAGGACAGAAGAGATGGAGAGGAAGTCATCTTACCTGAGGAGACGGTGACCATGGTCCCCTGGCCCCAGTAACCAAAGTTGTCACATTGCCATGAGCCCCATTAGGCAGTGTACAAAAACCCCCTGCCCAGCCACGGGCAACCACAGAAAGCCCTGTCTCCTCAGGTCCCCGCGTCCCCAGACACGCAGCCCACTCTGTCTTCCAGAACAAAGGCCCCCTGTCCTTTGTTCGAAAAGACATCTGCAGAGCAGAGACCCCAGTGGCCTCAGGACCAGCCCCCTCGGACCCCCGAGGAAACCTCAAGAAGCCTCTGGGAATTCCAGCTCTGGGACAGGGGAGGATCGAGGAAGCCGTCTTACCTGAGGAGACGGTGACCAGGGTGCCCCGGCCCCAGTGCTCCAAGTAACCATAGGCACAGTGAGTGCGCCTGGCGCTGAGGCTGGAGAAAGCACCTCGGCCAGACTCCCCAGGGGGCCCGGGAAGCCGGAAAGTCTGCTCTCTGCTTGAAGACACAGCCCAGCCCGTGTCCCTGGCAGGCTCCCTCCCGCCCCCCGCGGCCCCCAGGTCTGGGTTTGGACATCCTTCCTGACACCTGGCTTGCTCTGGCCCCACGGGTCACGTTTCCCTGCTCTACCCTGCCGACCCCTGACTAGGGGGCTGCTCCCCAGCACCCAGCCTGCTGCCCAGGACACCCCTCCCCTGTGGTCCCCGGGCCTGGAAGGAGCTCCCATCCTGTTGTGTTCCTACCCAGCCCCCTGGTGCATCTGGCGCTGAGCCGTGATGGCCCCCAGCTGCCCCGGGGGCGCTGGCCGGGTTTTTGTAGAGTTGTCAACCACTGTGGCCCCCAGCTGCCCCGGGGGCGCTGGCCGGGTTTTTGTAGAGTTGTCAACCACTGTGGTCCCAAGTTAGCACCCGGGGGCGCTGGCCGGGTTTTTGTAGAGTTGTCAACCACTGTGGTCCCAGGTTAGCACTGTGATTCCGGGCTCAGCCAAAACCCTGTGGCTGGACTGGGGGCTGGGCGGGGCGGGGGGCACAGAGCAGAGGAGACCCCAACATCCAGGGCTGCTTTTCCCTTTTCTTTAGAAATAAAAACAGATTCAAGGCTGTGCCTGGGGCCCTCTCGCTGCGGGGGAGGGGGAGAGGCTTTGTGCCAGTGGAGGGTGGAGCCCCTAGCCCAGGGCTGACCTTTCGGGCAGGCCCTTGGGGGTCCGTCAGGGGCTCAGCCCCAGAAGTTGCTCTCTGCCTCTGCTCACATCTTGTTAGCCCCATGTTTATTGCAGCACTGTTCACAGTGGCCAGGACATGGAAACAACCAAAAAGCCCTTCAATAGAAGACTGGATAAAGAAGATGTGGCACATATACACCATGGAATACTACTCAGCCATAAGAAATGATGACATCGGATCATTTATAGCAAAATGGTGGGACCTTGACAACATTATACGGAGTGAAATAAGTAAATCAGAAAAAACCAGGAACTGCATTTTTCCATACATAGATGGGACATAAAAGTGAGACCAAGAGACATTGATAAGAGTGTGGTGGTTACGGGGGGAGGGAGGAGAGGGAGAGGGAAGGGGGAGGGGGAGGGGCACAGAGAGAACTAGATAGAGGGTGACAGGTCAATCTGACTTTGGGTGATGGGTATGCAACATAATTGAACTTTAAGATAACCTGGACATGTTGTCTTTGAATATATGTATCTTGATTTACTGATGTCACCCCATTAAAAATAAATAAAAGAAAAAAAAAGAAAAAAAAAAAAGAAAAAAAAAAAAAAAAAAAAAGAAATAATTCCATCACAGGTGCAGGCTCCTGCACGCCACTGCCAGGCCACCGTGTGTCCACAGGGTGGGTTCTCTTCTGGTCCCCTGGGGCTGCTGGTCCTTGGGGAGGGGTCTCAGGAGGGCACTTACATGGGCTCCTCTCCCCCCACTCCAAGGGCTACAGGGAGGGGGAAGGAGGTCTGCATTTCCACTGGTCCCACCGGGGGCTGGATGCTGGGACTCGGAGGGACCCCAGGCGGAGGCCCTTGGGCAGGTGTCTGCATACAGGCTCCCGGGGCCAGGTGTCAGCTGAGGTATGCTGAGGCATCGGCAACTGCTGGGGGGGCAGGCAGCAGCCCAGACACAGCCGTACAGCCTGTAGGCCTGGGAGGGCACGACGATGCCCTGAGCGCCGGCTGGCACTGGGTGAGTGCCCGGCGTGTTGAGAAGTCTGTGAGTGTGAGTGTACATGTGTGTGCACCTGTACGTGTGTATGTGTACACGTGTGACTATGTGCACGGTCATGTGTGTAACACCAGGCAGAGGAAGAGCCCAGTCAAGACCCAGGGGCTGGGCCACTTGCCTGGGAAACTCCGGTGCTTTGACGTGGTTGCGTTTAAAGGTGACGTGAGTGGCCGGCAAAGAAGGTGAACACGTGGGAGGCTTGCTTCAAGTCTCACTCTAGAAGGTTCCGCCTGGTCCAGTGTGGACGGGTTTGGGTTGGGCTAGGGACACAGGGATGGGAAGTCTGGGTGTTGAGAGAGGGTGAGGGAGCCTGTGGGGATGGTGGGGCCTCCCCTGGGGGCAGGGAGAGCAGATCTTCTGGGCAGCACTGCCAGAGCTGGAGACAAGGCGTGGGCCCCAGGTCCCTGTCCTGGGCCTTGGAAAGATGGGAAGATGCCCCTGAGCAGCGGGACCACAGACGGAGTGAGTGCTACAACCAGGGTTGTGGGGAGAGCAGGTGGAGGGTGGGTTATGGCCTCGTGACGGCTCCCCTCCTGAGCCTCGGAGGATTAACGGGGGAGGCTTGGTTCGACCTGCCCTCTCCTTGTGTCTGGGAGTCCAGCTCTCCGGGTTAGGGCTGATGTCCCAGTTTGCCCTCCCAGACTCAGGGCGGGCGTGTGGCTCACAGCTCAGGGCAGAGCTTCCTCAAGCCCCCACCCCTCCCCCAGCCCCTTTCGGGGAACGAGGGTAGGGGCTGGTCCCCATGTCCTCCGGAAGCACCTGCTCTGGCTCTCCAGGCCTGGAGGAGGGGCGGTACCCACTGTACCCTGCTATCCCCTTTCCTCCAGCTCAGCCCCGCCCCCACCCCCTGACCCCCAACTCCAGCTCCAGTCCCATCCCCCCTTGTCTCCCATCCACCAGCCCCCAGCCTCACATCCCAACGCCCGGCCCCAACTCCAAGCTCCAGCCCCCAGCTCCCACCTTGAGTGCCATCCCCCGTTCCCCACCTCGCACCCCCAGCCCTTGCCCTGGGGCCCCAGCCCTTCCTTCATCATGGCACAGAACAGCCAGGCTGCAGGCACTGCTAGCTCACAGAGGACCCAGTTCAGCAACCACAGACCACGTGTCCTACGGGGCTGCCGCGTGTGACAGGAGCCGACCTTGGCTGACCTCTTCAAGCCTTTCAGCCGAAGTTACCGCAGGTCTTCCCTGCTTCTTCCTGGCATGCTGTGCATGGCTTGGGTCAGGGCAGCTGCGGTGGGTGCAGAGCCTACAGACCATGGGGCTGGCGGTGCTCATGCTAAGGCTGGGCTCCTTCCATGGCATCCCACGGGAGCCTGGGAGGCCGCCCCTGCCCCCCCCCACCCGTCACAAGCATGTGTCCGGGGAAGGACATGGTGTTACAGGCGTGCACCCCAGTGGGTGCCAAGTGTGGCATCTGGATGGGTGCACCGAGGTGGCCAAGACTGAGCCCACCAGCGGTGCTGACTGGGTCTCCAGCCTCTGTTCATAGCTGTCGTTTCACGGGGGCCCTCCCCGTTTCAGAGCAGGTGACTGGGAAGATGTCTCCTGGCCTGGCTGTTCTGAGCAGGACTTGGAGCCGTGCTGAGGGCTGGACCCCTGAGGGTAGATGGAGAGGATGCCCTGGTCACTCATCTCCCTTCTCAGTCCGGACACTTTCATGCAATAGCGTCTGATAGCAGTCAGTGAGCTGAGAGTGGTTCCCTGCCTGGCCCGAGGCCTTGCTGTCCCCGGAGGGGAAGTCCTCAGGGCGGCAACGATGGAAGGGGGGTGGGAGCAGCACTCACCCCTGCTCACTGAACTTGGGTCATGAAGTCCCGTAGATGAGAAGTCAGAGAGGACGCCTGATGTCTGCTTGTGGGACCGGGAAGACAGGCCTTGCTGAAGGACAGGGCACTGCTGCTGAGACCAGTGGTCTCTGTGGCCTTCCAGGCTGATGGTGTCACTGTGGCCCGTGATCTAATCATGGCCCAGGGCCGTGTTTCCCTGGGGTCTGGCTTGTGGCGAACCGGATGGCCGGAATGCAGGTGAGATTTGGCGGGTAACGAAAAATCTCTCCATGACTTCTGGTGGCCTCCACCATCAGAAGCTGTGTTCTCTGGGCACTTGACTCTGGAAGGAATGTCCTTGTGGGCAAAGACACAGGAGGAAGACGTCTATCTTTCTCAGGTCAGAAGCAATGCCAGAGCACATGGCGGCTGTGGTGGATCCATCCATCGATAGGTGTGAGAACTTAGGAAAGCAAAGAGAGAAAAGTGAAGAGAAACAAAACCTGCCCTCTTCGAAGGCCTGATGACACGAGCCAAAATGAGTAGAAACCAGAAAACAAGTTAACAGACAAGTAAGAATCATAGGGGAGAGACACAGTCACGTAATACATTCCTAAAGGTACATTGTCCTCCGTTCCTTGGCCAGAAGCAGCAGTGGGGCGTTAGCAGTGGCGGGGGGGGGGTCCTGAGAAGCCTCATACATTCCCCCACATTCTCCAGAGAAAAGCACTGACAGGAAGGTCATTTCTTTATGGGGAAGAACAACTTCAGGTGCCAGTGACAAAGGTCTGGTCACCTGTGGGGTTGTCAAGAAGACGTGTGTCTTCTCACGGCAGCAGGAGACCGATGGGAACTTGCTCAGTGGCTGATGGCACGGGTGGCAGGCTGGTGTCTCGGATATCTTGGCCATTCCTTTGCGGTTGGACAGTGGCTGCTGTGGTGGGAGCAGATGCCCCCACTTGCCCGTCTGCTTCTGCACAAGAGGGCAAGCCCGCTTGATTTCCTCGTGTAGTATGATGCCGCCTCCTCACAGTGGGTTTTGGTGATGGAAGCCGGAGCTCCTGGGTTCGGATTCGGACCAGGGGACACGGATCTGAACATTCAACAAAGTCTCTGAGGCCACGACACGGCCTTCACCCCCTCCTTTGCTCCAAGGTCAGTGCTCAACCAACAGCACCAGGGTGGGGTGCACAGCCGTGGGTGAGGCCGAGAGGGGCGGGTTTTACTGTCTCCATGCCAGGACAGGAAGAGGCCCCACACAGCCTGTCATACATGTGCATGCATTCATTGGCACCGCCCAGCCTTCTGCATTCCCTAAGCAACTTGCCGTCTCTCCTTCTGAGAGGTGTCTTATGAGTCTGAGGGTCTCGACGCCTTCCCAGAGACTCCGGCCGTCCGGAACTTCCAGCTGGTGCTGCAGGAAGGCTGCAGAGCAACGTGCCCTCGGGATTCTTGACAGGCTCCCAAGGACCACCTCTGTTTTTATTCCTCCCCTAGTAATGACCGCTTCTGCCCAGTTCAGGGGACTAGGTCCCGGGGACGGAGGATGCAGAGGGCCGTGGGATCCTATGAAAGTTGCAACTTCCTACTGAAGCAGGTTTATTATCCAGTTCAGCTCCTTGGTTTATTACGCTTAATAATGTCTGATTTCCTTTGCTCCCTCCCTTTAGTAATATCTCGCTACCTACACTAACAAACTTGCCTTCATAAAGGTCTGAATTTTCAAAACGGTTCTGCTGCTGCGCTGGGCGGACCATGCCTCACCCCCCATTAACTCTCGCTTGCTTCTGGACTTGTGTTTGGGTGCTGTGCTCGCCTCCATAAATCAAGTTGCTTCTTTTTTTGAGAGACAATCAGAGAGAGGGACAGATAGGGACAGAGAGATAGGAAGGGAGAGGGATGAGAAGCATCAATTCTTTGCTGTGGCTCCTTAGTTGCTCATGAATTGCTTTCTCATATGTGCCTTGACTAAGGGGTTACAGCAGAGTGAGTGGCCCCTTGCTCAAGCCAGTGACCTTGGGCTTCAAGCCAGTGACCTTTGGGCTCAAGCCAGTGACCATGGTGTCATGTCTCTGATCCCGCGCTCAAGCCAGCAACCCTGCGCTCAAGCTGGTGAGCCTACATTCAAGCCGGTGACCTTGGGATTTCAAACCTGGGTCCTCCGCGTCCCAGGCCAACGCTCTATCCCTTGCTCCACTGCCTGGTCAGGCAATCCAATTGCTTTCTTAACTTTATTTTTCTTCATGAAATAATTTTTTTTGGTTGATATTTTCATTTTATCCTCTGGCAATATTTTCTGGTGACCAATCTTTATCTATTGGCACATTTTGCTGCTTTAAAAATTAAAGAAAAAAAATATTGATTTTAGAGAAAGAAAAAGAGAAACATCAACTTGCTGTTCTAGTCATTCATGCATCCATTGGTTGATCCTGTATGTCCCCTGACCAGGGATCAAACTTGCAACCCTGGAGCATCTGGACAAAGCCCCTGTCTTTTTAAATCAGTATTGTTCCAGCTCAAATTTATAACTCATTGCTTCATGAATTAAACTCCTCTGGACCTGTAGGTATTTCCTCAGGACGGAAGGGAGGTGGCCCTGGAAGCCTCATAGCCCCAGGCTTTCGTGTCCTCTGTGGCCACGAGACAAAGTGCTTTGAGCACCGTGGCTCTTGGGTCATTATCTTCCTGGCCTGGCATCATCTGCTTCTGTGTCTGGAACAACCCCCAGGGCTTCGCAGTGACTTTCCTGGCCCTGATCCTGTGCTGGTCCTTGCGAACAAGGGGTAGAATCTCCAAGCTCTAAGGTTCTCATTTTCAGAAAGCATATTTTTGCTGCCACAGGGGCTTCTCACTGCTGTTTCTTTGTCATCCCTTACTTCCTCCCATGTGGCCTCTCTGCCTGATGTCAGCTATTTTTGGCACCTTGATTTAGATTTTTGACTCTGTGGCTTGTATCTGTTTTCCTAGAGTCATTAAAAAAATGGAAGTTGCCATTAAAAAGAAATTCTGCTTGTTGCTTTTGCACAAATTCTGGGACGATAAGGAGAAACTTCTTTGTGGGGAGGTGTGCCTGGAGCGGGAGGAATGGGTGGATGCCAGAAGTTTCCCCCACAGCCAGGTGACTAACTCAAACCACTTTCTCAGCTTCTCTGTACTTGGCAGCGACCTGTATGGGCTGCTCATCTGGGGCAGTCTGCTTCCAAGGACGGCTCGGTCTGAGGACCCCAACGCTAGGGCAGCACTGTGGGGCTTGTCCAGCTCTGGCACTCTTGGCCCCACTCAAGGGCAGCCTGGCAAAGAGCTGTTGGCAGCCCACTCCTTCTTGTTTCCAGGTTAACCCAGCCTGGGACACACCACTGCTCCTTCCGGCTCAGATGGCACGGCTCTGGAGAGGACAATGTGGGTAGCCTCAGCTTTGTCTCATTGTCAACAATCCTTTATCAAACTGTCCCCAGCATTCACTCTTGTCTTCATCCTTTCCCGCCGCCTTGGGTTTGATTACATTGTGCCGGGGTCCAGCCCCGGGGGGGGGGGGAATCCAGGGGTCCCACAGGAGGAGACGGCGTCGGCGAAATCGAGTGAGAGAGCCGAATTCTTTTCTTTCTCTTTATTCTCTAGTTAGCATTTACTGCCAGGCATCTCTCTCAATGGCTGGTCTAACATTACTTTTTATGCACACACACTAAGTTACAATCACATGGTATTTTGAATACATCATTGTTTTAGTTTCACTATGGTTACATATTTTTAGATAACAGTTAATTCATATCTATAAGCTACAAGTCAGGTGGTAAGTTATTCAAAGTACAGTTATACAATAGTAATAATAATATTGGTACAAACTTCTAAAAGATTAGTACTAATTAATAACTCTATTTTACTCTTGTTGTGAGTCAAGGGCACAGAAAGAGATAGCAGACGAAATCATCAAGGACTAGCAGAGGACCACCGCTTGCTCAGGCAAATAGCCTTGAGTTCATGTAGTGTCCTAATTCTTTTCTCACAAGACTACAAAAGGCTTGCTATTAAGAAACTGACATAGTATAAAGAGTAATTTTTACTTAGAGATACATAGAGTGCACCTGCAAGATAGCTAGTAGCAACATAATATCAGAAGGCATTAGTTGCTATTGCTGCTATGAATCCCACCACATTCCTCTCCTTATTCTTGGAAAATACAAAAATCTCATGAGAATGTTTTACTGAGAAAAGCCCAGTGACTGTCTTCAGTGACAAAACAAGTCTTTTAACAAGACATTCTTTACTAGCCAGCTGCACTCCTATCCAAGGCCACGCAACAGGCCACTCCACTCCACTTTACCTAAGATTCTAATGTCTAGTTAAACTTTATTCATTTACTATATTCATACACTAGTTAAGTTCTAACTTTATTCTTTCTAACATGATCAATAAGAAGAAATTCTCCTACAAACTTAACCCTTTATGAGGGATATCATGGCCAGCCTCTTATGTTTATGAGCCCAGTTCAAGGAGCTTACAGGCTTTTCTGTGGAACTTACACCTTCTGTCTCATTTCCAAAGAAATTACTACGAATCTACAGGGAAAGCATGGTACTATTATCCCTGTGCTAGAAATAATAGCACACACCCAGAAAAGGGGGGATATAAGGCCAGATTAATTCAAAAGATTAAAGGGGGAAGTATCGTTGTGCCTTTCCTTTGCGGTGACTTTGTCAACCCGCAGCTGTTGGTCTTACTGCGGTGACTCTATCTTCTTTTGCTGTGACTTTGTCAACCAGCAGTTGTGGATCTTCTCCTGCTGTGACCTAGTTAGCCAGCATTAGTGGATTGGCTCCCGACAACATTGTTTTTAGTATTTCATTTGCCTTCTGTTGACATTCCATCTCTGCTGCTCTGTTCTCTTGAATGTCAGCTTTAAAGATTACAACACGCCTCTTCCACCCAACAGTGTCGAATAACTCGTGGCCAGCAGGCATCCCCAATCTGGGGCACCTTAAAGAAGGAAACTAGTCAGTGAAAAAACGGCTTAGCCAGGTGGAATGGAAACAACCTGCACCGTTTCCTGGAAAAGACCAATACCACTCGCTCCTAGAGCTAGAGGGGAGCTGGCTTATATAGGCAAGAGTCCCCACCCTTTGGCCCTGATTGGTCCATTCTTATGCAGATGAGGGCTCCAAATCCTTGCAGTTTGATTGGTCCAAGAGGCACTGTCCTAGTCAGAATGGAGTTGCTCTGATTGGTCAGTGAAGATGCTGATGCGGGATATAGCTGCACAGCTTGGATTGAATGCGGGAAAAATAGGTCCCTGAGTATAAATAGCAGCTAGAGGCTGTGATTAAAAAATTGATCCCAGTTAGCCACCAGGAATCCTTCCTAGTAGGTGTCTTCTTTCTCAGGGTTCCCAATGGTCACCTGGAGTGAAGGCCGCAGGCGGCCTTGCCTGCACCATGGCTGCTCCATCAGCCATGAGCTCATGTCTGCCTGCGTACACCGCATATGCCCCCCAGTGTGGACTCTAAATTTACTCTAGATGGTGTCTTTTGTGTGGGAGTCTTTCCATTTCTGTCTTGAGTGGATCAAGTTTATCTTTATTCAAATAATTTTATTTCAATAGTACATATTATACACACTGAATATATGTATATGTAAATATGTACATACATGCACACATATTCAATGTTCAGTATGTATAATATAGAGTAGTAAAGATAAGTTGTATTTTATTACAATAAGATATTAATATATGTAAATGTACATAAATTTACTCAGTAAGGAAAGACACAAGGGGCGAATTCCCCAAGTTTGTACATGTGAACAATATATTTGAATGCCCGTTGTGTTGGGCATAAAATTCTTGGATCATATTTTTTCTCACACAGCATTTTATAGGCATTATTAAACCTTTTTTTATTTTTTTTAGAAATCAAGCCAGATTTGTTCCTGTCTTATAAATGCCCTGAATTCCTTGCTTAAGTGCCATATCTGCTTGTTTTGAAGTCCGCTGACTCCACTGAGATATATTTGTATTTGTTATTGAGTGCTCTGGGTCTTTTTTTCTTGGAATTTAAAGAAATTTCTGAAATGTTATTCCGAACCACATCTGGGAACATTGCCTGGTTTTGGATTCCTGGTGCCCCTCCCTGAGACTGGTCAGTAGTGGGCAGTGAGGTCCCCTCCATATTTTGGTCTGCTGTCTGTTGTAGGTTGGGCACAGGGGCTACTCATCTCCGGACGTTGCATATGCATCCCAGGATGGGCAAACGGCAAACCACACTCTGGACGCTCACCTGCTGACCCCACTTACATCTCACTGGGCCAACGTGGGTCATGTGGCCACTCTTAGCTGTGCTCGAACGAACGATGCAGGTTGCTCTGCCCCCAAGACGGGAGGAGTAGGAGCTCCAACAGCATACTTGAGGGTCCACAGCCTACTTCAGCCTGTGGCTGTCAACTCAAAATGGCCAGGAGAGAGGTGAGGACCAGGGGAGGGCTGGAGGTACAAGCGGAGGGTACAGGGTACGGGTGCTGCAGGGAAGGAGCTGGTGTGCGCAGGTCAGAGGCCGTGACCTGAGATTCTGGAGGTGAGCAGTGGGCGCCCAGGATTCAGCTGCTGGCCTGGGAGAGGTGGCTGGCCGGAGAAGGCCCAGGACCGAGGGTGTCCGTGTAGGTGACGGGTATCGGGGAGAGGATGGACCTTCCATGATGAGGGGTGGGGTTGGGAGGAGGGTGGGTGCTTGCTGTGTGGTGTGTGCGAGTGTGAGTGTGTCTCTCTGATGCCGGGCTCCCAGGGTGGCTGGGTTCCTGCCCAGGAGGGAAAAGGCAGCAGGAAGTGGGTGTGGGGTCACTGCAAGGGACCTGTGGGCCAGATGGCGATGTGGCCTGGCCAGTAGCTGGGGGAGGGGTGGGTAGTGGCGTCCACGCTGCTTCCTCTCTGCCGCGCTGTCCTGTCTGAGCAGTGTGTCCAAGCAGGGGTGGGCTGGGGCTGCGTGAGGGCTGTTTGGGGACCCCTCACACCCCCAGGATAGTGGCATCAGCGTTGCCTGGGCTGCCGCCAGAGCCGCTGTGTTTGAATCTCAAGGAAATCCCGTGGCGACATGGTGCGTGTCAAGCTCTATGATGCTGAGCTTGAGGATCTGGAGGCGGGGCCGTCTCACTGCCGTGTTCTGTCTGCAGAGCGCCTGCGGGGCTCTTCCTGGCTGAGCACGGGGCCTCTGGGGCCAGGATGGGGCCTGGCCCGGTGGGGGTGCTCATCTCCGCCACACCCTCGCCTTGGGGTCCCTGTGCATCTGAGACTGTGACTCCGGTGCCAGCTGGTTCCTGTGCCCCAGGGGAGGTCTCCAGGGACCTCAGACCTGCAGTTCCTCCAGCTGTCCGTCATCCCCACGATCCCAGGGCCTCGCCAAGTCCTGATGCTCCTTCTCTCCAATGGCAGTTAGAAGTGCCATCTCCTCCAGGCAGTCACTCTGATTGACCCCAGACTGGACTGGACCAGGTGACCCACCCTCCATGCCCTTCCTTGCACCCGCCTCTCCTCATGGCCTTATATGGTCACACCTCAGGGTCCAGCTCAGGCTCTCTGATGAACGAGGGAGGGTGTGAATGCAGCGTTGTGGCATTAGGGGTGGATGAAGAAATACATGGCTGACCACAAAAAGGCAAGTTGCAGAGAAATCCATGCAGGTGACCTCAGCTTTATGTTAAAAGAATTTGAAAACCTCCCAGGCTGTGTGGGGGGAGGGGTAAGTGGGCAGGAAGGGGCTTCTAGACTTACTGGTGTGGAGAGCAGAGCTAGCTTGGAGCTTATCTGCTTCCTGCATGCTGGGTGCCAGGCCCTCTCAGTGCCCTGGACGCCCCCACGAAACAGGCTGCCTGGGAGGCTCGGCTGTCCTTCTGGACCCTGTCCGACAGGTGACCAGTGTTGGTCTGTTGGGAACCAGGCTCACGGTGCCTTTGGCCAGGAAGGGAGCCTGCTTGGTGAGTACTGCCCTGAGCACTTTGCCCCACCTGGGGCTCCAGCCCCCTAGGGACAGGCTACTCATAGGAGACACACCTGTGAAGGGGTGAGCATAGGCTTCTGGGGTGCAATTGTGGGCTGGAGCACCAGCTGCCCAGGGTGACCAAGTTCCCAGAGCCTTCTGAGGACTCAGGAAGGGTTGCATCGTGGGAGCTCCATGGACAGCGTCTGGATTGGCCATTCCCCATGAGGGGAGGGCAGTGGGTTCTGCTGACCGCTGACCATCACCTTGTGTGCCGGCTGCCTGGTTGGTCGTTCTGGAAGAGCTGAGACCCGGTGAACTCCCTGTGAGTTCCCACCCAGCTGGCCCTGGAGAAGGACAGAGCTCAGGAAGTCTGTGGTCCTGGTGGACGCTTGGGGCCAGCGGGGCGCTGGGCCTCCTGGGTGTTGATCCCGGGCCTGGCGTGTCTGTGCTCCTGCTGGTGGTGCAGGAAGACATAGATGAGGGGTCGTACCTGCTGGTCCTCGGCCCTGGCACTCTGGTGGCAGGACCAGGAAACTCGCCTCTAAGATCAGCTCTGGCCAGGGTCTTCAGAGCAGCAGCCGATGGGTGAGGACAGAAGGCAGCCGCCCTCCTCCTGTGGAGTGGGGCACTGAAGGGAGTCCAGGGCTGCTGGGGTTGGCCGTGGAGCCTGTGCCAGGGCCTGGCTGGGTTTCACTCTTTGACCTCTGGCCCGGGTCTGGGCCCCCCCGGAGGCCACGGGGAGTTTTAGCCACAGCCTCTTACACCGTGGTAGTTCCCACTAGACCCACCGTGACGCACGGCGGCTCAGAATCCTCCGGTTGGGTCCCGGCCTTGGGGCCTCTGTGGTGGGGGATCAAGTTCCGGGCGCGGTCTCCCGCTGGGCAGGCTGGACCGACAGGCGTGGGCTCTGGGCGGCCACAGCAGGTTTTATGAGTGGCCTGTGTCACTGTGTCCCCAGCCGGAGCTATACCCACATTGTCTGAGGCCCGCACAAATTCCACCGGGACTCCAGTGGTGCAGGGGCCCCGCCCAGCTGCGGTGGCCCATGTCCTGGCCCAGGATCCCTCCTCAGATTGTGGTTGTTCCCTGGGGATGGAAGGTGAGCGTGTGGGATATTTTTTGGCTGGGAGGGTGTTGCTAAACCTCGGATCCCAAGTCGGGGCTCAGCTGCTGGGCCACGTTCCAGCGAGGGTTTCCAGACGGGCGAGTGTCACCGTGGTACCAGCTGCTACCGTACCACGGTGACACAGGCAGGACCAGAAACCTCCTGGCCTGTTGGGGCTCAGCACCCCTTTCCTGGTCTTTGGCTTTGAAGGGTGGGGGGCGGGATCCTTCTTTGCTGGGTGCGTCTCCTGAGCTCTGGAGGCCTCGAGCCGCAGTCCGTGCTGCATTCGTGGGCATTTTCTGCCTGGCCCTGGGTCACACAAGGAGCCCCACGGAGCCTGGGCTCTCAGGCAGAGACATGCTGGGCTGGAGCGGCGGTCTGAGCCCAGGTCTGGTTTCCGGCATCACTGGGTGGGGTGGGGGGGCTGCGGGAAGGGGGATTCTTGAGAGCAGAGGGCAGAGGCTCACAGAGGAGCTTTTGGGTCTGGCCTGAGCCACTGTGGGGGTAGTCACACGGTGAGAGGGTCCCATGCAGAATCTCAGCCCTTGCCAGGGCAGGCCGGGGTGGGGCGCCTGCAGATGAGCCCCCCTCCTGCTGCGGCTGCTCCAGACCCTCCCCCGCACCCGGCAACGCCATCTCCGCTGGGCCTGTCGTGCTGCCTGGGAGCTGGGCCAGGGAAGCTTGGACTTGGGGAGGAAGGACATCGCCTCCAGGTGGTGGGGAGGGGGATGGGGTCATGGAGCTCTTGGAGGGTCAGCTCAGCTCCAGAGCCTCTGCTCGCTTCCGCCCCATGGAGGGGGTCCTGGCATGACCCAGTCCCTGTCCTGTGGAAAGAGGAGTGGGGAGGAGGTGAGGACTGGGACCCTGGGGAGGGGTGCTCAGGTCAGGCTCCTTATCCACGGGCTCAAGCCTGAGGCCGGGTGCTGGAAGGGCCTCCTGTGTGGCAGGAACTTCTTGTCCCCCAGCCTCTGGCCAGGGCATGGGCTGTGAGGAGGGGCCCCTTGGGGTGGGGCCTGGGCACCTGAGAGTGGGGGAAGGGCCAGTTCTGTGCAGCAGGGGTGGAGGCCTGGTTGGTGCAGCCCAGGGAGCTTGCACTGGGCACGGTGAGGGGGTGGGTGACTGCTCCACCAGCAGCTTCCCTGCGTCTGCTCAGGAGCGACTGTGAGGCCACCCGCCTCCTATAATGGTCTGGAGGACAGCCGGAGGTGCTGGCTCCGCCCTGAGCAGGGGCAGCGCGGCCAGGCGGGGGCAGTGGGTTCTAAGCACGGGCTGAGTCACTGTGGGTGCTACTCCATACCCACAGTGAGAGAAGCTGGGACAATATGGCCTGTCTCAGGGCCCCGGGCTGGAGAGCTGCCCACCCGGTCCTGGCTGGGGTCCCCGCCCTTCCAGTCGTCCTCGGAGGGACAAACCAAGGTAGGAGCTGACTTGAGAAGTTGTGCTGCTGACGGGGGATGGGGGACAGGGCTCCACGGAGGGGCCCCTGGGGTCCTGAGAGTCCCCTGCAGATCCATGCCCAGGGGCGGTCCCTGCGGCCTGGTGGAGGTGAGGGGCCGGGCAGCCACGGGGCTCTGGGCTGCCTTCCTGAGCTGCCTCCTCCTCCTCCACTTGCTGTTTGTGCCTCAGTGTCTCCCCCGTGACGGTGGGGCTGACGGGAGACGAGGGGGACGAGCCCAGCACTCCCTGGGCTCCCGTGTGGTCAGGAGCTGGCCGCGGGCCGAGCCTGACCCGGGGTCCCAGGCTGGCAGGTGCTGCCCCCTCCACCTCCGCCTGCGTGAGCCCGGCTGTGCCCTCTGGCTTCTCCCGTCACTGCCCCTCCACCTCCGCCTGCGTGAGCCCGGCTGTGCCCCCTGGCTTCTCCCGTCACTGCCCCTCCACCTCCGCCTGCGTGAGCCCGGCTGTGCCCCCTGGCTTCTGCCGTCACTGCCCCTCCACCTCTGCCTGCGTGAGCCCGGCTGTGCCCTCTGGCTTCTCCCGTCACTGCCCCTCTGCCTCCGCCTGCGTGAGCCCAGCTGTGCCCCCTGGCTTCTCCCGTCACTGCCCCTCCACCTCCACCTCCGCCTGCGTGAGCCCGGCTGTGCCCCCTGGCTTCTCCCGTCACGCTGGAGGCCGCCGTCCCCAACGGCTTGTGGTTCCTGTGTCACCACTTATAGAGCACTCAGCCCCGGGTCCCCCTCTGGAGCGCAGAAGACCTCGGGCTTGAGGGGGTCCGTCCCTCCAGGGCCGGAGGCCAGAGCACCGTGGCCTCGGGGGCCCCAGACTCAGAAAGGGGGGCTGCCCGGCCTGGGGCCAGCGTGGGCCTGAGGGTGCCGGTGTCGCTGGGTGGCAGTGTTGAGTCGGCCCCGTTGCTAGTATGGGTGGCGTCACTGCGGTCACTGTGGTATTTAGACCCCTGTCTGACAGCCTATGACGACCACTGGGGCCTGGGGCCAGGAGGACGCCTAGCAGCTGGGGCAGATCTGCAGCCCCTGGGTGGGCTGAGGTGCTCAGGCTGCCCGGGTCAGCTCGATGTGGACGCCCTGTGCGTAGACCCCGGGGAGCTAGGCAGGCTGGACATGGAGGTTCAGGGTCCGCTGTGCTGGTGGGGTCTCAGTGCTGCCCTGGAGGTGGGAGACAGTGCATCAGGGACCAGGTATGGTTGGCGAGAACAGCCTGTGGGGGCCTGGGGTGAGCTCCAGGGCTGGTGGGCATGTAGTTTGCCTCTGACGTCTGGGGTCCAGGGTCCGCGGGTCATTGGATGGGGTGAGCAGCCCCTGAAAGACCTTGAGCCGGTCACACAAGGGGCTGGGTCTCCCTGAGAGATCATCCGAGCCTGTGCCTGCCCGGGGGTGGGGTGGGGAGGGCACTGGGTGGCAGCCTGTGGTCTGGATCATGGGACAGGGTTGGGGGCAGCGGCCAGGGAGGAGAGGGAAGGGGAGGAAGGTCTCGTCTCCCAGACAGGCCCTGGTGGGAGGGACAGTCCCCAGGGCCATTGCCCTTAGCTGCTGCTGAGGGCCGGTGGGCGGGGCCTTCCAGCTGGGTCCTGTGGCCTGACCCAGGCTGGAAAGTTTGGGCTTCGGCATTGCCGCTGAGTCTAAACGTCACACAGTGGACACGGTGACAAGCTCTTGCTCACAGTCCCTACTGTCCGAAGCCGGTGGGGCAGCCCCTGGGATGGGAGCCTGGATGCAGATGGGGTCAAAGCGTGCAGAAGGTGGACATCAACTCAAGAGGTGCAGCCAGAGCAGGGGCAGCCCCGGGCTGAGGGCAGGGGAGAGGCCCTGGATGGTGTCCACCACTAGGAACCTGGCAGCCCCGCTCCGATCGCCCTGATGCTGCCCGACAGGGCGGAGTGGGTGCCTGTGCAGCTGCTGGGTGGGGGGGCAGCTCCTCTGTGGGGCTTCCCATGGAGGCCGGTCACCGTGCGGTCAGATTTCTACCTGTGCATGCGGCGGCCCAGAACCAGCACAGCCCCACGCCACTCCAGGAATGGACCCACCTGATTGGGGCTCTGCAGCGGGCTGGGAGGTGCTCCCACCCCCGTGAGCCCTGCTGCCCCAGCTCACCGGTGACCTGGGCAGCGGAGCCCAGGCCCAGCTCCATCCTGCCAGCGCCCTGGGGGTGTCTGGGGTCCGGCCTGCTGGGGGCTTGACCTTGGACACTGCCTGGTGTGGCTCTGACCTTCCTGATTCCTGCTGGTGTTGAGTGCCCGGGCTGTTTCTGCCAGCTTGCCGGGCTTGGGTATGTGCCCATGGGGTCAGTGAGGGCACCTCGGAGTCCTCTGAGGTCTCTATCTGCAGGTGGGTGCTGGGTTCATGGGCTAGAGCTGGCCCAAAGTGGTTCTGGAGGCCGAGAGTCAGGGCTGCAGCCCGGGAGTGGCCCTCATGGCCCCAAGGACCCGGTGGTTATGGCGGGGTTTATGGTATGAGGTCTGTCACTGTGGTACTACTATACCCGTAGTAACACGGTAAGAGGGTCCTTGGCAAAAAGGTCCCGCATGTGGTGGGAGGGGCCCTTCCAGCTGGCTCCCGGCCCAGATGTCTCGTGGGGCGTGTCTGCACAGGGCACATGGGTTTCATGGTCCCGTGGAGTTGGCAGGAAAGGTCCCTCTGGGGGAAGTTGTGGGGCCGCCCCTTCGCTGTGCCTGCCGCCCCTGTGGGTTTGTGTTGTGGGCTGCACCACTGTGATATCCACCATCCCCATGGTGGTGCGGCCCCGTTCAAAATCCAGGGACAGTGTCACTGCTGCGCTGAGGGCAGGGCTGGGGTTGGGCTCCCGGCGGGGTTTGTGGTGGGCGCTGTGACACTGTGGTAGCTATAACAAATACCATAGTCATCACAGTAATAGTTACACAGTGACACAGACCCGCCCCCAATCCCCTACCCCGGGTTCTGGGTGGGGTTTTTGATGGACGCTGTGACACTGTGGTTGTAGTAAAAATCAAGCCGTCTTCACTAATAACCACACAGTGACACAGACCCGCCCCCAATCCCCTACATTGACTGCTGGGTGGGGTTTTTGGTGGGTGCTGTGACACTGTGGTGGCAGTAATAAGAATCACTGTCTCGGCCCTGGCCGGTTGGCTCAGCGGTAGAGCGTCGGCCTAGCGTGCGGAGGACCCAGGTTCGATTCCCGGCCAGGGCACACAGGAGAAGCGCCCATTTGCTTCTCCACCCCTCCGCCGCGCTTTCCTCTCTGTCTCTCTCTTCCCCTCCCGCAGCCAAGGCTCCATTGGAGCAAAGATGGCCCGGGCGCTGGGGATGGCTCCTCGGCCTCTGCCCCAGGCGCTAGAGTGGCTCTGGTCGCAATATGGCGACGCCCAGGATGGGCAGAGCATCGCCCCCTGGTGGGCAGAGCGCCGCCCCATGGTGGGCGTGCCGGGTGGATCCCGGTCGGACGCATGTGGGAGTCTGTCTGACTGTCTCTCCCTGTTTCCAGCTTCAGAAAAATGAAAAAAAAAAAAAAAAAAGAATCACTGTCTCTGTCACAGTCATAATCAATCACACAGTGACACAGACCCACCCCCAATCCCCTACACCGGGTGCTGGGCGGGTTTTTTGACGGGTACTGTGACACTGGCTATAACAATTGTACCCTATACAGTAATCATCACAAAATGACACAGACCCGTCTCCAATCCCTTACACCGGGTGGGGTTTTTTAAAATTTAATTTAATTTTTTATTTTTTTGTATTTTTCTGAAGCTGGAAATGGGGAGAGACAGTCAGACAGACTCCCGCATGCGCTCGACCGGGATCCACCCGGCACACCCACCAGGGGCGACACTCTGCCCACCAGGGGGCGATGCTCTGCCTCTCTGGGGCGTCGCTCTTTTGTGACCAGAGCCACTCTAGCGCCTGGGGCAGAGGCCAAGGAGCCATCCCCAGCTATCTTTGCTCCAATGGAGGGGAAGAGAGAGACAGAGAGGAAGGGGGGTGGAGAAGCAAATGGGCGCTTCTCCTATGTGCCCTGGCTGGGAATCGAACCCAGTTCCCCCGCACACCAGGCTGATGCTCTACCGCTGAGCCAACCGGCCAGGGCCGGGTGGGGTTTTTGATGGGCGCTGTGACACTGTGGTTGAAGTAACAACCATAGATATCACAGTAACTGTAGCACAGTGACACAGACCCACTCATAATCTCTCACCCTTAAGGGCCCGGCCAGAGGGAGCCTGTGATGGCGGGCTGACCTGTGGACAGAGGGAGAGCCCCAGGGAGGTGCCGGGCTGACCTGTGGACAGAGGGAGAGCCCCAGGGAGGTGGCGGGCTGACCTGTGGACAGAGGGAGAGCCCCAGGGAGGTGGCGGGCTGACCTGTGGACAGAGGGAGAGCCCCAGGGAGGTGGCGGGCTGACCTGTGGACAGAGGGAGAGCCCCAGGGAGGTGGCGGGCTGACCTGTGGACAGAGGGAGAGCCCCAGGGAGGTGGCGGGCTGACCTGTGGACAGAGGGAGAGCCCCAGGGAGGTGCCGGGCTGACCTGTGGACAGAGGGAGAGCCCCAGGGAGGTGGCGGGCTGACCTGTGGACAGAGGGAGAGCCCCAGGGAGGTGCCGGGCTGACCTGTGGACAGAGGGAGAGCCCCAGGGAGGTGGCGGGCTGACCTGTGGACAGAGGGAGAGCCCCAGGGAGGTGGCGGGCTGACCTGTGGACAGAGGGAGAGCCCCAGGGAAGTGGCGGGCTGACCTGTGGACAGAGGGAGAGCCCCAGGGAGGTGGCGGGCTGACCTGTGGACAGAGGGAGAGCCCCAGGGAGGTGGCGGGCTGACCTGTGGACAGAGGGAGAGCCCCAGGGAGGTGGCGGGCTGACCTGTGGACAGAGGGAGAGCCCCAGGGAGGTGGCGGGCTGACCTGTGGACAGAGGGAGAGCCCCAGGGAGGTGGCGGGCTGACCTGTGGACAGAGGGAGAGCCCCAGGGAGGTGGCGGGCTGACCTGTGGACAGAGGGAGAGCCCCAGGGAGGTGGCGGGCTGACCTGTGGACAGAGGGAGAGCCCCAGGGAGGTGGCGGGCTGACCTGTGGACAGAGGGAGAGCCCCAGGGAGGTGGTGGGCAGGCTCAGGGCTGGGAGCATCCGGAAGGTCTCGCCTGGCTGCTGGATGGGACCGGGCCTGGCTCTGTCCTGAGGCTCCTCGGTGGGGCGTGGCCACCTCAGCCTGCTGCATAGACATCACCATGGGACCTTGGGTCCTCTTGGGGCCAGCGGATGACTCCCACCTGGGACATGGCTCCTGCTGGCACCGAACCCTGGACTCCGGGTCCCAACAGTGCTCCTCTGAAAGCATGGCACAGCCCGCCCCACCTGAACACGGGCCTTGGCCCCTGTCTCCAGCCCCTCCCTGACCTGTTTTCTCCAGGCCTGCAGCGCTGTGGTGACGGAGACCTCGGAGATTCCCCTCCCAGGGGGCCCGCCGTCTCCGATGCAGCCTCAGTCCTATCTGCTCCTGCAAGACAGGGAGCACTTGCAGGAGAGGAGGTGCAGGGAGGTCCAGGTGCAGGGGAATCCCGGGTGCCTCCCCTCCTGAGCCTCCCATTCCTCCTGCTCCTCCCACCTGGGTGCCTGGGCTGTGGCAGCACAGGGCCCTGCCTTCCTGGGGCTCCAGGCCCAGAGAGCAGCCAGATTCTCTTGATGGAATCTCAGTGGCCGATGGGCATGGAACCCCGGGATTACCGGTGATCACTTGTCTTCAGGACTCAAAGTTCTGGCCTGTTCCCTGGGGTTTCCCTCTGCAGAACGGGCACCAGTCCGCGTCCAGTTCCACCTGAACTCCTCCACAGTGCCGGCCTGTCTGGGGGCTGCCCGGCCCGCCTTGGCATTTGTTGTCTGGGGCCGAGGGCCGGCCCTTTGCCAGCACCCGGTCCTGAGGTCAGGTCCCACCGGTCTTCAGGCCTCCCCACATAGTCGGCCATAGGGGACAGGTCCTCTGAACCTTGGTGGCCCCTTCTCAGAGCCCATGTTGGTACCTCCGCTGTTGAGTCTCAGGACGAACGGCCTGCCTTGGGACCCTGCCCATGTCACCTGCAGAGGGCAGAGGGGGAAGTGGGGAGGGGGCGGGGGCGGAGCCACAGGCCCAGGACTTTTTTTGGTTCTCAGCACTCTCTGGCGGTAGGTTTTAAAAATACATTTGCATCCGTGTTAAACCAGGGCCTTACGTTTGACGGGATAAAGGGATAGAGGGGCCTGACCAGGCGGTGGTGCAGTGGATAGAGCCTTGGACTTGGATGCGGAGGACCCAGGTTCGAGACCCCAAGGTCTCCAGCTTGAACACAGGCTCATCTGGTTTGAGCAAAAGCCCACCAGCTTGGACCCAAGGTCGCTGGCTTGAGCAAGATCTGCTGTAGCCCCACAGCCCCAAAGGCACGTATGAGAAAGCAATCAATGAACAACTAAGGTGTCGCAACGAAAAATTAATGATTGATGTTTCTCATCTCTCTCCATTCCTGTCTGACTCTTTCTCTATGTAAAAAAAAAAAAAAAAAAAAAGGATAAAAGGACAGTGGCCTTCCCGTCAGTGGCGGGGCTGCGCCCCCAGCCTTGCTGCATCCTCTCCTTCCAGTCACAGGCCACCCTGGTCAGGAGCCGGGGCACCCTGCTGGCCTCGTTTGCAGCGCCAGGCACTGTGTGGCCCGGGCCCTGAGCGTGCGGGGCGTGCCGCTGCCCGAGGAGCTGCAATCGCAGCAGCCGCAGTGGTCCGGCTCCGGGGGCCACGCGCCCTGGCAGAACCCCCCGCCCGCGCTGGGCTGTGTACTTCCGGGCTGGCCAGGGCCGGCTCCGAAGAGAGACCCTGTTTCCAGTGGAATTCTGCTCCTACACTCGGGGAGTGAGTGGAGGTGACCCGACCCAAGTTTGCACCTGCTGGGAGGTGGCGCTGCACCGGTGTGCGCCCTGGGTGGCTGAGCCCCCCGCCCACGCCCGCCTCAGCTTTGGTTCAGGAGCGCTTGGGGGGGCAGCACTCCCGCGCCCCACCTCCCCACAGCCGGCTCACGCCACCTGGGGTCCGCAGCCCAGCGCACCGACCCCTCCCAGTGGATCAATGGATCGCCGACCTGCTGAAGTCTCCATGGTCCGAGGCCTGAGGACATCTGACTGACCCTAAGAGGTTTCTCATCTGTGGGCACCTGGCGTGCGCCCCATCTCTGCCTCCCCGGCCTCTCAGGCCGCTCTGGGTATCACACGGGTGCTCCGGATGCCTCTGCAGATCAGCCTTCCTGGATACTTGCATTCCTGGCTCGAGGGAAGGGTGGACTCCCCAGAGACTCTTTGGGGGTCCCCAACGAGGGCAGTTTCATCCTGGGGAGCTGGAGCCGGAGCCTCCCATATGCCCCTTCTGCCGCGATCCCAGGGCTCCAGAGCTCAGAGGGTGCGTCTACCCCGCAGGATGCCCAGATGAGATGGGTTAGGGGCTCCTTGGAACTGTCCAGGGGCCTTTAACGGGTGTGTTAGTCTTCAGACTAATTAGTGAGTGTCTTCAGCTCTACAGGAGGCCCACACCAATGCTTCAGATGTTTTTGTTTTTTTAATTAATTTTTCTGAAGTGAGAAGCGAGGAGGCAGAGACTCCCGCATGTGCCCAACCGATATCCACCCAGCATGCCCATCAGGGGGCGATGCTCTGCCCATCTGGGGCGTTGCTTTGTTGCAACCAGAGCCATTCTAGCTCCTGAGGTGGAGGCTATGGAGCAGTCCTCAGTGCCCGGGCCATCTTTGCTCCAATGGAGCCTTGGCTGTGGGAGGGGAAGAGAGAGATAGAGAGAAAAGAGAGAGGGAAGGGTGAAGAAGCAGATGGTTGCTTATTCTGTGTGCCCTACTGGGAATTGAAGCTGGTACTTCCACAAGCCAGGCCCACGCTCTACCGCTGAGCCAAACGGCAGAGTTGGGAGTATCTAGATTCTTACTGCTGGGAGCTGTGTGTGTTCTCTTATGTGACAGCATTTGAAGACATGATTAGGTTAAAGTTGATTGAGTTAAAGGTGTTGACATGTGACATTATCCTAAATTAAGTTTTTGGGACATCACTGCAATCACAAGTGTTTTTTCAAAGGAAAATTAATGAAAATCACAGTAAAAATATTGTGATAGATAAAACCAGGTGTTGGTGTGGGTTTCCAACTCCTCCCCGGTGAATGAGGATCAAGAGGTTAACACTGTGTGGTGGGGAGGACAGAGACCTGTAGGGAGGACCCTAATCACTGTGCAGCCAGATGCGCCTTTCAGGAGGCTTGGCTGATGTGGGGACAGGTGTGCAGGGAAGGGACAGAGAGTCAGAGCTCAGCACACAGGTGTCTAGACTGTGGTGACCTCTCTGTTTTAAGGAAATGATTCCCAACCACAGGGAAGCCGAGAGCACTATGGATGGATTATTTGTTGAGAAAGAAACATAGAAAATACAGTAATATGGTGCAGGAAAAGTCTGTAATAACTGCTGACATGTCATCTGCAAACAGGCAACGTTACAGTCTCGTTTGTTGTCAGCAGTGAGAATATGAGAAATTAGAGCCACAGAGAAGAAGGAAGAAGTGTCTCTGGATGCAGCTGGGAGCTCTGAGAGGAAACCCTGCTCCCAAAGGAAGCCCCTTCCTTCCCCACCTCCCTCTGCACCTGCTCCTGGGGCTGGTCTCGGGCTCCGTGGGTCCAGAGCGCCCCCTGGTGTCCTGAGCGCCCCCTGCAGCCGGGCCCTCTCGTCACCGCAGGGAGGTTTGTGTCTGGGCTCACACTGACTTCCCCTCCCTGTGTCTCGCACAGTAATACACGGCCATGTCCTCGGGGGTCACAGAGCTCAGTTGCTGGGAGAACTGGTTCTGGAGATGGAGGTGCGTCTCTTAAGGGAGGGCTGTAATTAGTGCTTCCATTATGACATATGCGCCCCATCCACTCCAGCCCATTCCCCTCGGGCTGGCGGACCCAGCCCCAGCAATAACCTCTGGTGATGGAGACACCAGAGACAGCACAGGTGAGGACAGGGTTTGTGAGGGCGTCACCAGTCCTGGACCCGACTCCTGCAGCTGCACCTGGGACTGGACACCTGGGGACAAGGAGCATCAGTCACAGTCAGTCACGTGCAGTCACAACCTTCCCATAGACCCGTGTCTGGCATCTGAGACACTCACCCTGGGGGGCTGTCACCAGGCACAGGAGAAGACCCAGCAGTCTCATCTTCTTCTAGACCACAGCTCTGCTTCCCCAGAGACCTCAGCCCTGTGTGAGGAGAGAGCTGTGAGCCCCATAGCACAGAGCTTGAGAAATGTGCATGTGGGGCTGCCTTCTTTTTATAAGTGGAGAGGGACTGAGGTCCGTTCCCCTTGTCCTTTTGGGGTTCTTCTCTTTCCTTGAACTCACTCACCATGTATGTCAGGGACAGGGGATCACCTTGTTTATGAAATACATTACAGCTAGATCAAAAGATGATCTCATTCTTCTGAGCAAAGAATGGACTAATAGAATAGGTTACATTTTAAAGTTCTCATACATTTTTCAAATAGATTTAAAAGGGATTAGTGTTTGTTCAGTCAGTTTCTGAATAGATTGTTCTTGTGTGCAACATCACTTTGACACCAAACACTGACAAATGTGTCATAATAATGGGAAATTATGGATCTATGTGTCTTACAGGGACAGATGCTGATGTTGTAAAGAAGTGTTGTTAAACTAAACATAATTGTAAATAAAAAGTAACACACTGCTCTGGCCAGTTGGCTCAGTGGTAGAGTGTCAGCCTGGCGTGCAGGAGTCCCGGGTTTGATTCCCGGCCAGGGCACACAGGAGAAGCACCCATCTGCTTCTCCTCCCATCCCCCTCTCCTTCCTCTCTGTCTCTCTCTTCCCTTCCCACAGCCAAGGCTTCATTGGAGCAAAGTTGGCCCAGGCGCTGAGGATGGCTCCATGGCCTCTGCCTCAGGCGCTAGAATGGCTCTGGTTGCAACCGAGCAATGCCCCAGATGGGCAGAGCGTCGCCCCCTGGTGGGCATGCCAGGTGGATCCCGGTTGGGCGCATGCGGGAGTCTGTCTGACTGCCTCCCTGTTCCCAACTTCAGAAAAATACAAAAAAAAAAAAAAAAAAAAAAGTAACACACTACCATTGAATGCTGTATATTCAAGTAAACATAAAGTGATCCATTTCAAAATTCATCAATACAGTTTGATTAAGCAGAAAAAATTCTTATAATCATTAAACAAAAGGAGGGCTCATTAATTAGAGACTGTCTGTCAATAAACATGACCCATGTGATAGAGAATGTTTGTGGCTCCCCAGAGACGGGGTGAGACCACATGGCCACCAGCACAGCTCCATCCAGCGTGCTCACTGGGACATGCGAAAAAGTGAAATGGTCTATCGGAGTGTATAGACCTCTCACTGTTGAACTGTGACATGGGTTTTCTCTCTATAAAATAGACAAATGTACATGATACAAGAATCAGAAAGGCAGTTTGGTAAGCTAATTGGGTGCAAATTGCAAAAAAGGACATAGTTGCTTTCCATATATAAGGAGCAAGAACTAATTTAAAGGAAGACAGCAGCATTTATAGGAGCTCCAAGTCTATCAAACATGTAGGAAGCAATGCAAAATGTAATCTTCGATCTTTTCTCTTCAAACGTATGGTTGTCGCATTCATTACATTGTTATGGATTTCTTCAAAGCTGAGGAAAAGTAACAACCTCCTATTAGTGCATTCAAACTCTGACAGCTGCATTGAGACTAATGTCAACACTAACAATGCCTACTTTGTTCGTGTTGATCCTTAATAACTGTTTAAAGTCTTTCACATGAATGAGATCCGTTAAAATCACTCCTTCTTCTCCCCATGCTCTTGTGAGTCCCTGTCATTTTCTCATCATCTCTAATTCTGGAAGGAGCTGAGGTCACAAATCCTCTAAGGCGTCTCAGACATTTTCCTGTTTTCACAGTACTGGGGCACATCGGTGTGTGGAGGAAGAGGTGTCCCTGGTCAAAGTACCTATGATCTCTTGGGTAAGGTCTGTATGGGGTGATGACCAGTCTGGTTACCATAGAGTCACCGGAGGGCACACACAGCATGCCAGCTGCTCTCTCTGCAAGCTCCAATCATGGTTTAGGGAAGGGAAGGACTGTTCCCTTGATCAGGGTGAACAAACCGGACAGACTTAGATCTCACACAGGAGGCCAGCTGTCCCAGCTGGAGCAACCCGCTGAGGGCTTGGATCACATGCAGCCAACTGTGAGTGTCCAGTCGTGAGCCGAGTCCTGCACCAACGATTACACTCTCATCCCCTCTGCAGCTCTCAAAATTAGGATACTACTTGGATGCAACTCATAATCACAATCCATCTAGTAAGAGGATCTCCAGTGAGCTGACGAAATTTTGAAATATCCTCTAATTTTTGTAAGCAGTATATTTCACTCAGCATAATGTTCTCAAGGTCCACCCATGTTTTTGTAAATGACACTATGTCATCATTTCTTAGGGCTGAGTAGTATTCCATTGTAGATATGTACCTTATCTTCTTTATCCAATGCTCTATCCAGGGACACTGGTTGTTTCCATGTCTTAGCCACAGTGAATAATGCTGCAATGAACACGGGGTGCATGTGTCTATATGTACCAATGATTTCCAGTCTTTGGGGTAAAGAGTCACTAGAGAGATTGGTGGGTCATATGATGGTTATAGTCTTAATTTTCTGAGAAACTACCATATTTTCTTCCAGAATGGTTGTAGTAACTTGCATTCCCACCAGCAGTGAATGAAGGTTCCTTTTTCTCCACAGCCTCTCCAACACCTGTTATTACCTGTCTTGTTGATAATAGCCAATCTAACAAGAGAGCGGTGATATCTCATTGTAATTTTGATTTGCAATGCTCATATAGCTACTAAATATGAGCATCTTTTCATGTATCTGTTGGCCATTTGTATACTTTCTTGGGAGAAGTGTCTGTTCAGGTCCTAAAGCTTCTTCACAGCCAAAGAAACTGACAACAAAACAAATGGCAGCCAGTTTAGCTGGTAGGTAATATTTGCAAAAAACAACTTTGATAAAGAGTTAATATCCAAAATATAAAAATAATTCACAAAGCTCAGCAAGAAGCAAAAAAGCAATCCTCTTTTTTTTTTTAAATGTTCATCTGTACAAGAGTCATTCTAACTGCCCGTAAAAACGTTCATTCCTTCCACAGGCAAATAAAATAGCAAATGAGAACACCAATCAAGAAGCGATATGGAAATATCTTTTTTTTTTTGGTATTTTTCTGAAGTGAGAAACGGGGAGGCAGACAGACTCCTGCATTCACCTGATCAAGATCCACCCGGTATGTCCACCAGGGGGCGATACTCTGCCCATCTGGGTCATTTCTCCGATGCGACCAGAACTATTCTAACACTTGAGATGGAGGCCATGGAGCCATCCTCAGTGCCCGGGCCAACTTTGCTCCAATGGAACCTTGGCTCTGAAGAGACAGAGAGAAAGAAGAGGAGGAGGGGTGGAGAAGCAGATGGTGGCTTTTCCTGTGTGCCCCAGCTGGAAATTGAACCTGGGACTTCTGCACACCAGACCAACACTCTCCACTGAACCAGCTGGTCAGGGCGTGGAAATATCATAAACAACAGTTTTACTGGTTTTTTAAATCAGATATTTAAAAATATTTTTTCATTAATTAATTAATTAATTTTTTTTTTTGTATTTTTCTGAAGCTGGAAACGGGGAGAGACAGTCAGACAGACTCCTGCGTGCGCCCGACCGGGATCCACCCGGCACGCCCACCAGGGGCTACGCTCTGCCCACCAGGGGGCGATGCTCTGCCCCTCCGGGGCATCACTTTGCCGCGACCAGAGCCACTCTAGCGCCTGGGGCAGAGGCCAAGGAGCCATCCCCAGCGCCCGGGCCATCTTTGCTCCAATGGAGCCTTGGCTGCGGGAGGGGAAGAGAGAGACAGAGAGGAAGGAGGGGAGGGGGGTGGAGAAGCAAATGGGCGCTTCTCCTATGTGCCCTGGCTGGGAATCGAACCCGGGTCCCCGCACACCAGGCCGATGCTCTACTGCTGAGCCAACCGGCCAGGGCTCATTAATTTTTAAAATCATTTCTTAGAAGAATCTAGTTTCTTCCCCACTTTTATTGTTCTTATTTAAATATTAAGTGCATGAAATAATTAAGTACTTTTTGGTATATCTTTATATACATATATAAATTGAAAAGGCCAATAGGGCAGAGACCCATTTCTTACATTATTTTAATTCTACCCCTGGACATACAACCGGAGCTCAGCCCACACGTGTCTGGACTGCTGGCGTCTTTTTGAGGGAAATATTTCCCAATCACAGGGAAGGTGAGAGCACTGATGGTGGTCTCCTTGTTGAGAAAGAAACTTAGAAAATACAGGAAATTGGTGGAGAAGTCTGTAATAACTGCTAACATATTACCTGCAATGAGGCAATGTTACAGCCTCGTTTGTTGTCTGCAGTGAGAATATGAAAAATTAGAGCCACAGAGAAGAAGGAAGAAGTGCCCCTGGATGCAGCTGAGAGCTTTGAGAGGAAACCCTGCTCCCACAGGAAGCCCCTTCCTTCCCCACCTCCCTCTGCACCTGCTCCTGGGACTGGTCTCAGGCTCCGTGGGTCCGGAGCGCCCCCTGGTGTCCTGAGCGCCCCCTGCAGCCCGGCCCTCCCGTCCCCGCAGGGAGGTTTGTGTCTGGGCTCACACTGACTTCCCCTCGCTGTGTCTCGCACAGTAATACACGGCCGTGTCCTCGGCTCTCAGGCTGTTCATTTGCAGATAGGCAGTGCTTTTGGAATCATCTCTTGAGATGGAGAATCTGCTTTTCACAGATGCAGCATATTCTGTGGTGTGACCATTGTCTTTGTTTCTAATAAAAGCTATCCACTCCAGTCTCTGTCCTGGAGTCTGGCGGATCCAGGTGATATAATAGTCACTGAACGTGAACCCAGAGCCCTTGCAAGAGAGTCTCAGAGACCCCCCAGGCTGTCGAAGGTCACCACCAGACTCCACCAGCTGCACCTCACATCGGACACCTGGAGATAAGACAGACTCATTAGGAGACGGTACACACACACACACACACACACACACACACACACACACACACAAACACACAAGTCTCCAGTTTCTCTGTAATGTTACCATATAAAATGGTGAACACGGGAGCCCAGTTCAAGCCTAACTTCATGGTGCTTCCTCTGGGTTAGCTCCTGGGGTAAATGGAATCAGCAGAGTCCCTGGGGCTGGGGCTGCTCTCCCAGAGGTGCAGGGGCAGGGCTGAGATGGGGCTATAAGCACATGGAGCTCCCCATTTGCATGTGCTCCTCCCCTTAGGGACAGAGGAGTGGAGTCCTTGGGTGAGACTGTCTCTAAACTGAGAGGGACTAGCACCCTCTTTTTGAGAGTGGAGATTTTTTTAAGGACCTGGTTCATCCATTAGCTATTGACTTACTGTTGTTTTTTCTAAATACTACCATCACTCAGCTAAACACAATTTAATTCACATGCTGTTCTACATCAGCGATTCATGCTTCTCCATCCCATAATAAATTCTCTGTGCGTCCTTGTTCCATGTGTTGATACGCACAGGGAGAACTTCCTCTCCATCTTCAGCATCCCGGGGCTGGAGGTCAGTGGGCTCAGCACAGGTTGCTCTTTTGCGGTTTCAAGAAATAATCACTGCCCGTTGTCCTCTGTGCACCGGGACTCCGTCAGAGGGAGAGGAGAGGAAAGAAGACACACACACACTTGGAGAACTTTCACTGCCCTCAGTGCTCTCTGGGGGCAGCCTTCTCCTCCCTCCTCCCCCAGTGGTTTCCAACCTCCTGTCCAGTGACTGAGTGCACACAGCACAGGAGTCATCAGTCAGCCCTCTGTCAGGTGCTCCTGAGATTCAGGCACCACACGGACATGATCAGATACAACCTCTGGAAAGATTGCAAAAGTGATATCGTGACCTTAAAGTACTCAAGCTTCAGCAAAACCTTATATCTCTGTGAACAGAAGTCCTTCCTAGTGTCACTAATGGCCACTTCTTCACGAGCGCCTCAGCCATCTCCCTGTGACCTGGTGATGGGAGGACCGAGCATTTCTGTATTTTTCTTGGTCATACCACTCTGTATGATTAAGACTCTTCTGCTCTTCAACCAGGAATGTTGTCTGTGCCTCAAACATCAGAGGAAAACCGTCCTGGAACACCGCTGGAGGGAAACTTGGATTGTGTGCTGACAGTTTCCTGAGCTCACATAACTCTGCATTTTTCTTCCTCCATGAACGATAACTTTCCTTTTGTGTAGGAGAGATTGTTTCTCC
This sequence comes from Saccopteryx leptura, assembly GCF_036850995.1. Classification (NCBI taxonomy): domain Eukaryota; kingdom Metazoa; phylum Chordata; class Mammalia; order Chiroptera; family Emballonuridae; genus Saccopteryx; species Saccopteryx leptura. The sequence goes on along the minus strand of NC_089508.1, from coordinate 864,038 downwards.
TAATAAAATGAAACTTAAAAAATACAGAGTTATCTCTGGTAATCAGAGGATCAGAGATCTTGAGAGACTCCGGGGGAAACTGTTACGTGGAGAGGGTCGCGCAGGACCTTCAGGGGGAAACAGAATAAACAGCACCTCCAAGCGCAGATGAAGCCGCGGCTAAGAATCGGTGCGTCCTGAGCGCCACCTGGTGTTCAGACCGTGCATTGCAGGGGGGTCCTGTGCGGGCTCACAGGGCTTGGACCTCTCAGCGTTCTAGTCCAGCATTAAAGGCTGTGTCCTCACTTCTGATTGCTGCCTCAGGGACATCTATGGTCACTTCTGAGAACCGCCTTTACCAAATCCCAATGACTCTGCAATGAAACCTCAACAAAGAGCTTTATGAGCCACTGGAGATCCTTTTCCTGGAGCTGCCAGGTGACCTGACACAGTGGACAATCCCCTGAGTCCAGAAGATGTCAGCGTGACTTCGGGGTCTGTTATGTCCTAAAGATCCTCCAAACTAAAGTCCCATCTATGTATTTCCACATGTGGCTCAAATCCCACTTCACTACGACTATTCAATAAATCACCCAGCACATACACACACACACACACACACACACACACACACACACACACGGATGATTTTATAGTAACAGACTCCAAATTTCCCTTCTACCCTTTACCTAGCACATGGGCAGCGCCTCCACACTACCTTAACCTAGTGAGGGACCTGCTTTGACAAACAGAACAAAGCAAACAGGATTAACGTGAAGATTGGAAAGTGCGGACAAGTTGGCCTTTTCTGTCCTCCCAGCCCCTGGGACCTGCAGATGCCACAGTGAGAAGGTCCTGGCCTGTCCTGGGGAGGCTCAGACAGAAAACACGTCACTTCCTTGACTTTGGTGGTCTTGACAGACTCACGTTTGGCCCCTGCTAAGGAGTGCCTGTTAGGCAGACATACAGTATTGATGATTGGCTTTGTGTTAATGACCACATTCTGGGAAGGTCCAGTGTGGACACGCCCACTGGTACCCTGGTGCAAGTACCATTAAAAGCCCTGGGGTACACAGCATTGGCAGCTCTTTTTTTGTTGCAAATTCCTTTAACACGGCATTTCTTAGGGCCGGTGACAGCTCAATGCAGCCAAGGTTCCACTGCAGAGCACGTTACAAGTGGCCTTTCCAGGGCACCGTGGGTTCCAGCCCTCACAGTTCCAGCACCTTTACTCTCTGAGGACAGTGTCCATCCAGCCAAATGACCCACCTAGAGATGAGAGCGAGAGGGGAGGCCGGGTGGTCCTCCGCCTGGGAGGACAAGGCGCTGCTGGCTGTCTGCAGCCTCCAGCGGGCTGCTGCACAAGCAGGAGGTGGTGGCACGCTCAGCCGCGCAGTGTCCAGAGGGAAGAGCAAAGCTTTTCAGACTCTGACAGGCCAGCGTCCACATTCCACTCTCTGCAAGAGCGGTGTGGAGGACGTGCAGGAGTCTGTCACCATCACAGCGTGAGGAGGGTGGGGGTGGTTAGCTCTGTGTGGGGTCCAGAAACCACAGAACAGGGCAGGAATGTGGACCTCGGGTGCAGCACTGGCGGAGACCAGGGAACCACATCCGAGAGGGGAGGGACCATGCGTACTCGGCCCCACCCCTCGCTCTGCGCACCGCTCTCGCTGCTTGGTTTTTCTCACTCAGACTGCTTACTTACTGGTCCTTTTGCTCCAGAGTTTGGAGAAACACTTTCATTTTGTGGGCTCTGTTTTTCTTTTATTTAAATCACTTGCTTGCCTGCCCTTTCTGTATTGAGCAAGCTTTTAAGCCACTGTGGCGGATTCATTATTAAATTTAGCCACCGATCAATGTATGGAAACTGATCGGGACAACCTTGGTTCCCAATTACTATATTCTAGACCCGTGATGGCGAACCTATGACACACGTGTCAGCCCTGACACGTGCAGCCATTTCTGATGACATGCGGCCGCATACCAGAGAAGTATGGGGCCGCATGCCGAGAAGGACGTTTCCTCCTTGGCTCTTGCACGGCCAGGTGCAGTAGCCGAGAATGAAACAGTTGCTGTAGTGCAGATACTCTGTGCCCAAGGTCTGTAGGCCAAAACAACAGAACTCTGGCACACAGTGTCTTGTTCTGGGACTTCCGGTTAGGCCGTTTTTCTTTCTTTCTTTCTTTCTTTTTTGTATTTTTCCAAAGCTGGAAACGGGGAGGCAGTCAGACAGACTCCCGCATGCGTCCGACTAGGATCCACCCGGCATGGCCACCAGGGGACGATGCTCTGCCCATCTTGGGGAGTCACTCTGCTGCAATCAGAGCCATTCTAGCACCTGAGGCAGAGGTCACAGAGCCATCCTCAGCGCCCGGGCAAACTTTGCTCCAGTGGAGCCTTGGCTGCAGCAAGGGAAGAGAGAGACAGAGAGGAAGGAGAGGGGGAGGGGTGGAGAAGCAGATGGGCGCTTCTCTTGTGTGCCCTGGCTGGGAATCGAACCCGGGACTCTTGCACACCAGGCCGACGCTCCACCACTGAGCCAACCGGCCAGGGCCTAGGCTGTTTTTCTTGAAGTGACACACCACTCGAGTTATGTTCGTTTTTTTGGCGAATTTTGACACACCAAGCTCAAAAGATTGCCCATCACTGTTCTAGACTGGCCTTATTATCCGGGGATTAGAATTCCCGGTTGCTATTACTTATTACAAAACTAAAACTTGTTTCAGGAGAATCTAAGAATTAGTGTGCTATCAAGAAAGATAAGACAGAACAGATAATTAACTAGCACCCAGAATAAGAGGCTGTTTGACTATAGAGATATTAATTATTACACAAAACAAGGGCAAGAAGCCAACTGAAAAGAATGATTTTTCTTCAGGGGAGAAGTCAGATAGAGTGCCTGAAGGTAGATTTTTGAGAACAAAGAAAGTCACTTAGGGACTGAAAAGATGGCAGCAGAGTAGGCGGATGCACAGACGCCCAGCTCTCACCACCAAACTGGAATACAAATCAATTTAGGAAAAATCAGCATGAAAACCCAACTCTGAACTACAAGAACAGCTCTCCAAAACCAAGGAGCAAAGAAGAAGCCACAACAAACCTGGTAGGGAGTGCCTGAATCTCCCCTGCTTACAGGAATGGAGGGTGTGTGTGTGTGAGGCTGAGAGCCCAGAGGGGATCTCACTCCAGGGAAAAGAGCAGAAACTACTGCTCACAGCCACTTGCCTGGCGACCAGGGAGTGAGGTGTGTTGAAAAGGCCAGCTTATCTCCCAAGTGGAAAGGAAAGAGAGAGAGAGAGAGAGAGAGACTGTGAGGGACTAAGGAATGAAGGAGACGACCTAAAAAAGCTGACTCATCCATGCTGGAGGCGGCCATAGCTGGGGGAGGGACTGAACCTTTCACAAAACAGAGCTGAATTGCTTCTGGATCAGAGATCTCCGGACATCTATCCAGCTCCAATCAGCACAACAAGACACAGCTGAAAACAAGAAGTGGGGAGGAGGGGCAGTAACTCAAGTCTCCATGGAGATCTGAGATACACCTCCCCCTACTGAAGCTGAGAAAACACCCTGCCCCCAGAGAGATTAGTTGGCTAAAGAGGCCTTCAGAGTCTCAGGTTACACCCATCGCATTCCTGGATACAGTTTCAAGGAAGCCCCCTGCTGAGATCAGTAAACAAGACTATCACCTGTTAAGAAAACAAACAAATCAAGACTTCAAAGCTGCCCAAATCCAAAAGTGGATTAAAGATAACAGCTGATACCAACCCAAGAAGACCTAGAAATAACACAACTGAAAACTGGAGGCAGACAACACCAAGCCTAGACTCAACCAACTCTACAAATAAAACACCCAAAAATAGACAATGAGAAGACAAAGAAGTGCAATCCAAATGAAACAACCAAGAGACACCTCCAGGAGATGAACTGAGTGATATGGAAATAATCAAACTTCCAGATGCAGAATTCAAAATAATGATTGTAAGGATGCTTAGGGATCTTAGAACAACAATGGATGGTCATTATGAACACCTAAATAAAGAAATAGCAAGTATAAAAAAGAATCAGTTGGAGATGACAAATACAGTATCAGAAATAAAGACCACAATGGAAGGAATTAAAAACAGGATAGATAGAGCTGAGGATCGAATCAGCGAGTTGGAGGACAACTGGAATGAAGGCATGAAAGCAGAGAAGAAAAGAGAAAAGAGACTCAAAAAGTCAGAGGAAACTCTTAGAGAGCTCTGTGACAACATAAAGAGAAATAACATCTGCATCATAGGGGTTCCTGAAGAAGAAGAAAAAGAACAAGGGATAGAGACTTTGTTCAATCATATCATAGCTGAAAACTTCTCTAAATTAATGCAAGAGAAACTCTCTCAAATCCAAGAAGCACAGAGGACTCCATTAAAGAGAAACCCAAAGAAACCTACACCAAGACATATCATAATTAAAAAACCAAAGCTAAGTGATAAAGAGAAAATATTAAAAGCTGCAAGAGAAAAAAAAGTTATCACCTACAAAGGAGCCCCCATAAGGATGACATCCGACTTCTCAACAGAAACACTTGAGGTCAGAAGGGAATGGCAAGAAATATTCAAAGTAATGCAGAACAAGAACCTACAACCAAGACTACTTTATCCAGCAAGGCTATTGTTTAAAATCGAAGGAGAAATAAAAAGCTTCCCAGACAAAAAACAACTCAAGGAATTCATTACAACCAAACCAATGCTGCAGGAAATGTTAAGAGGCCTGTTGTAAACAGATCAAAGTGGGAAAAGAATATAGCAAAAAAAGGAATATACCTTTAAAGAAGAAAATGGCAATAAACAACTACATATCAATAATAACCTTAAATGTAAATGGATTAAATGATCCAATCAAAAGACATAGGGTAGCTGCGTGGGTAAGAAAACAGGACCCATACATATGCTGTCTGCAAGAGACACACCTTAGAACAAAAGATACACATAGATTGAAGGTAAAAGGATGGAAAAAAAATTTCATGCAAATGGAAATGAAAAAAAAAGCTGGGGTAGCAATACTTATATCAGACAAATTGGACTTTAAAACAAAGGATATAGTAAGAGATAAAGAAGGCCACTACATAATGATAAAGGGAGTGATCCAACAGGAAGATATATCTATTATAAACATCTATGCACCTAATATAGGAGCACCCAAATATATAAAGCAGACTTTGATGGATTTAAAGGGCGAGATCAACAGCAATACTATAATAGTAGGGGATTTCAATACCCCACTAACATCACTAGATAGATCCTCAAGAAAGAAAATTAACAAAGAAACAGCAGACTAATTGGAAACACTAGATCAACTCAATTTAATAGATATCTTCAGAACCTTTCACCCTAAAGCAGCAGAATATACATTCTTTTCAAGTGCTCATGGTACATTCTCTAGGATAGACCACATGTTAGGTCACAAAAGTGCTCTCAACAAATTTAAGAAGACTGAAATCATATCAAGCACTTTCTCCAATCACAATGGCATGAAACTAGAAATGAACCACAACAGAAAAGCTCAAAAATTCTCAAATACATGGAAACTAAATAGCAGGTTGTTAAATAACGAATGGATTAAGAATGAGATCAAAGAAGAAATAAAAAAATTCCTAGAAATGAATGACAATGAGCATACAACAACTCAAAATTTATGGGACACAGCAAAAGCAGTACTGAGAGGGAAGTTCATAGCACTACAGGCACACTTTCAGAAGCTAGAAAAAGCTCAAATAAACAACTGAACCCTGCATCTAAAAGAATTAGAAAGAGAACAGCAAGTAAAGCCCAAATGTAGTAGAAGGAAGGAAATAATAAAGGTCAGAGCAGAAATAAATGACATAGAGGCTAAAGAAACAATACAGAGGATCAATGAAACTAGGAGCTGGTTCTTTGAAAAGGTAAACAAGATTGATGAACCTTTAACTAGACTCACCAAGAAAAAGAGAGAGAGGACTCAAATAAATAAAATTAGAAATGAGAGAGGAGAAATAACAACTGACACAACAGAAATACAAAATATTGTAAGAAAATACTATGAAGAACTGTATGCCAAAAAACTAGACAACCTAGATGAAATGGACAAATTCCTTGAAACATACAATCTTCCAAAAATCAATCTGGAAGAATCAGAAAACCTAAACAGACTAATTACACCAAATGAGATTGAAACAGTTATAAAAAAACTCCCAACAAAAAAAAGTCCGGGGCCCGATGGCTTCACAACAAAATTCTACCAAATATTCAAAGAAGAACTAATTCCTATCCTTCTCAAACTATTTCAAAAAATTCAAGAGGAAGGAAAACTTCCAAGCTCCTTTTATGAGGCAAGCATAATTCTGATTCCAAAACCAGGCAAAGATAACACAAAGAAAAAAAATTATAGGCCAATATCTCTGATGAATATAGATGCTAAAATCCTCAACAAAATATTAGCAAACCGGATCCAACAATATATGGAAAAAATCATACACCATGATCAAGTGGGATTTATTCTGGGGAGGCAAGGCTGGTACAATATTCGTAAATCAATCAATGTGATTCATCACATAAACAAAAAGGAGAAAAACCATATGATAATTTCAATAGATGCAGAAAAAGCATTTGATAAAATCCAGCACCCATTCATGATCAAAACTCTCAGCAAAGTGTGAATACAGGGAACATACCTCAACATGATAAAAGCCATCTATGAGAAACCCACAGCCAACATCATACTCAATGGGCAAAAATTAAAAGCAATACCCTTCAGATCAGGAACAAGGCAGGAGTGCCCCCTTTCACCACTCTTATTTAACATAGTCCTGGAAGTCCTAGCCACAGCAATCAGACAAGAAGAAGAAATAAAAGGCATTCAAGTTGGAAAAGAAGAAGTAAAACTATCATTATTTGCAGATGATATATAATGTATATAGAAAACCCTAAAGTCTCAGTCAAAAAGCTACTGGACCTGACAAATGAATTCAGCAAAGTGGCAGGATATAAAATGAATATTCAGAAATCAGAGGCATTTTTATACACCAACAATGAACAGTCAGAAAGAGAAATTAAGGAACCAATCCCCTTCACAATTACAACCAAAAAAATAAAGTACCTAGGAGTAAACTTAACCAAGGAGACTAAAGACTTGTACTCGGAAAATTACAAAGCATTGATAAAAGAAATCAAGGAAGATACAAACAAGTGGAAGCATATACCGTGCTCATGGTTAGGAAGAATAAACATCATTAAAATGTCTATATTACCCAAAGCAATCTATAAATTCAATGCAATACCAATTAAAATACCAATGACATACTTCAAAGATATAGACCACATATTCCAAAAATTTATATGGAACCAAAAGAGAACACGAATAGCCTCAGGAATCTTAAAAAAGAAGAATAAAGTGGGAGGTATCACACTTCCTGATATCAAGTTATACTACAAGGCCATTGTACTCAAAACAGCCTGGTACTGGCATAAGAACAGGCATATAGATCAATGGAACAGAACAGAGAACCCAGAAATAAACCCACAGTTCTATGGATAACTGATATTTGACAAAGGAGGTAAGGAAATACAATGGAGTAAAGACAGCCTCTTTAACAAATGGTGTTGGGAAAATTGGACAGCTACCTGCAAAAAAATGAAACTAGATCACTAGCTTACACCACTCACAAAAATAAACTCAAAATGGATAAAAGACTTAAATGTAGGCCGTGAAACCATAAGCATCTTAGAAGAAAACATAGGCAGTAAGCTCTCCGACATCTCTCGGAGCAATATATTTGCTGATTTATCTCCACGGGGAAGTGAAATAAAAGACAGGATAAACAAATGGGACTATATCAAACTAAAAAGTTTTTGCACAGCTAAAGACAACAAGAACAGAATAAAAAGACAAACTACACAATGGGAGAACATATTTGACAATATGTCTGATAAGGGGTTAATAACCAAAATTTATAAAGAACTTGTAAATCTCAACACCAGGAAGACAAATAATCCAATCCAAAAATGGGCAAAAGAGATGAATAGACACTTCTCCAAAGAGGACATACAGATGGCCAATAGGCATATGAAAAAATGCTCAACATCACTAATCATTAGAGAAATGCAAATTAAAACCACAATGAGATATCACCTCACCAGCCAGAATGGCGCTCATCAACAAAACAACACAGAATAAGTGCTGGCGAGGATGTGGAGAAAAGGGAATCCTCCTGCACTGCTGGTGAGAATGCAGACTGGTGCAGCCACTGTGGAAAACAGTATGGAGATTCCTCACAAAACTGAAAATCGAACTGCCTTTTGACCCAGCTATCCCACTTTTAGGAATATACCCCAAGGACACTATAGAACGGCTCCAAAAGGAGAAATGCACCCCCATGTTTGTGGCAGCATTGTTCACAATAGCGAATATCTGGAAACAGCCCAAGTGTCCGTCAGAGGATGAGTGGATTAAAAAGCTTTGGTACATATATACTATGGAATACTACTCAGCCATAAGAAATGATGACATCGGATCATTTACAATAACATGGATGGACCATGATAACATTATATGGAGTGAAATAAGTAAATCAGAAAAACTAAGAACTATATGAATCCATACATAGAAGGGACATAAAAATGAGACTCAGAGACATGAACAAGAATGTGATGGCAACAGGGGTGGGGGATGGGGCGAAGAAGGAGAGAGGGGTTGGGGGAGGGGAGGGGCAAAAAGAAAACCAGATAGAAGGTGACAGAAGACAATTTAACTTTGGGGGAGGGGTATACAGCATAATCAAATGTCAAAATAATCTAGAGATGTTTTCTCTCAACATATGTACCCTGATTTATCAATGTCACTGAATTAAATTTAATAAATAAATTAAAAAAAAAGAAAGTCAATTAACATAGCTTTTAGTCAGAAGCTTCCAATCTTGATACAAAAGACTCAAACAGGCCTTAAAACAGACAGGTTTAGACATTAAACAGAGGACTTATACACAAACAATGCGCGCCTATTTCAATTAAATAAAACCGGATAATTTGATGAACAAAGACAAAGCCTCACAGACGAGGGAAAGCTCTCCCTCGTGACCTCAGGTGCACATAGGTCATGGCACAAGAGATTTCTTAACCAGGGGTTTTAGAAACAGAAACATTAAAATAAAGACTGAGATCTCGACAAACACAGAGACGTCTCTTGGAAGTCTTGGGTCGAGATTAATCAATCCAGGTTAGCTCAGCCTCCACTGATTCAGTGTGATGCGAGACTGACTAATCCTGGACGGACTTAACCTCCATTAGCCTTCCTAGAGATAGACGCATGTCCTCACTTCTGGCATTTTACCGAAAGCCTCATGTAGATACCTCTGGAAGTCCTGGGCAGGATGAAGTCTCCACTAGTACCTCTCATAGAGAAACAGACATCCCCGAGAGCCTCAAGCAGGACCCAATCCCACCAGTTGTCATTCCAGAGTTTAACCAGAAGTCCTTCTCCTAGCAAAACCCAAAGCAAGACCACTAAAACTTTCCACCAATGTCTTGGTCTTGGAAAGTGTAAAGCCAGAAGCCATGGCCACCATCACAGCAACTTGGCCCATGCAGGTTCGCATTGGATTCGGACAGTCGGTAAAGAAACAACGGAGCCAAAAACTGGTGGGCCATTAGCTTTAATCCTAGCTTGCACCCGGCAGGCAAGCAAAAAATACACACTGGGCTCCAAAACCCATTCACATTCAGTGCTCACAAAGCTACTGACTTATCCGAGTTTCCTAGAATCAAAGGTTTCTAGCTCACCAGACTTAATCACCTCTGTTCCCCATCTCCTTCCTTCTCCCTGCACAAAGCTCTTGGTCTGCCCCACTTTATAGTGCAGAAATCAAAACCTTTAATCCAATATACAAAATAGGGAAGTCTCTAATACAAAGTCACTTATCTGAGGTATAATGAGATTGCACCACCCCACATCAAAAGGGATGGAGGCCCTGGCCAGTTGGCTCAGTGGTAGAGCGTCGGCCTGGCGTGCAAGAGTCCCAGGTTCGATTCCCGGCCAGGGCACACAGGGGAAGCGCCCATCTGCTTCTCCACCCCTCCCCCTCTCCTTCCTCTCTGTCTCTCTCTTCCCCTGCTGCAGCCAAGGCTCCATTGGAGCAAAGTTGGCCCAGGCGCTGAGGATGGCTCTATGGCCTCTGCCTCAGGCCCTAGAATGGCTCTGGTTACAGCAGAGCAACGCCTCAGATGGGCAGAGCATCGTCCCCTGGTGGGCATGCCGGGTGGATCCCAGTTGGGCGCATATGGGAGTCTGTCTGACTGCCTCCCTGTTTCCAACGTCAGAAAAAAACAAACAAACAAACAAAAAAGGGTGTGGGAAAGGTTTAGTCCTAAAACCAAGCCCCAGGCTACAAGGATCCTGCCTGCCCACAGCCTGCACCCAACACACATTAATATCACCTGGGCGATGGGCTTCCATGTGAGCAGCGCCATCTTTAACAAAGTGAGCATAATATATATATTTTATCTGCTCAACATACCCGTAACAAGGAAGACAGCAACCCACAGAGAGTGGCCCAGGTGTCCTGTGGGTGAGTGTTGGTGAAGAATGTAACTGCTGTAACAGAGACACATAATCAAATACAGAGGGAGACAGGTGTGCTCTGCTTCCTTCTCATTCACTCCCCCATGGGCATCACAGACACCTCCCCTCCCCCTCATGTCCAGCCGCACCCACTGCCACGCCCTGTGACTCTTACCTATACCCCAGCTGACACACCCAGGGGAGTTTCTATGTCACAATCTGCTTGTGGCCTGGTTAGGTGGTGAGGACCCACCTTCACTGCAGACCCTGCCTTTCTCCATTCCTGTTGACGGTTGTCCCCAACAGGGCATGAGTCTGGCAGAGGACTCGGACCCCCTGTGGGTGGCCTCCTTCCTACCAGTGCTTTGGGTGGTGTGGTCTCCAGTCCAGGGTTCTCCAGGTCGACCGTCATGGCGCTACATCTCCTCTGAGGTGGTGATTCCCCAGAAGCAAGTGCACCATGGCAAAGGCGGTCAGGTGCCCGGCTGGCTCTCCTACAGCCTGAGGTTCGGGGGACAGAGACACGTTATCCGCCTGCGGCACAAGAAACTGTTTATGTCCAGAGATTTGCTGCTGATGACTCAGGACGACCAGGGAGCCTTGCAGGTGGAGTACCCTTTTGTCCCCCTTGACTGCTACTACCTTGGCTACCTGGAGGGGGTTCCTCTTTCCATGGTCACTGTGGACACGTGCTATGGGGACCTAGAAGGTATTATGAAGGTGATGACCTTGCCTATGAAATCAAGCCCCTCAAGGACTCCTGAACCTTTGAACACGTGGTTTCCAGATAGTGTCAGACACCAAGGCAATAGGACCCATGTACTCACTGGGGTACAAGGAAGAGAGGCACCCCCTGTTCTTTCCAGCCAATGCCAGTGCAGCCCCCGGAATCAGTAGTAAGCTTTATGCATCACATAAAGCAAATATAAAAGGCTGTGTAATGAGTTCTAGATCAACATTCAGTAATGTGTCACAGACTGCCCAGTATCTGATAAATATAGTTAGCGTAGCTGATACCATGCTCCAAGGTCTTGATATGAGATACTATGTCAGCGTAATGATCATTTATAATAGAGCAGATCCAACTGCAATGGACAACTTTGAAGTGCCAGGGAGTGCCTTTCCTACCTATTATGCAAGGAACATTTATAATATTTTTAAGCCACACTCATCCAGGATTGTGGTTAACGACAAGATCAAAGACATGACTTTTCCACCTTCTGTATATGATGTGTGCACAGACCATAATGTCATTGTGGTTGGTCAACTAGGCAGACATTATTTATTGTTGTCTATTATAGCCACCCAACATATTGCAAGAAATTGTGGTATCAGTTATGATGAAAAATATTGTGTTTGCCAAAGACGGACCACCTGCATCATGTCCAGACACCCAGTACTGACAGACGCCTTCAGTAACTGCTAATTTTTGTGCATGTACAACATATTTCTCCTAGCCTTGAAAGTTGCGTGTTTACAACCAACTTTATTACAATAAAAGCCTGACATATGTTCGGTGTGGGAACTCTGTGGTGGATGAAGGTGAGCACTGTGACTGTGGATCCTTCAAGCAGTGTCATCACAACCCCTGCTGCAACGCTGACTGTACCTTTACACCCGGAAGCGCGTGTAACACAGGCAGATGCTGCACAAACTGCACCTACTCGCCCAGAGGAACGCTCTGCCGACCAATCCAGAACATCTGTGACCTTCCAGAGTACTGCCTCGGGCACACCTTTATGTGCCCTGATGACTTTTATCTGCAAGATGGAACCCCGTGCACCGAGGAAGGCTACTGCTTCCATGGGAACTGTACTGACCGCAACATGCACTGCAAGGAGGTCTTTGGTGAAGGTGCCTGGAACGCTCCAGACGCCTGCTACGTGATCAATAGAAGGGGCCACAGGTTTGGACACTGTGGGACTGGTACTGAGTTTCGTCCTGTGTCTTGTGCTCAAGAAGACATTCAGTGTGGACGCCTACAGTGCACCAATGTCACTCATCTGCCTAAGCTGCAAGAACATGTTGGATTCCATCAGAGTGTGTTCGAGGGGTCTTTGTGTTTTGGAGTGGGGTCACATCGGGGGGCAGGAACAACTGATGTTGGTGCTGTGAGACCTGGTACCCCCTGTGGTGGTGGAAAATTCTGTCTGAATAATCACTGCAATGGTACTGTGGCTGGAATGAATTATCACTGCCCTCCCAAGAAATGCAATCTGAGGGGAGTTTGCAACAACAAAGGGCACTGTCATTGCCAGTTAGGCTGGGACCCCCCACAGTGTATAAACAAAGGACCTGGAGGGAGTGTGGACAGCGGACTCCCTCCAAGAAGAATGTGGTCAGTAACGCAGAGTGACCTGTCAGTGCCGTATCTGAGAGTGGTCTTTGGTCGAATATACACCTTCATAGCTTCACTCCTCATTGCAGTGGCCATGATTGTGAGAACTGTCAGGACGATCACAGTCAGAGAAGTGACAGTTGAAGACTAAAGAGCAAATCAGCCTTGTGACCCCTGTACAACTCTAGGCAATATAGGACATCTTTATGAGAATAAGCATCACCAGCTGGCAGAGCTAAAGCCCACATTCCTGGACATCGCAGGGTTCCTGCTGTACTTCACAGGGCAGTGAGAGGTGTGGGCGTTTTCACACCAGCTGTCTCTGACAGGTCGCTGGCCAGCACCCTCAAATAAAGCTGAAAACCAGATGATGGTGTCCTGCACTGTTTTTGTAAGTCTTTAAGAACTTAAACTGAGACTGAGTCCCTGGCTCGCAGAGGAGACCTGGTCAGTAGCTGGTCTTGACCTGTGGGCACTTGTCCAGGATTGGTGAAAGTTTCCACAGGGTCCTTTAGGGCCAGTTCATGACATTTCCCCACAACACTGCTCCTGATCACAGAGGGTCACCTCAGTGTTGGGTGATCTCATCTTCTCTATGCAGATTGGGTTCAGGACAATGGTATGCTCCTCGCAGCCAAGCCTGCCCGTGTCACAGTGGTGTGGCTTTGGGGTGCGTCTGAGACTGAGGGTCATGGTCTCCCTGGTGACCTCTGTGCCTCCCCTGGTGGAGGCTGTGGTCCAGGGACATTCGGTCAGAAAATGAGGGGGAAGTGGCCATCCCTGACCCTGGCCTTCAGAGGGGGTCTCAGTATGTTAGTTCCCCTTCCTCCTCACTGTGCAGTTCAGAGAAGGGCCAAGGAAGTGCTCCTGGGTCGTGGTGCAGATCAGACACCGTCTCCACAACAGACCGTGGGCTGAAAAATCAGACAACCGCTGTATCTAAAGAGCTTGCAATGAAATGTTTCATAAGGTAATGCCCAATTAATAAAATTTTTATTTCACAGCAACATATACAACTTATAGTACCTCCCATTGATACAGGCACACCGCATGGATTAAAAGCCAACATTCCGCAAATTCAACGACCGGGAATATCCATGGTGGACAGACATGCTAGGTGGATGTTAGGAGATGGAGTTGGGAGACATGAATGTCCCTGTTCTGTCCACTCTGTTATGAGGGCCCTGAGACAATATCCAATTCTAATGCAGATGGACATCGCAGTTTGAGAGTCAGTAGGTCAGGTTTAACTGTCACTGATGCAGCTGCCCTGTGGTCCAATGTGGCATCTGTCATTGTCCCCCTGGGCCATGCACACTCTGAATCTTCTCTGTAACACTAAGGGGACAGGGTTTCTCTGTGTAGCTTGTTTGTTGCGAAGTCCCAGATCAAGACCACAGAGGCACCATGACCCCTGATCTCCTGGCCATGAGCAACAATTTGAAAGATGCAATTTTTCTCTTTCATTTGGAATGCGATATAACAAATGAATAGACTCTGCTAATTCCAGACTGACCTCTGGATTTTCGAGGAGACAAAGTAGACTGAGTTCTGAGAAGATGCTTTTCTGTCACTGGAATCAGAGACCCTGAGACGTTAGGGCAGTGGTTCTCAAACATTTTGAAGTCAGGGTGCATTTAAAATCCTACAAATAATTGTAGGCACACCATAAACAAATTTCTGAGAAGTATGTTATAATAATTAAGTCAAACATTAAAGAAAAAATATAAAGTCCAAGCATGGTTTTATGGTAATTAAATGAAATAAATACTACCAAATTAAATTTATTCTGACATTAAAAAACATTTTTATGTTCCATTTTTTGAGTTATGCTTTTTAGAATTCATAAAAATGAAGGGTTAAAAAATAAAAACACGACAAAAAGTTATCTTTATATATATATAAATATATTCTTAGTAAGATGTAGTAAATTTGGCAGGTCCCGGCACAAATGTGTTAAGTTTTTTCATTCTTGTGTTTATGAGAAATATGAGCCTGATGTGTTCTAGCGATTTCTTCAATGTTTGGGTATATATTTGAAAGGCAAACTTTCATTTCCTCATCAATACATTGAAGAATTCTTCTGTTTTTACTCTTCAATGTGTTGAGTGAAGAAAACTCCCACCATACTTATCATCTTAACTTCACACCAAACAAAGGTTAGAAGAAACTTGCCTCCAGTCTTTCCGGGGGACATGGGGGTAGTGTAAACAATCCAGCATCTCAGCTGAACAGCCTTTTACAACCTAATCAGGCAAGTGAGGTGAGGGGTTGGGCAGACTGTCAGCTTACAGGAAATTCCCCACACCTCTGTCCCCTAAAAATCTAAACTCTGAGAACTCTGTTGGTATTCTGGTCTGCAACAGATACATATTCCTCTGAAATACCATAGGGCACACCTGGAAATCTAGGGCGCACACTTTGAGAACCACTGCGTTAGAGAGAGATTCATGGATCTGATGGGAGGCTGTGGAAAAGTTAACTTACCACTCAGAGAACTTTATAGAGCTGTGTGTGTAAAACCAACATTGGAACAGGTGAGCAACAGAAATGACCTGGAAAGTGTGAGGACCCGGAGAGGACTGAGCTCCAGTGTGTCTAGGAAGAGGGATGGATCCTGACACCCGGATGAGCGGTGGAGTATAAAGCATCTTCTCTCGGGGAAGTTGCTGACATAACCACTCTGGGGGAGTCTGGGAACAAGATTGTGGAGGGTTTGGGGACCCCTAGTGGTCACTCTGACCCATGCAGGCTGCAAGACCCTTGTGGCTTAACCAGCTTTCTCTCTACACACCCAGGACTTGGGGCTGAAAGAGCTCAACTTTATGGTCAGAACTTGACTGTGTGAAAGGGAGAGGGACATGAGACATGGACAGTGAGGATATCTTGTATCATTTGCAATGTCTTCTTAGTTACAATTATAAGAGTATTTGTGGTTAATTTAGTATTTGCAACTTTTGTGGTTAGACCTTAATTGAAGAAATCATCCATATTATAGTTTTACAGAATTTGAGTGGAAAGAAATATGACTTTACAATGTATGATCTTTGACTCTGTATTTATGGATAAATTTCTATCTGCACGTCTTTGCTGTTAACTGTTAAGCTGGACTGAGTTAGGCTCCCTGATCTTCCTGCTTCTCTCTCTACTTCTCTCTTAAGGTGAGGTTCACATTAGTCCTGAGGGCTTGTCACATTGTTTCATTACCTGAGTGTCACACTGCCCTGTGTTTCATCCCTCCCGAGTCATTAGAATTAGAAAGGACGTTGAGTAGTGAAAGCTTCAGGTGGGACCACAGGAAGTTCCATTCCATCACTCACCTGGAGACACACAGTCTTTTCTGTACAGCTGCCTTCAACTGGACCGTCAATCCTCTAATATTTATGGCTCATTTAATAGTTACTGAGGGAACACTATTTTCCTGGTCAGTAGCCCCATCCTAGGCAGCAGGTGATGTAAGCTTTCTCAGCACTGAAATCACACCTGAAAAAACAGCTGATTTTGGAGTCACCATCAGGTTAAGGTACAATGATTTACAAACATTCTCTAGTTTAATGTCCCACACACAGACAAATCAGCACCTGAATGTGGATGAGGTAGGAATCACCTGGAGATTTGGAGGCCTTGACTGTGGCATGAGTCTCTGAATTCCTTGTTTTGTTTTCCTGAACACAGGCAGTTTTAGTGGCTTTCATGTTGTTTTCCCTAACAGAACACCCTCACTCCTTAGTTCAGGGAAACAAGTGGGAGTGTCCTCTGCATGCAGTATGTCCTATGGGGATCATTTACACCATGCATAAGGGGGAAGTAACCACCTGATAAAATCAAGGACTCCCTGAGACCCTGTGAGAAGGACTGAGAGGAAACTGCGTGGAGCACCTGATCTTCATAAGCCCCTGCTTTGACCACAGTGACATCTGAGATCTGAAATCAATGTCATTTCAGACAGAACCTTTAGTAAACTTTGTTCCTCAATGCACAGTCTCTCTGGAACTGTCACAGTCTTTTAGGAAGGCTGGAGAATATCAATGTTGCACCATTTTAGTCGTGTGGTGTCATCATCATCAAGCAACCTGACCTCCCCTTCATTCTGGTGCTTCTGTCCTGAAAACTGACTCAAGGAATAAAATCAATAGAAGAACCTTAAATCTCTGTGATGGTTATCCAAGTTACAGGCCTTTATTTTTCTTTCTTTTTTGTTTGGCGAAGAATACTTCCATGTAGACCCGTCGGGTAAGAACTTAGTAGATTGTACAGGAATTTATTTTCTAGAAGCATCATGACCAAAGATACAATGTGCAGATCTCTGTGACCAGACTGTTCTGATTGCTGCCTAGACACTCTGTTAGCAAGGTTTCTGTGACCACCTTGTCTTTGTGTTAAGGGGAGTCAGTTGGGAGGTTCCATACCAGTGACACCCCAAGAAACAAGGGTTTCATCACCAATATTTTGCTTCACAATATTCTTCTTAAGTGAAATGAAAGAGGACTCCATGGAGAGCAGGCACCATTAGGGCTGGGGAAGAAACATGAAGATGGTCTTGGAGCATCTCATACTGAGGGAAGGTGAGGAGGTGACAGAGAACACACAGGACATTTGTAAAGGACCCAGAGCCCTCAGGGTAGAGCTGCCAATGCACAGAAAACTTCCTGAAATTCTAACTACAAGTTAATAACAGATTGAATTTTAATCACATATAAAATAAATTATATTTTCCATTATCTATACCAATGAATCATTCAATAAATAATGCCAATTATGATACTAGAGATACCTATCTTAAATGTTAATTTCCATAAACATTGCCTGTTGTGAGATCACAAAAGATAAATTTTCTTCCACCTTTCCAAGTCCTTCTGATAGGCTAATAATCAAATTAACAGTATAGAAATTAACATCAGAAAGTGTAAAAATTAACTTCAGATGTACAGGTGGGGGTACCATAAGAATGTGAGACCCAAGGATGGGGCAGCTGAGGCTTCTAAGCCACCTGCAGCCGGGAGAGGAGGTGGGTTGTGGTGTGGACTCTGTAGGGCAGGGAGACAACTCACATGGGGATGGAAGTTCAAGGGTTTGGTAAGTAAATGTCTGCTGGGCAATCTTGAACAAATGGGCAGAGGAGACTTTGAATAAATGGGATGTTGTGTCCATGACACGCTCCTGTCCTCAGTCTGACACTCAGCACACAGAGAAGGAATCAGGGTTTCTGTGGGGCCGGGCTTCCTGTTTTGTCTGGTGCTCATTCACCTGTGGGAAGGTCAGAGGCAGATTAAGATCGGTTGAGGCTTCAGGTGCAAAAGAAAATATTGGGCCCCCTGTCATTAAAAAAAAAGTGTAAAGTTGGGATTTTGCAGGGTCCTTCAGAAGTTGGGATCCATGGCATGCGACTGGTGTGCCCGCCATTAAATCGGCCTCTGCGGAAGACCCTTGTTTTGTGAGCTGTGGGAGACACAGCCGAGAGGTGAAAACATACATGTGCACACAGAGTCACAACACCATGTGCAAGGAAATTAGCATGAGCACAAACACATACACACAGTCACTCTCTCAAACACACACACAGCTTTTAGTAAACAGATACGTCACCTGCCTCCAGGTTTCTGCAGTGCTGCAAGGTCCTGATACTCATGGTACAGTGATGGCTGGACAATGACCCTTAAAAATGTGCAGATTTTACGGTGGTACCTGTGTGTGTTCTCTTAAGTCACAGGATTTACAGATGTGAATAAGTTAAGATTAATGAGTTCAAGGGGTTGACATGGGAGATTATTTTAAATTATATGGTCAGGACATCAGTGTAATAACAGGTGTCCTTTTCACAGGAAAGCTAATGAAAATCACACTAAAATATTTTGAGTCTAGGAAAAAGATGGTGTGGGTTTCCACCTCACCTGGGTGAGTGAGAATCAAGAGGTTAACACGTGTGGTATGAAGGACAGAGAACTGTCGGGAGGATCCTGGGTGTGGATCCAAATCCACGAGAGGTGTGGTTGTCAGGAGTCTTGGCCAATCTGGGCACAGCTGGGCATGGAGGGGACAGAGAGCCTGATCTCAGCACACAGGTCACTAGGTTGTGCTGGCGTCTCTGTTTGAGGAAAATGTTTCCCCAGTATAGGGAAGGCAAGAGCACTTTGGATGCTTTCTTTGTAGCAAAAAGAGAGAAAATAATCTAATATGGTGAAGGAAAAGTCAGTACTAACAGCTAACATGTCATCTGTAATCAGGCAACGTTACAGCCTCATTTGTTGTCTCAGTGAGAATATGAGAAATTATAGCCACAGAGAAGGAAGAAGTGCCCCTGGATGCAGCTGAGAGCTTTGAGAGGAAACCCTGCTCCCACAGGAAGCCTCTTCCTTCCCCACCTCCCTCTGCACCTGCTCCTGGGGCTGGTCTCGGGCTCCGTGGGTCCGGAGCGCCCCCTGGTGTCCTGAGCGTCCCCTGCAGCCCGGCCCTCCCGTCCCCGCAGGGAGGTTTGTGTCTGGGCTCACACTGACTTCCCCTCCCTGTGTCTCTCGCACAGTAATACACGGCCGTGTCCTCGGCTCTCAGGCTGTTCATTTGCAGATACAGCGTGTACTTGGCATTGTCTCTGGAGATGGTGAATCGGCCCTTCACAGAGTTTGCGTAGTATGTACCACCGCCATTACTGTTAATGTATGAGACCCACTCCAGTCCCTTCCCGGAAGTCTGGCGGACCCAGTGCATCCAATTGTTACTGAAGGTAAATCTGGGGCTGCACAGGTGTGTCTCAGAGACCCCCCTGGCTGCACCAAGCCTCCTCCAGTCTCCACCAGCTGCTGCTCACACTGGACACCTGCAAACATAATGTCATCTTGGTCAGGAAACTATCACACTATAATTAATTCTCTCAGTCACCTTAACTCACAAACTCAGTGTCTTTTTCTGCATAAATTACCTCTGAAAATAGCAATAAAAATTAACCCAGCTGATCCCAAACATCATGGTGAGTGGTCTGTGTTCAGTACTAAGCAGGGAATGGACCCAGATGGAAATCTCTTGCCTGGCTTTTGACTCGAAGGATTAGGGCTGGGCTGGTTTTCATGAGGAGAGGGGGCCTTATTTGCATATCATTCTACAATTTTGGGAGCTCTGGGGTAGAGCTTTATAGAGGGCAGTGCCTCAGTTCTACTGTGAGCATCCTCTGAAGTGCAGTGGTCATGACAACATTTCAATTAAAATAAAGAATCATATGTAGATTTGAGGCATGATGAATAGACCACTTCTGGTAAGAGTGAACGCTGCATCTGGGCCTGTGCTTCTCCCCAGGAGTCCCCATTGCTCTCCTGAAACTACTGCAGAGCAGAGTGAGACCTGCCCTGTGAGGTAACAGAAACCTTTGTATGTAATGAGAGAATCAACTAATGTCTGTACTCTAGTGTTACCTACATGTCAGGGCTGGAGACATGCACACACCTGGGAAGAGACCCCAGGCTGCAGATCATGTGAGAGTGAACTTTGTGTACATGGTGATGTTGGTGCCTGAGCCCTGTTACCTCTGGATTCTGGAACTTGAAGGAGACAAAGAAGACTGAGTGTTGAGAAGTTGGTATTTTCTGATTTTCTTAAATTAATTTAATTTTTATTGAGAAAATTAAATTTAACAGTATGACATTAATCAATTACAATACATAGACTTCAGGTAAATATTTCTGTAGCATTTGAACTGTTCATTATGTTGTATATTCATCATCCAAATTCAAATTATTTTTTTCACAGTATATTTGTTCCTCTTTACTCTCTACCCTCCACTTTCTCCCCACATCTCCCTCCCCTGAGAAGTTGCTTTTCTGTCACTGGGATCAGAGTCACTGAGAAGGTTGAGAGATTCATGGAGCTGATGGAGAGGTTATAGGAACATTAACTTACGAGTGACAGCACTTTATAGAGCTGTGTGTGTGTAGAACCAACATTGGAACAGGTGAGCGATAGAATGGACCTGTCTAGTGAGAAGACTTGGAGGGGATTGAACACCCACTGTGTCTAGGAAGAGCAGTGGATCCTTACAGCTTGACAGGCAGTTGGGTTTTATCCGTGTTCTCCAGTGGAGTTGCGCTTGTAACTGCTCAGGGGATGTTTGGGAAGAAGATTGTGGAGGTGATGTTGCCCCCTCATGGTCACTCTGAGCCATGGAGGCTACATGACCTTGTGACTTAACCAATCTCCTCTCTATACTCCCAAGACTTGGGGATGGAAGAGCTCACGTTTAAGGTTAGGATTTTACTGGTGAAGGGAAGAGGGATATGAGGACATGGACAATGAGGATATTTTGTATCATTTGCAATGTCCTTTTAGTGACAATAATGGGAGTATTTCTGTTCGATTTGGTATTTGCAGCTTTGTAGTTGGACTTTAAGTGGAGAAATAAGTCAACTGATAGTTTTAAAGACTTTGACTAGAGATAAATATGACTTTATCATATGTGAAGCTTGACTCTGTCTTTGAAAATAAATTTGTGTGTCTCTGCTGTTAACTGTTAAGCGGGACTGAGTTCAGGATCCCTGATCCACCTGCTTTCTCTCCTTCTCTTCTCTTCTAAGGAGTGGTTATCATCAGCCTTGAGAACTTGTCTCATGGTTTCATAACTTGAGTACCACACTGCCCTGTGCTTCATTCAGTCCCTTTGGGATGGGAGGGGACGTTGTGTGGTCAAAGCCTCAGGTGGGACCACAGGAGTTTCCATTCCATCACTCACCTGGAAACACACAGTTGCTTCAGTACACCTTCCATCCATTGGACCATCAGCTTTCTAATATTTATAGTTCCATTAACACTATGGAAGAAATAGCATTTTCACTGTAGTAGACCCACCCCAATAGCAGGTTATGTTACCTTGCTCTCACTGAGATCACATCTGCTGAAGAGCTCATATTGGAGTCACCAGCAGGCAAAGGTACAATGATTCACAGTCATTCCACAGTATCCATGTCCCACACGCAGACAACTAGATGACTGAATGTGGGTAAGGTAGGAATCACCTGGTATTTTGGAGGCCTTTACTGTGGCATGATCTCTGAATCTTCTGTTTTGGTTTCCTGAGTTCAGTCAGTTTTAGTGGCTTTTACTTTGCTTTTTCTAACATAATATCCTCACTCTTCAGATAAGGGATACCATGTGAGCATGGTCCTTAGTTTGCAATGTGTCCCATGAAGATCAGTTATACCATCTGTATGTGGGGATAAACCACATGTTGTATTAAGGTAATCTTTGTAAGTAGGACCTGAAAGGAAACTGTAAGAAGCATTTCATTGTCATAGCTCTTGTTTTGACCACAGCAACACCTGAGATCTGAAATTAATGACAATTCAGAGACAACTAACATTAATCCTCAAATGCCTGATTATTTCTTGTTCTTCAATGCACACTCTCCCTGGAGGGTCACTGTCCTTTGAGGAAGGCTGATGATGATAAGTGTTACACAGTTTTAGTAGTGTGGTGTCATTGACATCAAGAGACCTGATCTCCCCTTCTTTCTGGTACTTCTATTCTGCAAACTGGCTGAAGATGCAAAATTGATTGAGGGACCTTGAATATCCATAATGGTTAGTCAAGTTACAGTCTTTTTTTATTTAGAATATTTGCATGTAAATAGGTCAAGGAATAATTTAGTAGACCACACAGCTATTAACTTTTTAGAGATATCATAATCAAGTTGTCAATGTACTGTTTCTGTGACCAGACTGATCTGATTGCTGCTTTGGACATTTTCATCAAGATGACCATGCCCACCTTGTCTTTGGTATTAAATCAGTGATTTACAAGGTTCCAGAGCAATGACATCCAATACGAACAAGAGTCTCAGCAACGAGATCATGGTTTACTCTATTATTCTTAAGTGAAATGAAACAGGACTCCTCTGAGAGCAGGCATTAGAGCTAGGAAGAAAGGTAAGATTGGTCCTGGAGCATCTCACACTGAGGGAAGGTGAGGAGGTGACAGAGAACACACAGGGCATTTGTAAAGAACCCAGAGCCCTCAGGGTAGAGCTACCAACACACAGAAAACTTTTAACAATTCTATATACAAGTTAATAACAGTGTTAAATTTTAATCACATTTAAAATAAATTATATTACTCCTTGCCTATAGCAATGAGTTTTTCAATAAACAATGCAAATGCAGTTACTAGACAAATCTATCTTAAGGGATAATTTCCCAGCACTTAGCCTGGTGTGAGAACAAAGAAGATAAATTTCCTTCTACTTTTCTAAGTCTGTGGTAATAATCAAGTTGACATGACAAAAATTAACATGAGAAAGTGTAAAAATTAACTTTGAATTTACTTGTGGGTTGCAATGAGGATATGAGACCCATGGATGGGGCAGCTGAGGCTTCTGAGCCACCTGCAGCCGGGAGAGGTGGTGGGTTGTGGTGTGGACTCTGTAGGGCAGGGAGACAATTCAAATGGGGATGGAAGTTCAAGTGTTTGGTAAATAAATGTCTTCTGGGAAATCTTGAACAAATGGGCAGAGGAGACTAGAACAAATGGGATGTCATGTCCGTGACAGGCTCCTGTCCTCAGGCTGACACCCAGCACACAGAGAAGAGCAGGGTTTCTGTGGGGCTGAGATTTCCCTTGTGTCTGGGTCTCACTCACCTGTGGGAAGGCTTCAGGTGGATTAAGATCAGTTGAGGCTCTGGGTTCAAAAGAAAATATTGTGGCCCCTGTCATTAGATAAGTGTAAATTTGGGATTTTGCAGGGTCCTTTAGGAGTCAGGGCCCATGGTACACACCTGGTGTGCCCTCCATGAAATTTGTCTCTGTGGAAGACCCTTGTTTTGTGAGCTGTGGGAGACACAGCACAGGGGTGAAAACATACATGTGCACCAACAACACACATTGCACACAGATTTACAATGTCATGTGCAAGCAAATAAGCATGGGTGCACCCACATACACACACTCACTCTCTCAAACACACACTCAGCTATTAGTAAACAGGTACATCACCTGCCTCCAGGTTTTAAGCAGTGCTGCGAGGTCCTGATCTTTGATGGCAGGACAATGATCCTCAGGAATGTGCAGATTTTTACAGTGGGATCTGTGTGCGTTCTCTTAAGGGACAGCATTTGTAGATGTGATTAAGTTAGGATGATTGAGTTCAAGGTGGTCACATGGGAGCGTATTTTAAACTATATGGTCGGGAAATCAGTGTAATCACAGGTGTCCTTTTCATAGGTAACGTAATGAAAATCACACTAAAAATATTTTGATTGTTGAAAAAAGATGGTGTGGGTTTCCACCTCACCCAGGTTAGTGAGAATTAAGAGGTTAACACGTGTGGTATGAAGACAGAGAACTGTCGTGTGGATCCTGAGGATAGATATCAATTTCAGATGTGCCTGTCAGGAGACTTGGCCAATTTGGGCACAGGTGGGCATGGAGGGGACACCTGAGCTGAACATACAAGTCAGTAGGTTGTGCTGGTCTCTCTGTCTGAGGAAAATGTTTCCCAGGCACAGGGAAGGCGAGAGCAGTCTGGATGGTTTACTTGTAGAAAAAAAAAGAGTAAATAATGCAATATGGTGAAGGAGAAGTCCGTACTCACTAGTATCACGTAATGTGCAAACAGTCAACGTTATAGCCTGGTTTGTTGTCTGCAGTGAGAATATGAGAAACTAGAGCCACGGAGAAGAAGGAAGAAGTGTCCCTGGATGCAGCTGAGAGCTTTGAGAGGAAACCCTGCTCCCACAGGAAGCCCCTTCCTTCCCCACCTCCCTCTGCACCTGCTCCTGGGGCTGGTCTCGGGCTCCGTGGGTCCGGAGCGCCCCCTGGTGTCCTGAGCGCCCCCTGCAGCCCGGCCCTCCGGTCCCCGCAGGGAGGTTTGTGTCTGGGCTCACACTGACTTCCCCTCGCTGTGTCTCTCGCACAGTAATACACGGCCGTGTCCTCGGCTCTCAGGCTGCTCATTTGTAGAAAAATCATGTTCTTGGCGTAGTCTCTGGAGGCGGTGAATCGGCCCTTCACGGAGTCTGTGTAGTAGTATGTACTATCACCAAGGGATGAGACCAACTCCAGCCCCTTCCCTGGAGCCTGTCGTATCCAGTTCATCCAGAAGGTAGGGAAGGTGAATCCGGAGGCTGCACAGGAGAGTCTCAGAGACCCCCCAGGCTGCACCAAGCCTCCCCCAGACTCCACCAGCTGCATCTCACACTGGACACCTGCAAACACAAAGACATCCTGGTCAGGAAACTCTCATGTCCACTGTTTTTCTCAGTAGCACTCACTGACATACCTGGAATCTCCTTTTCTCTATCAATTACCTCTTAAAATACTGACAAGAAAAACCCAGAGAAGTCCAGTCTTCATGGTGAGTGTTCTCTGTCAGTCTTGACCAGAAATGGGAACACCACTGAATCATGGGCTGGACTCCTGACCCAAATCTGCAGGGTCTGGGATGAGCTGATATTTGATGACCAGAGGGGGCCCTATTTGCATATTGTCCTACTACATAGGGAGCTCTGGGGTGGAGACAGACACAGGGGACAGTGCCTCAATGCAGGTGAATGTCTGTCAAAATATTTCAACAACTAGATACAAAATCATGTAGGTTTGGACTGTCCATGTTCCTCATACGGTAACTGTGAGGTAGAATCTGGGCCTGTGCTCCTCCTCACTGCCCACTGCTCCCCTGAAACAGCACCAGGGCAGAGTGACACCTGCACCTCAAGGCTGCAGAAAACTTGTATGTAATGAAAACATGAAGAAAAGTCTGAATTCTAGTGTTACGTTCATCAGGGATGGAGACAAGCACACACTGGCAAGAGACTCCAGGCTGCAGATCTTGTGAGAGTGAACTTTGTGTACGTGGTGATGTGGGTGCCTTGGCCCTAAGGCCCTCTGAGCTCTGGCTCTTCAAGGAGACAAAGTAGACTGAGTGTTGAGAAGATGCTTTTCTGTCACTGGGATGAGAGTCACTGAGAAGGTTGAGAGATTCATGGATCTGATGGAGAGGCTGTGGGGACTTCAACTTACCGGTAAGAGCACTTTATAGAGCTGAGTGTGTAGAACCATTATTGGGACAGGTGAGCTAGATTATGACCTGCCAAGTACCAGAACAGGAAGAGGACTGAACTCCCAGTGTGTCTAGGAAGAGGAATGATTACTTACACCTGCACAGACAGTGAGGTCTTATCCATGTTCTCCAGTGCAGTTGCACATATAACCACTCTGGGACATCCAGGAACTGGGTTGAGGAGGTGATGGTGTCCCCTAGTGGTCACTCTGAGCCATGCAGGCTTCATAACCCTAGTGACTTGATCAGTCTCCTCTCTAAACTCCCAAGACTTGTCACTGGAAGAGCTCAACTTTAAAGTCAGGATTTTACTGTGTGAAAGTGAGACGGACACAAGAAAGTGGACAAGGAGGATATTTTGTTTCATTTGCAATGTCCTCTTAGTGACGATAACGAGAGTATTCCTTGTTGATTTGCTATTTGCTGCTTCTGTGGTTCAACTTTAAGTGGAGAAAGTAGTCACACAGTAGTTTTGGGAATTTGACTAGAAAGAACTGTGACTTTGTAAGGTGTGGACTTTGACTCTGTATTTGAAGATAAGTTGTATCTGCATGTCTCTGCTGTTGAGGGTTAAGCAGGACTGAGTTCAGGCTCCTGCTCCTCCTGCTTCCTCTCCCTGCTGTCTCTGCTCACATGTGGGTCCCATCACCCCTGACAGCTTGTCTTATTGTTTTTTAACTTGAGTGTCACACTGCCATGTCCTCCACCCATCCTGATCCTCTGTGACTGGAGCAGATCACGATGTCATTTGAGAAAATATCAGGGGGGAACAGAGAAAGTTCCATCTATCACTCACCTTGAGACACACAGATTTTTATGTACACATGTCCTCAGCTGGACCACCAGCCCTTTTTTAATCATGGCTCCAGTCATATGTATTGAGAAAACAGCATTTATCAGGTCAGTAGCCCCATCTCAGGTGCTGGTTATGTTAGTTTTCTCATCACAGACATCACATCTGACACAACAGCTGATTTTGGAGTCACCACCAGGTAAAGTTACAACAATTCACTGTCATTCTCCAGTATCCATGTCCCGCACACAGACAAATAGGTGACTGAGTGTGGATGAGATAGAAATCACCTGGGGTTTTGGAGGCCTTGACTGTGGCAGGAGTCTCTCAATTCCCTGTTTTGGTTTCCTGAGTACAGGCAGTTTTAGTGGTTTTCACTTTGCCTTTTCTAACATATTACTCTCACTCCTCAGGTTGGGGAACCATGTGGGAGTGGTCCTTATATTTCAGTACATCCTAGGAAGATCAGTAACACCATCCATAATGAGGAGTAACCACTGGATGGATTCAGGTGCCCTCTGTGACCCTGTGAGAAGGACTGAGGTGCATGAAACACGTGCTCTTCATCAGCCCCTATTTTGGCCACAGTGACATCTGAGATCTAATACGAATGTCATTTCAGAGAAGCATTCCTGATGTTTGTGAGCCTGATTTTTCCCTGATCCTCAATGCTGAGGGTTTCTATAACCGTCACAGTCCTTTGAGGAAGATGGCAGAAGCTCAATCTCACAGCGCTGTAGTAGTGTGGTGTCATCGTCATCAAAGGATCTGACCTCCAATTCAGTTCAGCGCTTCCTCCTGCCAACTGCCTATAGGTAAGAAATTGATCGAAGGATCTTGATTCTTCATAGTGCTTCTTCAACATACAGTCTTTCTCTCTCTCTCTCTCTTTTTTAAGTCTTTTTCTCTTTTTGAAACGAGTGTTTAGAATACTTCCATGTAGACCTGTCAATTAATAATTTAATACACACTACATCTGTTTAAATTTTAGAAATATTGTGATCAGATTGTCAGGGTCCAGGTCTCTGTGACCAGACTGTACTGACTGCTACTCGCACCCTCTGTCACCAAAGTAGCTGTGTCCACCTTGTCCTTGGTGTTAAGGTCTGTCAGTTGGGAGGCTGCATAGCCGTGACAACTGTCCCAAAAAAAGGGTCTCAGCTTCAAAATCTTGGTTTGCAATATTGTTCTTAAGTAAAATAAAAGAGAACTTCTCAGAGGGCAGGCACTATTAGTGCTGATGAGAAAACATAAAGATGGTCCTGGAGCATCTCTCACTGAGGGAAGGTGAGGAGGTGACAGAGAACACACAGGGCATTTCTAAAGGACCCAGAGCCCTCAGGGTAGAGCTGCTAGTGCATAGAAACCTTCCAACAATTCTAACTTCAACGTTAATAACAGTGTTAGATATTAATCACATATAGAATAAATTATATTAGTCCTTACCTATAACAACAAGTTGTTCAATAATAATGTGATGAGATTACTACACTAATCTATCTTAAGCGATAATATCCCAGAATTTACCCTAGTGTGAGAGCAAAAAAAGGATTATTTTTCCTCAATTTTCTAAGTCTTTCTGGCTGGATTCATAATCAAATTAATATGACACTAATTAACTTGAGCAAATGTAAGTATTGACTTCTGATGTACATGTATGTACGTTGCTGTAAGATTATGAGACACAAGAATGGAATAACTGAGGCTTCTAAGCCACCTGCAGCCCAGGAGAGGAGGTGGGTTGTGGTGTGGACTCTGTAGGGCAGGAAGACAACTCACATGAGGATGGAAGTTCAAGTGTTCGGTAACCAAGGTCTGCTGGGAAATTGTTAACAAATGGGCACAGAAGGGACATCGAACAAATGGGATGTTGTATCCATGACACACTCTATCCTCAGGCTGACAACTGGCCCACAGGGAGGGAAACAGGGTTTCTATGGGGCTGGGCTTTCCCTTTGTCCTGGTTCTCACTTACTGTGGGAAGGCCCTTGTTCTGTGAGCCATGTGCGACTCAGCACAGAGATGACAAACATCCATGTGTAGACACAACACACATTGCACACACTGTCATAACACCATGTGCAAATGGATTAGCATGTGCACACCCCCATGCACACACTCTTCCTCTCTCACACACAGCTTCCACTATGTAGGAAGTTAACTGGCCCCTAGGTTCCTGAGGTGCTGTTGAGGCCCTGTTCCTCAGCGTGCTGTGATGGCTGGACAATGACCCTCAGAAATGTTAGATTCCTACTGCTGGGTCCTGTGTGAATTCTCTAATATAACAAGTCTTATAGAGATGATTAAGTTACAATGACGGAGTTCAAGGAGTTGACCTATAAGATCATCTTGAATTAACTTGTTGTGACATCAGAGTAATCACAAGTGACCTTTTCAAATATAAGCTAATAAAAACCACACTGAAAATATTGTGACTGTTGAGCCAGAGCCAATGCCCCTGAGTCTTCAGCAGGTCCAATCTCTGCAGGCTGGGTGAGCAGGAGTCGAGAGGATAAGGCCATTGTCTCCCCAGGCTTGATGCCACACCGAGGTCAGTGCTCCACAAAAGAATGCTGGTGACTCTGGTGCTGGAGAATGACTCAGCACAGGGACACATGTGTCTGTACCACCTGTGTCAGGTGCAGTGAATAGAGCATTGGGCTGGGACGCCAAGGACCCAGGTTCTACACCCTGAGGTGCCCAGCTTGAGCGTGGGCTCATCCAGCTTCAGCGTGGGTTCACCAGCTTGAGCAAGGGGTCACTCACACTGCTGTAGCCCCCCTGGGCAAGGCACATATGAGACAACAATCAATGAACAACTAAGGACTGTAATGAACAATTAATAGTTCTCATCTATGTCCTTTCTTGTCTGTCTGTTCCTCTCTCTGACTTTCTCTCTGTCTGTATATATAAAAAAATATTGTGACCATTGTAAAAAAATGTTGGAGTGAGTTTCCACCTCTACTGGAGTGAATGAGAATCCAGAAACAGCAGGTGGTGGGGAAGACAGAGACCTATGGGTGGTGATTCTGGGGGAGGATCGTAATCACTGTGAAGCCACGTGCGCTTTTCAGGGTCTTGGTCGATGTAGTGATGGGTTGACAGAGAGGGGTCAGAGATTCTGAGCTCAGCTCACAGGTGTCTAAACTTTGCTAGTGTCTTTGCTCAAGGGAAATATTTCCAACCACAGGGAAAACAAGAGCACTAACAATGATCTTTTTGTCAAGAAAGAAACTTAGAAAATACAGTAAATTGCTGAAATAGAGGTTTGTGATAACTGCTGACATGTCATCTGCAATCAGGCAACGTTACAGCCTGGTTTCTTGTCTGCAGTGAAAATATGAGAAACTAGAGCCACAGTGAAGAAGGAAGAAGTGCCCCTGGATGCAGCTGAGAGCTTTGAGAGGAAACCCTGCTCCCACAGGAAGCCCCTTCCTTCCCCACCTCCCTCTGCACCTGCTCCTGGGGCTGGTCTCGGGCTCCGTGGGTCCGGAGCGCCCCCTGGTGTCCTGAGTGTCCCCTGCAGCCCGGTCCCCTCGTCCCCGCAGGGAGGTTTGTGTCTGGGCTCACACTGACTTCCCCTCGCTGTGTCACACGCAGTAATACACGGCTGTGTCCTCGGTGGTCACAGAGCTCAGTTCTAAGGAGAACTGCTTCCTGGATGTGTCATCCCTGATGGAGATGCAGCCCTGGAAAGCTGGGTTGTACCTTGTGCTACCCGTCCAGAACCCCACCCACTCCAACCCTTTTCCAGGACACTGGCGGATCCAGTGCCAGAAGTAAATGCTGGTGACTGACCCCTGGAGACAGTGCAGGTGAGGGACAGGGTCTGCGAGGGCTTCACCAGAAATGGTCTTGACTCCTGCAGCTGCACCTGGGACAGGACACCTGGGGACAAGGAGCATCAGTCAAAGTCAGTCACAGGCAGTCACAGCCATCCCATAGACTCGTGTCTGGCATCTGAGACACTCACCCTGGGGGGCTGTCACCAGGCACAGGAGAAGACCCAGCAGTCTCGTCTTCTTCTAGACCACAGCTCTGCTTCCCCAGAGACCTCAGCCCTGTGTGAGGAGAGAGCTGTGAGCCCACAGCCCAGAGAGGATTCACCCTGCAGCCTGAGGAGAAATTTGCATGTGGTGCAGTGTTTTCCTAATAAGTGGAGAGGGACTGAGGTCCGTTCCACTGGTCATTTTAGGGTCCTGTGAGGCCTTCTCACCCTTGAAGTTCAGTCAACTATTATTTAGAAGTTTGAGTAGATAAAATATTTGTGTAAAATGTGTGGAGTTTGTATTTGAAGGTAAATTTGTAGCCCTGGAGCACTGCTGTTAACTGTTAAGCAGGACAGAGTTCAGGCTCCCTGATCTTCCCACATCCTCTCCCTATCTTCTCTTCCTAGATGTGGTTCTCATCATATGATAGGGGTTGTCACATTGTTTCATAACTTAAGAGTCACACTGCCCTGTGGTACATCCATTGTGTCTTTGGGACTTGACAGGACATCATAAGGTGGAAACATCAGGTGGGACCACAGCCGATGGTTTCCATCATGCAGGTTGAAACACACAGTCACTTCTGTACACCTGTCTTCAGTTGGACCATCAGTCCTCTAATATTTATGGCTCCAGTCATAGGTATTGAGTAAGCAGTATTTCTCAGGTCAATAACCATCCCAACCAGCAGCTTATGTTAGTTTGTTCAGCACTGAAATTTCACCTAATCACAGCTGATTTTGGGGTCACCACCAGGTACAGTTAAAACAATTCACTATCATTTTCCAGTATCCATGTCCCACGCACAGACAATTAGGTGGCTGAATGTAGTGAGGTAGAATTTACCCGGAATTTTGGAGATCTTGACTGTGGCATGAGTCTCTGAATTCCCTGGTTTGGGTTCATGATTACAGGCAGTTTTAGTGATTTTCTCTTTGCCTTTTCTAACATAATACTCTCATCCCTCAGGTCAGAGAAACCATGTAGAAGTGGTCTTTGGTGTGCAATATGACCTATGAAAATCAGTTACACCATCCATATGTGGGGAGTAACTACTGGATGGGTACAAGGACTCTCTGTGACCCGGTGAGAAGGACTGAGGTGCATGGAACACCTGACCCTCATTAGTCCCTATTTCAACCACAGTGACATCTGAGATCTGAAATGAAAGTCGTATCAGAGAACCTTTCATGAATGTTGAAAGCTTGATTATTCCCTGATACTCAATGCACAGCCTCCCTGGACCAGTCACAGTCCTTTGAGGAAGACAGGATAAGAATGTGTCACACTGTTTTAGTAGTGTGCTGTCATTGTCATCGAGGGACCTGACATCCCCTTCTTTCCAGTGCTACTTTCCTGCAAACTGGCTCAGGGTATAAGATTGATTGGACAACCTTGAATCTCTGTGATAGTTATTCAAGATACAGTCCTTTTTTATTTTTGGAATAGAGCTCTTCCATATAGAACTTCCATATAGAACAAGTAAGACTTGAGTACACATTAGAGCTATTAAAATTCTAGAAACACAGTGATCAAATTGACAATGTCAAGCTCTGTGTGACCTGACTTTTTTGATTGCTTCCTGGAGTCTTTGCCACCAAGGTAACTGTTCCCCCCTTGTCTTTGGTGTTAAGGTCTGTCATCTGGGAGGTTCCACAGCAGTGACAACCGCCTCCGCCAAAGTGTCTCATGTTCGAGATCTTGGTTTACAGTATTATTCTTAAGTAAAATAGAACAGGATTTCTCAGAGAGAAGGCAACATTAGGGTTGTGGAGGAAACATTGGTCCTTGAGCATCTTGCACTGAGGGAAGGTGAGGAGGTGACAGAGAACACACAGGACATTTGAAAGAGACCCAGAGACCTCAGGGTAGAGCTGGCAATGCACAGACAACTTCCAACAATTCTAACACCAATTTAATAACAGTGGTGGATTTTAATCACATATAGAATAAATCATATTAGTCATTACCTACCCAATGAATCATTCAATAAGTAATGCCAATTAGGATACTAGACACATCTATCTTAAATGATAAACTCCAGAAACAGAGCTTATTGTGAGATCAAAAAAGATATTTTTTCCCACCTTTCTAAGGTCTTCTGTCTGGGAAAATAATCAAATTAATAGGACACAAATAAACATGAGGAAATGTAAAAATTAATTTCAGATGTACATATGAGGGTTCCATTGGAATATGAGACCTATGGATGGGACAGCTGAGGCTTGTAAGCCACCTGCAGCCAGGAGAGGAGGTGGGTTGTGGTGTGGACTCTGTAGGACAGGGAGACAATTCACATGGGGATGGACGTTCAAGTGTTTGGTAAATAAATGTCTGCTGGAAAACCTTTAACAAGTGAGCAGAGAGACATTGAATAAATGGGATGTTGTGTCCACGACACGCTCCTGTCCTCAGGCTGACACTCAGCACACAAAGAAGAATCATGGTTTCCATGGGGCTGGGCTTCCTGTTTTACCTGGTTCTCATTCACCTGTGGGGAGGCCAGGTGGTTTAAGGTTGTTTGGGGCCCGGGAGCAGAAAAATATATTGGGTCCCTTGTCATTAGAAAAGAGTATAAAATTGGGATTTTATGGGGCCCTTCAGAAGTCAGGGCCAGTGGCATGCACCAGGTGTGCCATTATATGATATCTGCCTCTGCAGAAGACTCGTGTTTGGTGAGCTGTGGGAGACAAAGCACAGAGGTGAAAACATACATGTTCACCACAACAAACATTGCACACAGAGTCACAAAGTCATGTGCAAGCAAGTTAGCATGATCACACCCACATACACACACTCCCTTCTGTAAAACACCCTCTGCTATTAGTGAACATGAATGTCACCTGCCTCCAGTTTTCTGTGATGCTCTGAGGTCCTGATACTCATGATACTGTGATCCTCAAGAATGTCTAGATATTTATGATAGGACTTGTGTGTGTTTTCTTAAGTGACATCATTTGCATACATTATTAAGTTAAGGATGATTAAGTTGAAGATGATGACATGAAAAGTTATCCTAAATTTTGTTTTTGGAACATAAGTGTAATCACAAGTGTCCTTTTCCAAGGAAAATTAATGAAATTTATAATAAAAATGTTGTGATTGATTAAACCAGGTGCTGATGTAAGTTTCCACCTCCACCTGGGTGAATGAGGATCAAGAGGTTAACACCGTGTGAAGGGGAGGACAGAGACCTGTCGGTGGACATCTTCTGGGATGATCCTAAATTCTATGGGGCCAGGTGTGCCTTTCAGGAGGCTGGGCCAATGCAGGGACATGTATGCAGGGAGGGGACAGACGGCCTGAGATCAGCCCACAGGGATCTAGACTGTGAAGGTTTCTCTGTTTGAGGGAAATGTTTAGCTCTCTGAATAGTTTATTTGTTAGGAAAAAAAGAGAAAAATACAGAAACTTGGTGAAGGAGATTTCTGTAATAACTGCTGACAAGTCCTCTGCAAACAGGAAATGTTACAACTTTGTTTGTTGTCTGCAGTGAGAATATGAGAAATTACAGCCACAGAGAAGAAGGAAGAAGTGCCCCTGGATGCAGCTGAGAGCTTTGAGAGGAAACCCGGCTCCCACAGGAAGCCCCTTCCTTCCCCACCTCCCTCTGCACCTGCTCCTGGGGCTGTTCTCAGGCTCCGTGGGTCCGGAGCGCCCCCTGGTGTCCTGAGCGCCCCCTGCAGCCCGGCCCTCCTGTTCCCGCAGGGAGGTTTGTGTCTGGGCTCACACTGACTTCCCCTCGCCGTGTCTCTCGCACAGTAATACACAGCCGTGTCCTCGGCTCTCAGGCTGCTCAGTGAGAGATAAACTTCGCTCTTGGATGTTTCTCTGGTGATGCTGAGTCGGGATTTCAGTGTTGGGTTAGAGTATGTGTTTCCATCATTCCACATAGCACCGACCCACTCCAGCCCCTTTCCTGGAGCCTGGCGCACCCAGTGCACACGATAGCTCGTTAAAGAGAATCCAGACACAGTGCAGGTGAGGGACAGGGTCTGCGAGGGCTTCACCAGTCCAGGGCCCGACTCATGCAGCTGCACCTGGGACAGGACACCTGGGGACAAGGAGCACCAATACCTGTCAGTCACGTGCAGTCACAGCCATTTCATAGACCCGT
The DNA here is from genome assembly GCF_036850995.1 of Saccopteryx leptura. Taxonomy (NCBI): domain Eukaryota; kingdom Metazoa; phylum Chordata; class Mammalia; order Chiroptera; family Emballonuridae; genus Saccopteryx; species Saccopteryx leptura. The sequence goes on along the minus strand of NC_089508.1, from coordinate 829,217 downwards.
GTCTGACATCTGAGACACTCACCCTGAGGGGCTGTCACCAGGCACAGGAGAAGACCCAGCAGTCTCATCTTCTTCTAGACCACAGCTCTGCTTCCCCAGAGACCTCAGCCCTGTGTGAGGAGAGAGCTGTGAGCCCACAGCCCAGAGAGGATTTACCCTGCAGCTTGAGGGGAAATTTGCATGTGGGACTCTCTTTTTCTTATAAGTAAAGAGGGGGAGGTCCTGCGTCCCTGTTGCTTAAGTGACCTCTGTGGACATTTCTTCTCTTTAGCTGCACATTTCAGATGAAGAGCACTTGATTTATAAGAGGTATTGGATGCAGAGTAAAGGGCAGCCATTTTTTCTTATTTTAAGTATCAATAATGCTGGTTGAGTGGCTGTGTTTATTTTTTTGTGTCATGTCTTTGAAAAAGATGTTAAAATACTTTCACATTTTCCCAGTGTATTGTATATCCATAAGGCTGTGTGACACAAATTCAAAGGTATTAAGTTTTTTTTTTATCATTTTTTGGTTAAATAGTGTATTGATTTCAAACTTAGTGTAAAACAATCACAAATTATCCTCCAGAGATTTGAATTTTTTTAAAGAAACTAAGTTTAATTGGGAAACATTAGTCCACAAGAACACATGAGTTTCAGTTAAACATCTCTATGACATTTGAATTGTTTGCTGCATTGTGTGCCCATCACCCAAATCCAAGTCGTTTCCACCACAGAGTATGTTCCCCCTTTACTCTGCCCATGCCACCCCCTCTGGTGACCACTTCACTTCTCTCTATGTTCAGGATTCTCAGTTTTATATTTCATTTATGTGTGAAATCATAGTTCTTTGCTTTTTCTGATTTACTTATATCACTTAGCATAATATTCTCATGGTTCAGCCATATTGTTGTAAACTGCAATTTGTCAACGTTTTTTATGACTGAATCATGTTCCACTGTATACATGTACCACAGCTTTTCTATCCCATCCTCTGTTGAAGGACACTTTGGTTGTTTCCATTTGAAAGACCTTGTATATTTTCATTTAAGGTGTAATGACTGTACTTTGATCTGAATAACCCCGACCCAGGGAGCAGGCAGGCTGGGAAGCCTCTGGTTTCTGATATGGAATTTCTGTGATCGTGTCTGATATGGAATTTCTGTGATCGTGTCTATCGCTCTTGGTGCCAACACACCTTCCCCATTCCAAGGCCTCTAGCAAAGAACGCAAAGTAATTCCAACAAATATTATTTTGCTGATGAAAGTTAAAGACAGAAGCAGTGACTATGCATGTATACAATTCAGCATATTCCAAATATAGAACTTATTCAGTAACTGAGGAAAGTCCTCTCAGAGTGTGGTGTCCTCGGGGAAGTTGCAGCTACAACTGAAGCAAACAGGAGCTTGAGCAGAGACTTGCTCTTAGACAAGGACACCGGGACCTTGTCAGGAAGCCTCTCCCTCTGCAGCCTGCCCCTGATGCTGGACCGCACCCTGGGGTTAGATGGCCCCCAGCTCGCACAGAGTCTGGAGAGATTTTTATTATTCTGGAAACATCATGTTACCAGATATATAAGTTGAAAACATGCTGTGCTGGGTCTACATGTCCTTCCTTTTCATGGACAGAATGTTTGGAGGGAAAAGGTCTTGTTTTTACCAGTCTCACTTGTCACTGTGTATTCATGGGTCTTGTTCTTCATATTTTATCTAAAACACACTGGCAAGGCCACTGTCACATGAAATGCATGCCTTTCTTCTCCTGAAGTTTTCCTGATGTTTGTACTTTCCATCGAGGTCAGCGCATCATAAGCAACTAATTTTTAGTACGGTTTCAGAAGTGCACTGACTTTCCATTTCTAGTTTTTATTTCTTGCATGTGAATAAACAACAGGTCAGCCTCGAGATTAAGTAATGTTTCCGCCCCTTCCCCAAGGTGGTGGAGTCTTACTGGTGATTATATCATGAAGGTGAAGGATTTGGAACAGGACTGGTGCCATCATGATAAGGCCCCTGAGAGCTCTGTCACTGTTCCCCACAAGGACACAGGGCTACGAAGGCTGCCTCTGAACCAGGAAGCGGGCCCTCAGACACTGACTGAGTCTGCTGGTGTCTGTATTGGGGTGTCCAGCCCCCAGGACAGTGGAGGTAGATGCTAGTTTCATAAACACCCCAACTCTGGTGTTCATTCACAGCATTCCAGGATGTGACTGCTAAGAGGAAAATACTAAATGTGTAAAAGTTTTCCTGGGACATTTGAAGTGGAGAGGAAGCCTCAGATCACAACTGTATAAAATCCCTGAACCTCCATCAGCACCAGTTCTAGGAATGAAACACACACACACACACACACACACACACACACACACACACACAGTGTGTGTGTGTGTGTGTGTGTGTGTCCTGATGTGTCCTCAGCGCCCCCTGCTGGACCACACCAAACAAGGCAGCAGTCACAGCCCCAGATTCAGGAACACCCCCACTCTCCCCAAAGAGGAGCAATTCTCCCTGGGAACTGGAACCTCTAACCCAACACAACTGTATCAGGTGGAGATAAGAAGTAAAATTCTGCAGGGGGGTGCAGCCAGAACACGGGCTTCCTGAACCCAGCTCCAGCTCACAGGGCTATCTTGCAAGAGGGGGGACATCCATGTCCCTCATTCAACACAGGCTGATCCTGTGAGACTGAGATCCATGGAGTTTCCAAAAATCAGGACTTCTTCCTTCCCTCCTCAGCCCCACTCCTGGATGGAGGCTGCGTCCAGGGCACAGCTCTTCTGGGGATTCTGGGTCCCCGACGGCACCGGTGTACATGTGTGGCAGGGGTTCACCCCCAGAGCAGGCAGGACATAGAGATGGGGAGCTGCCACTCACCCTCCACTGAGTCTCAGCTACTACTGAGGGAGGACAAGCCGTCCTTGTCCCCAGTGGCAGCTGCAGAACCTGCCTCATGGTTTTGTCAGAGCAGCAGTTGGATAAGTCATCAAAGTTCCAGACCGAGTCCATGGAGATGAAGTCATTTATAGCAGAGTGTAGGCACCTGGAGCCTGGACGTGGGGAAGGGCGATTGCAGGGGACGTGGAGCAGTGGAGTGCCTGCTGCCCGGGGTCCTGCGCGCTCACAGGAGAGAACCAAAGATGGAGGCACCTGGAGGAGACAGGTGCTGTCAGGAGAGGTGTCAGACCCTGAGTGAGGACACGGTCCATCCCTGGAGCCTGGGTGCGTTTACTTCAGTGTGTGGAGCCGTCCATCCCTCAGATCCAGCTGAAAGTGAGGGAAGGCGCCCCCTGCTGGGCGTGGGGTTTTCCACCCGGGAGTGGGCAAGCAAGGGAGGAAGCCAAGCCTGGTCCTCAGGCAGCTGTGTGAGCACCCAGGACATCTAGGTTGTCATTTCTAAGGCTGCTTTATTCACTGGGTAATCATTGATATCCATACGTGTTGTTGCCTTATCAGTTGAGTGTTGTTTTCCTAAATGACACACCATTGCCGAGTTTTACTTATATTGTTTATTTTCAGATGAGAAGATTCTTGGCTGTTTCTAGCTTCTATCAGACACAAATACCGTTTTAATAAGTATTTGCATTTATTTCTGTATGACAATAAAGATTCGTTCTTCTGAAGTAAACACTTCTAGTGGGACCTAAGAGATACCTGTTATATTTAATTTCCAAGGAAATTGCGATTCACTCTGTGAGGAAAAGATAACAGGACGTTAGAGACTTGGTAACAAAGAGGTCCCCAGTCACTGAAGATTTGTCATCTGCAAAGAGACAATGCTATCTCCTCGTTTGTTGTCTGCAGTGAGTTTATGAGAAACTAGAGCCACAGAGAAGAAGGAAGAAGTGCCCCTGGATGCAGCTGAGAGCTTTGAGAGGAAACCCTGCTCCCACAGGAAGCCCCTTCCTTCCCCACCTCCCTCTGCACCTGCTCCTGGGGCTGGTCTCGGGCTCCGTGGGTCCGGAGCGCCCCCTGGTGTCCTGAGTGCCCCCTGCAACCCGGCCCTCCCGTCTCCACAGGGATCTTTGTGTCTGGGCTCACAGTGACTTCCCCTCGCTGTGTCTTTCGTACAATAATACACGGCCGTGTCCTCGGCTCTAAGGCTGCTCATCTGCAGATATAGCGTGTTCTTGGCGTTGTCTCTGGAGATGGTGAATTGGCCCTTCACGGAATCTGCATAATACGTACTATCACCACCAGGATTAATGAATGAGAGCCACTCCAGCCTCTTCCCGGGAGCCTGGCGGACCCAGTGCATGTTTTAATCACTGAAGGTAAATCCGGAGGCTGCACAGGAGAGTCTCAGAGACCCCCCAGGCTGCACCAAGCCTCCCCCAGACTCCACCATCTGCACCTCACACTGGACACCTGCAAACACAAAGATGTCCTGGTCAGGAAAATGTCACACTTCAACTTATTCTCTCAGTCACGCTCACCAACATAGTTAGTGTCTTATTCTCTATAAATTACCTCTGAATACAGCAACAAGAATAATCAACATGAGCCCAAACTCCATGGTGAGTTGTCTGTGTTCAGTACTAAGCAGGGAATGGACCCAGATGGAAATCTCGTGCCTGGCTTCTGACTCAAAGGCTCAGGGCTGGGCTGGTTTTCATGAGCAGAGGGTGTCCTATTTGCATATCGTCCTATTCTATAGGGAGCTCTGGGGTAGAGCCCTACAGAGGGCAGTGCCTCAGTGCTTCTGTGAGCATCTTATGAAGTGCAGTGGTCATGACAACATTTCAATTAAAATAAAGAATCATATGTAAGTCTTGAGCATGATGAATAGTCCACACCTGGTAAGAGTGAACGCTGCATCTGGGCCTGTGCTTCTCCTCAGGAGTCCCCATTGCTCCCCTGAAGGAACTCCAAGGCAGAGTGGGACCTGTCCCTAGAGGGTACAGATACCCCTGTATGTAATGAGAGAATGAATTTACATCTCTATTCTAGTGTCATCTACACATCAGGGCTGGAGACATGTACACACCTGGGAAGAGACCCCAGGCTGCAGATCTTGTGAGAGTGAATGTTGTGTACCTGGTGTTGTTGGTGCCTTGGCCCTGAGAACCTCTGGCTTCTGGAACTTCAAGGAGACAAAGGAGACTGAGTGTTGAGAAGTTGTTATCCTTTTCAGTTTTTAAAATTAATTTAATTTTATTTAGAAATTTAAAAATAAAAGGTTGACATTAATCAATTAGAGTAAATAGGCTTCAGGTAAATATTTCTATATCATTTGAACTGTTGATTGTGTTGGGTGCCCATCATCCAAATTCAAATTATTTTTTTTACAGTATATTTCTTCCTCTTCACTTTCTACCCTCCACTTTCTCCCCCACATTCCTCTCCCCTGAGAAGTTGCTTTTCTGTCACTGGGATCAGAGACTCTGAGAAGGTTGAGAGATTCATGGATCTGATGGAGAGGCTGTGGGAATGTTAACTTACCAGTGACAGCACTTTATAGAGCTGTGTGTGTAGAACCACATTGGAACAGGTGAGCGAGAGCATGGACCTGTTAAGTGTGAGGACCCAGAGGGGACTGAGCTCCTAGTGTGTCTAGAGAGAGGGAAGGATCCTTACATCTAAACTGGTAGTGAGGTTTTACACTATGTTTTGTAGTGCAGTTGCGCACATAACTGCTCCGGGGACATCCAAGAAGAAGATTGTGGAGGTGATGCTGCCCCCTCGTGGTCATTCTGAGACATGCAGACAGCATGACCTTGTGACTTAACCAGCCTCCTCTCTATACTCCCAAGACTTGGGGCTGGAAGAGCTCAACTTTAAGGTCAGGAATTTACTGTGTGAAGGGAAGAGGGACACGAGGACATGAACAGTGAGGATATTTTGTATCATTTGCACTGTCCTCTTCATGACAATAATAAGACTATTTATTGTTAATTTGGTATTTGCAGCTTTTGTGATTGGACTTTAAGTGGAGAAGTCAGTCAACTGATAGTTTTAAAGACTTTGACTGGAAAGAAATAGGACTTTATAATATGTGAATTTTGACTCTGTTTTTGAAAATATATTTGTGTCTCTGCTATTATCTGTTAAGCGGGACTGAGTTCAGGCTCCCTGCTCCACCTGATTTCTCTCCCTATCTTCTCTCCTAAGATGCGGTTCCCAACACTAATAAGGGCTTGTCACATTGTTTTAGTTCTTGCATGTCCCACATCCCTGTGCTCCATCAATCCAGAGCCTTTAGGATTAGAATGGATGTCGTGGGGTGGCGGCATCTGGTGGAATCAGGTAGTTCCATTCTATCATTCTTGTTAAAACTCACAATTGATTCTGTACACCTGATCAGTTGGACCATCAGCCCTCTAATATTTATGGCTCCATTCACAGCGATGTAGAAAACAGCATTTCCAGGGTCAGTAGCCCCATCCCAGGAAGCGGGTTATGTTAGTTTACTCAAAACTAAATCCACATCTGACTCAAGAGCTCATATTGGAGTCACCATCAGGTCAAGTTACAGTAATTCACTGCCATCCTCCAGAATCCATGTGCCACACACAGACAAATAGGTGACTGAATGTGGATGAGGTAGGAATCACCTGGGATTTTTGAGGCCTTGACTGAGGCATGAGTCTCAGAATTCCCTATTTTTGTTTTCAGTACAGGCAGTTTTCATGCTGCCTTTTATAAGATATTATCCTTTTTCAGGTATGGAAAACCCTATGAATGTGGTCCTCAGTTTGCTGTATGTCCTACGAAGATCAGTGACACCATCCATCCCTGGGGAGTAACCACAGGATGGGTTCAAGGACTCTCTGTGACCCTGTGAGAAGGACTGAGAGGAAACTGCATGGAGCACCTGATCTTCATAAGCCCCTTATTGAGACCAGAGTGATAACTGAGATTTGAAATCAGTGTCAGTTTAGAGAGAACTAACATTAATCCTTGAAATCCTTATTATTCCCTGTCCCTCAATGCACAGTCTCTTTGGAATGTTCACAGCCCATTGAGGAAGGCTTTCGATTATTTATTAAATATCACTCCAGTTACGTAGTGTGGTGTCATCATCATAAAGAGACCTGACCTCCCCTTCATTCCAGTGCTTCTGTCCAGAAAACTGACTCCAGGCATGAAATTCACTGAAGAACCTTGAATCTCTGTGATTGTTATTCAAGTTACTGTTCTTTTCTTCCAGCCTAGAACTCTTCCATGCTCACCTGTCAAGAAAGAACTTAGTAAACCTTAGAGTTATTATTTTTCTGGAAACATTGTGATTGAAGACTCAATGTCCAGGTTTCTGTGACCTGACTTTTCTGATTGCTGCTTGAACTCTCTGTCACCAAGGTAACTGCTCACCTTGTCTTTGGTGTGAAGGCCTGTCAGTTGTGAGGTCCCACAACAGAGACCTCCCAACAAAAAGGGTCTCAGCTTCAAGATCTTGGTTTAAATATTATTCTTATATAAAATAAAAGAGGACTCCTTGGAAAGCAGGTGCCATTAGAGCTGTGGAGAAAACATAGAGATGGTCCTGGAGCATCTTGCTCTGAGGGAAGGTGAGGAGGTGACAGAGAACACACAGGGCATTTGTAAAGGACCCAGAGCCCTCAGGGTAGAGCTGCCAATTCACAGAGAACTTCCAACAATTCTAATTTCAATGTTAATTAAACTGTTAAAATTTAATTACATTTTAAATAAATTATATTAGTTCCCACCTATATCAATGAATCATTTAATAAATAATGCAAATGCGCTTATATAATGAGCCCATTTTAAGGGATAATTTCTCAAAGTTAGCATGGCGTGAGATCGAATAAGATAAGATTCCTTCCACTTTTCTATGACATTCTGAATGGCCTAATAATCAAATTGACATGCCACAAATTAATAGGAGATAATGTAAAAATTAACTTCATATATACACATGAAGGTGTTTTAAGAATATGAGACCCAAGAATGGGGCAGGTGAGGCTTCTAAGCTATCTTCAGCCCAGGAGAGGTGGTGGGCTTGTGGTGTGGACTTTGCAGGGCAGGACCAAAACTCACACGAGAACGGAAGTTCAAGTGTGTGGTAAATAAATATCTGCTGGAATATCTTTAGAAAATGGTCACAGATTGGACTTGAGCAAATGAGATGTTGTGTTCATGACATGCTCCTTCTTTGAGGTGAACATCCAGCCCACAGGGAGGGAAAGAGGGTGTTTCTGGAGCTGTGATTTTCCTGGGTCCTGGTTCTCATTTTTTCTTTGTAGCAGGCCCTGTTTCGGTGAATGTGAGAGACTCAGCACAGAGATGAAAGCATACATGTTCACACACACACAAAACACATTGCACACACAATCACAAACCCATGTGCAATGAAATTAACTTGTGCACACACTCACTTTCACACACACAGCCTCCAGCACTCAGGGAGGTCTCTCACCTGAGTCCCTGTGATGCATCAGGCCCTGATCCTCAGGGTACTGTGATGTCTGGACATGGACCCCAGGAATATCTAAATTCTTACAAGTGGGTGATATTTTAGGTGATAAGATTTTCAGAAATCATTAAGTTTGGATGATTGAGTTAAAGTTGTTGACATAGGAGCACATCCTGAATAATCTGGTTGGGACATCACTGTAATCACAAGTGTCCTTACCAAAAGGAAGCTAATGAAAATCACTTTAAAAATATTGTGATCCTTACATCCAGGTGTAGAGATGGGTTTCTACCTCCACTTAAGCGAATTAAAATAGAGAGATTAACAACGTGTGGTATGAAAGACAGAGACCTGTGGGTGGACATCCTGGAGGAGGATCCTAATCACTGTGGGGCCAGGTGTGTCTGTCAGGACGCTGGGCCAGTGTGGGCACAGGTTGGCAAGTAGAACACAGAGAGCCTGGATCAGCCCACTGGTGTTTAGACTGAGCTGGCATCTCAGTTTTAGGGAAATGTTTCCCAACTACAGGGGAGACGAGAGCACTCTGGGTGGTTTACTTCTCAAGAAAGAAAAATATAAAATACAAGATCTTGGTGGAGGTGATGTTCATAATTACTGCTGACTTGTAATATGCAAACAGGTAACTTTAGGGCCTCGTTTCTGGTCTTCAGTGAGAATTTGAGATATTAGAACAATGGTTCTCAGAGTGTGAGCCAGGGCTCACTGGTGCACCCTAGAAAATTTCCTGGTGTGCCATATGGTATTACAGAGAAATATGTGCCTGTTGGGAAACAAAAAACCAACAGGGATTTTGGAGTTTAGATTTTTGGGGGATAGAGGCGTGGGGAATTGGCTGTAAGTTCACAGTCTGCCCAACCCCCCATCTCACTTGCCTGATTAGCTTGCAAAAGGCTGTTAAGCTGTGGTGCTGGATTGTTTACACTACCCACCATGTTCCCCGGAAAGACTGGAGGCAAGTTTATTCTATCCTTTGTTTGGTGTGAAGTTAAGATGATATGTATGGTGGGGGGTTTGGATTGATGATTAAACATAAAGAATTGTCAAAAAACCCATAAGGAATTGTCTTTTGAAGCCTTTTGGATTTCTATAAAAGAATATGTGGCAATATCTAAAAACGCTTTGAACATTTCACTACAATTTTCAACATCCCATTTACATGAATTAGGATTTTCTATCTGCAACAAATTAAGAGTAAAAAGAGAGGAATTCTTCAATGTATTCACGAGGAAATGAGAGTTTTCCTTTCAAATATATACCCAAACATTGAAGAAATCACTAGGACACATCAGGCTCATGTTTTTCACAAACACAAGAATTGAAAAACTTAACACATTCACTCTGGGACCTGCTGATTTTACTAAATCTTACTAAGAATTTATATATAAAAATAACGTTTTTGTTTTTTAATTTTTGTTTTTTTCCTGAAGCTGGAAACGGGGAGAGACAGTCAGACAGACTTCTGCATGCGCCCGATGGGGATCCACCTGGCACGCCCACCAGGGGCGACTCTCTGCCCACCAGGGGGTGATGATCTGCCCCTCCGGGGCGTCGCCCTGCCGCGACCAGAGCCACTTTAGCGCCTGGGACAGAGGCCAAGGAGCCATCCCCAGCGCCCGGGCCATCTTTGCTCCAATGGAGCCTTGGCTGCGGGAGGGGAAGAGAGAGACAGAGAGGAAGGAGGGAGGGGGGTGGAGAAGCAAATGGGTGCTTCTCCTATGTGCCCTGGCCGGGAATTGAACCCGGGTCCCTCGCACGCCAGGCTGATGCTCTACCGCTGAGCCAACTGGCCAGGGCCTGTTTTTTAATTTTTTAACCCCTCTTTTTTTACAATTTCTAAAAAATATAACTCAAAAAATATAACATAAAAAAGTTTTTAATGTCAGAATAAATTTATTTTTTTCATATTTATTTTGTTTAATTACCATAGAAGCACACTTGGGCTTTATATTTTTAAATATTTTATTTAATTATTATAACATATTTCTCAAAAATTTGTATATAGTGTGCCTACAATTATTTGTAGGATTTTAAATGTGCCCAGACTTCAAAAAGTTTGAGAACCACTGCATTAGAGCCACAGAAAGAAGAAAGTGCCACTGGATGCAGCTGGGAGCTCTGAGAGGAAACCCTGCTCCCACAGGAAGCCCCTTCCTTCCCCACCTCCCTCTGCACCTGCTCCTGGGGCTGGTCTCGGGCTCCGTGGGTCCGGAGCGCCCCCTGGTGTCCTGAGCGCCCCCTGCAGCCCGGCCCTCCCGTCCCCGCAGGGAGGTTTGTGTCTGGGCTCACACTGACTTCTCCTTGCTGTGTCTCTCGCACAGTAATACACGGCCGTGTTCACAGCTCTCAGGCTGCTCAGTGAGAGATAAACGTGGATCTTGGACGTGTCTCTGGTGATGCTGAGTCGGGATTTCAGCGCTGGGTTATACTAGGTGTCTCCATTACTCCACATAGCACCGACCCACTCCAGCCCCTTTCCTGCAGTGTGTCGGGTCCACTGCACAGTATTTCTCATTAAAGACAATCTAGACACAGTGCATATGAAGAACAGGTTCTGTGAGGGCGTCACAAGTCGTGAGCCCGACTCCTGCAGCTTCTCCCAGGACAGGACACTTGGGGACAAGGAGCACCAGTACCTGTCAATCACATGCAGTCACAATCATCCCATAGACCCGTGTCTGACATTAGAGACACTCACCCTGGGGGGCTGTCACCAGGCACAGGAGAAGACCCAGCAGTCTCATCTTCTTCTAGACCACAGCTCTGCTTCCCCAGAGACCTCAGCCCTGTATGAGGAGAGAGCTGTGAGCCCACAGCCCAGAGAGGATTTACCCTGAAGCTTGAGGGGAAATTTGCATGTGGGGCTGCCTTCTCCTTATACCTGGATAGGGATTGAAGTCTGATACACTGGTCATTCTGGGGCACGGTGGGTCCTTCTCTTTCCTTGAACTAACTCACTATGTACGTCAGGGTCAGGAGATCATCTGGTTTATGAAACACAGCATAATTATATCAGAAGGTGACCACAACTCTGGAAGTAAAGAAAAAATAGTGGAAAATTAAAATAGATTAGATTTTTATTTTTAATTATTTATTTCTTTGTATTTCTCTGAAGGGAAAATCAAAGAGGCAAACAGAGAGACACCTCCATTTACCAGATGGGGATCACCCGGCAAGCCCACTAGGGGGCGATGCTCTGCCCATCTGGGGCGTTTTTCTGCTGTAACTGGAGCCTTTCTAGTGCCTGAGGCAGAGTCCATATAGCCATCCTCAGCTCCTGAGCCAACTTTGCTCCAATGAAGTCTTGGCTGTGGGAGAGGAAGAGAGAGATAGAGAGAAAAGAGAGAGGGAAGAGTGGAGAAGCTGATGGGTGCTTCTCCTGTGTGCCCTGGCCAGGAATTGAGTCTGGAATTTCCACATTTCGGGCCAATGCTCTACCACTTAGCCAACTGGCCTGGGCCAGAAATATCTAGATTCTTACTTCTGGAAGCCTTGTGTGCTCTTTAATATAAAAGTATTTGAAGACATGATAAAGTTAAGGTTGACTGAGTTAAAGGTGTTGACATACGACATTATCCTAAATTACGTTTTTGGGACATCACTGCAATCACAGTTGTACTTTTCAAAGGAAACTTAATGAAAATCAGAATAAAAATATTGTGATCAATAAAACCAGGTGTTGGTGTGGGTTTCCATCTCCAGTCGGGTGAATGAGGATCAAGAGGTTAACAGCGTGGGGTGCGGAGGACAGAGATCTGTGGGTGGACGTCCTGGGGAGGGTCCTAATCACAGTGCGGGAAGGTGCGCCATTCAGGGCGCTTGCCTGATGTGGGGACAGGTGGGTAGGGAGGGGACAAAGAGTCTGAAATCAGCTCACAGGTGTCTAGACTGTGGTGACCTCTGTTTGAGGAAAATGTTTCCAAGGCACAGGGAATGCGAGAGCAGTCTGGATGGTTTGTTTGTAGAAAAAACAGAGTAAATAATGTAACACGGTGAAGGAGAAGTCTATACTAACTGCTAACATGTCATCTGCAAACAGCCAACGTTACAGTGTCGTTTGTTGTCTGCAGTGAGAATGTGAGAAATTTGAGCCACAGAGAAGAAGGAAGAAGTGCCCCTGGATGCAGCTGAGAGCTTTGAGAGGAAACCCTGCTCCCACAGGAAGCCCCTTCCTTCCCCACCTCCCTCTGCACCTGCTCCTGGGGCTGGTCTCAGGCTCCGTGGGTCCGGAGCGCCCCCTGGTGTCCTGAGCGCCCCCTGCAGCCCGGCCCTCCCGTCCCTGCAGGGAGGTTTGTGTCTGGGCTCACACTGACTTCCCCTCACTGTGTCTCTAGCACAGTAATACATGGCCGTGTCCTCCGATTTCAGGTTGGTCAATTTAAGAGAGACTGTGTTTGTAGGGTTGTCTCTGGAGATGGTAAATCTTCCTTGCACTGATGAAGCGTACCACTGGTTTTTTCCAGTTGGTTTACTTACTCTTGCCACCCACTCCAGTCCCTTCCCTGGAGCCTGGCGCACCCAGTTCATCTCATATTCACTGAAAGTGAATCCAGAGGCTTTTCAGGAGAGGCTCAGAGATCCCCCAGGCTGCACCAAGCCTCACCCAGACTCCACCAACTGCACTTGGCACAGGACACCTGCAAACAGAGAAACAGACTGAGAACAGCCCTAGTGGAGCGGTCCCCGCTGAGTCTGATGCAAAGGGGCGCACCTCTGACAGCGATGAGAAGGGCAGCCCAGATGAGTGCAGACCCCATGGTGTAAACCCTGAGGACAGGCTCACACAGGAGGGCTCCTCACCAGGATCTGCAGGGACAGGAGTTGAGCTGGTTTTCATGAGCAGGGGAGGGACCGTATTTGCATGTCTTTCCCTGGGGACATCTTTGAGCTGCCCGTGGTGTTCTACCTCCCTGCCTTGGTTTCTGGGGAATCCTGGACAAGGATTCTGGGTGTGGACGCTCGTGTGAATTGTGGCCTCACTCTGTTTTCCTCCTAACACTGTCAGGAACCTTAGGACCAATTAAATACAGCAGGACATTAACTGCACACTTATATACAGGAAGTGGTCATGGGACAGTAGCCTGGTCTCACAAGGTCTGTAAACCACTGTTCTCATGAATTCAGTTTGGTTGGAATAAAAGGGAATGTAGGTGTGTACATGCTGAAAGCCAGAGTACATGTTTCCAAATGACCTCAGATGATGACACTGTGTCCCACACCACCTAGGGTCAGGTCACCCTAATGGCTCTCTGCACTATCCCCGGGGAGTGAGGGCAGTGGGTGCAGATTCAGTCTGGGTGGGGAGAGACGTGGGGTATCCTGGTGACAAAGATGTGACCTGCACCTCATGCTGCTGCACTTTGTCTGTCCTATTGCAGGGACAGGAGGTCCCAGGCTCAGAGAGACCCCTGACACACTGGGGGCAGGACCCCTGGAGTGACCCTCACATCTGCTCAGACCTTTAGTGAGATCTGTATGGGAAGCCGGTAAATAGATCAGTCATGTGTTCAACATGCCTTTGACTCCAAACACTGACAAGTGCGAGCAGATCGGAAAATTACGGATCTATGTGCTTTGTGGACACAGATGCTGACGTTGTAAAGAGTGTTGTTAAACCAAATACAATTGTAAAGAAAAAGTAACACACTACCATTGAATGCTGTATAGTCAATTAATGGTAAAGTGATCCACTTCCAAATGGATCAGTTCAGTTCGATTAAATCAGAAGAAAATTCTTATAATCATCAAATAAAAGAAGGGCTTATTCATTAGAGACTGTCAGTCCATAAACATGTCCCATGTGATTGGAATGCGTGTGGCTCCAATGAGATGGGGTGAGACCACATGGCCTCCTGCACAGCTCCATCCAGTGTGCTCACTGGGACGTGTGAGGAACTGAGATGAACTATCACAGTGCACAGACCTCTCACTGCTGAGCTGTGACATAAGTATGCTCTCCAGAAAATAGACAAATGTACACTATACATGAATCAGGAAGTCATTTTGGTAAGCTATTTGGGTGCAAATTGCACAAAAAGGACATAGTTGTTTTTCATATATGAGGAGCAAGAACTAATTTAAAAGAAGACAGCGACATTTATAAGAGCTCCAAGTCTATCAGATATGTAGGAAGCAATGCAAAATGTAAGCTTTAATCTCTTCTTTCTAAATGCATGCTTGTCTCATTCATTAACTCTTTATGAATTTCTTCAAAGCTGAGGAAAATAAAATACATCCAATCAGAGCATTCAAACTCTGATAGCTGCATTGAGACTGTAATGTTGACATAACCCATGTCTACTTGGTTCATCACGGTCCTTAATTACTGTTTAAAGTCTTTAACTGGATGAGCTCTGTTAAAACCTCCCCTTCCTGTCCCCATTCTCTTGTGAGCCCATCATTTTCTCACTGCCTCTAACTGTCAAAGGACATGAGGCCACAAATCCTCTACTGCATCTCAGACATCTGCCTGTTTTCACAGCAATGAGACACCCCAGTTTGTGGAGGAAGAGGTGTCCCTGGTCACAGGGCATATGCAGGAAGGTAGCCTGGTCCCAGATATTGTGGTGCAGTTGAGGCCCTGAGCCTAATGGTACTGTGATCGCTAGACACTGATCCTCAGGATTATTCAGATTCTTAAGGATGGGTTTACGACTCTTCTCTAATATTACAGCATTGAAGATGTGATTTAGCTTGGATTGATTAAGTTACTGGTGTTAACATGGGAGCTTATCCTAAGTTATGTGGTAGGGACACCAGTTTAATCACAAGTGCCCTTTTCAAAGGCAAGATAACAAAAATTAAGCTAAACTATTCTGATCATCTAAACTAAGTTTTGGGATAGGTCTCCACCTCCACCAAGTGAATGAAAATCTAGAGGTTAACACAATGTGGAGGGAAGGACGGAGACCTATCAGTGGACGTCCTGTGTGAGGATTCTGTTCACTGTGGTACCAGGTGTGCCTGTCAGGAGGTGGGGCCGAGGATGACAGAGATGGGCTTGGAGGGGTGGGCGTGGAGGGGACAGAGAGCATGAGCTAAAGAACAGGTGTCTGGGCTTTGCTGTCATCTCTGTTTGAGGGAAACGTTTCCCAACCACAGGGAAGCCGAGAGCACTGATGATGGTTTATTTGTTTAGAAAGAAACAGAAAATACAGGTACTTGGTGAAGTAGCGATCTGTAATAACCTCTGAAATGTCATCTGCAAACTGGCAACTTTTGGGAGCAGTGTATGACTTTGGGATTCCTTGCAAACCAGGTGGGTTATCACCTTTCCAGGAAACACCCTGAACTGAACCAGCTGCCAAGGTCTGGAAGCACTTCTGTATCCTGGTATCCTGAATTATGTGAGGCAAAGGTCAGCACAATGCCTAGAGTCTGGAAGCTAAGAAAATGCTGTAATAAATCGTTATGTCAGACAGGCAGCCTTAACCTGTGTTGTAATCTGCTCTGAATCCTCAGAGGATAAATCTACAGAGGCATTGAATGCAGTCATTATAATATGTCATTTGTGTGAACTTCTAGCTGTGACTTCTATCCATTAGAATGATCATCAGAGAAAACTGACTGGGAACCTCATTGGAAGGAATTTTTTTTTTTTGTATTTTTCTGAAGTGAGAAGTGGGGAGCCAGAGATTCCTGCATGCCTCCGACTGGAATCTACCCAGTATGCCCACTAGAGGGCGATGCTCTGCCCATCTGGGGCATTGCCCCATTGCAACCAGAGCCATTCTAGTGACTGAAGTGGAGGCCATGGAACCTTCTTCAGCTCCAGGTCCAATTTTGCTCCAATGGAGCCTTAGCTGTGGGAGGGGAAGAGAGAGATAGAGAGAAAGTAGAGGGTGATAGGCACTTCTCCTGTGTGCCCTGGCTGGGAATCAAACACAGGACTTTCACACGGTGGTGGACTGAGGCTCTACCACTGAGCAAACTGGCCAGAGCTTCATTGGGAGGAATCTTAACACAGCAGTGAAACTCCATGGTTTCCATCCTTGGGTTTGGGTTTACAACCAAGGAATACTAAATTTCATCCTAATAGAAGACTAGTCTAATAGGGCTAAGTAAAGTGACATCTGTCCTAGATCCTGGAGAAGTTTCTCATTCGCAGTAGCAAAAGCTGACCCAAGACATTCCAAAAGCGCTGACCCTTTTGCACAGGGGACAGATTCTGCATAAAATGTTGGACCAGCTCCGTATATAAATTATCATCATCATCATCATCATCATCATCATCATTATCTTCAACATCATTTCTCACTTACCATTTTTCTTCGTATTTTTTATTGACATCGTGCTAGTTTACACAGAGTGAATCTCTATTTGTTTATTCTTTTTGCAAATTTTTGTTCAATTTTATGACATAGGTAGTTAGATTGTATTTTATTTTACATTTGACTGCGTACACATGGAGGTTCATTCCTGCCTCTGCTCCATCTGCCCCACACTGGAGTCTGACAGGGAAGCCTGGTCTCCTCATCACACGTCACTGGGAGAGTGAAACCTCTTGAGCCCCAGAGCAGTGCTCATCCCCTGCCCTCCACCTGAACAAATGAAGCCCTGAGCCCGTCTCCTTTCCTGGCTCTATAAGAGCACCTCTGACTGCTGATGATCCTTCCCTGTATTTCCCACAGATTTCAGCTCTATTCGTGATAAACATTTCATGTCCCATTTGTGTGCTTGTTAGTCGTTAGCCTGGACACGCATATGAAGTTGTTGGGGGTCCCTCCACCACTGCGTTGTTTCAGCTGATCTCCATGCTATGAGCATGATGTCAAATCAAAGACCACCAGCAGCGACCTTTCTTCTCTTGCTTTGGGCTCATTCTTCCCAGGTTCCCAGGGTCCTGAGAATGACACGTGCTGCTGACTGGATGGGACACTGAGCTCTCAGGAGCTGAGCTGCACTGTGAGTCCAGCAGAGCCTCAGGTTAGATTCAACTGATGTCGGGTCGGTCAGAGGATCTGATGGTGAATTAATTTGGGAATAAGAGAGACTGAAAGAGACAGTCAGCTTTGGCCCCGAGAGAAAGCTGTCTGTCTTTACAATAGATTTTCCTAACCCAGAGACGTCAGAGGGAAGTGCAGAATCAGGAACCCAGAGAGGTTCCCTGAGGGGAACTGTGACATGAGGAGGAAGCCACACAAGAAACCAGCGCTTCCCCTCCAACCGCACCTGCTCCTGATGGTCCTTGTGTTCAGAGACCCGGAGCGCCCCCTGGTGGTGGCGGCCCCTCCTGCAGGGAGGTTTGTGTCTGGGCTCACACTGACTTCCCCTCGCTGTGTGGCTCCTTAGCACAGTAATACACGGCCGTGTCCTCGGCTCTCACGCTGTTCATTTGCAGATACAGCGTGTTCTTGGCGTTGTCTCTGGAGATGGTGAATCGGCCCTTCACGGAATCTGCGTAGTATGTACCACCACTATTATACCTAATGTATGAGACCCACTCCAGTCCCTTCCCGGGAGCCTGGCGGACCCAGTCCATGTGGTAGTCACTGAAGGTGAATCCAGAGGCTGCACAGGAGAGTCTCAGAGACCCGCCAGGCTGCACCAAGCCTCTCCCAGTCTCCACCAGCTGCACCTCACACTGGACACCTGCAAACACAAAGACAGGCTGGTCAAGAAACTGTCACAATCCACTGTTTCTCTCAATCACAGTCACTCACACAATCAGTATCTTTTCTCTATAAATTACCTCTTAACATAGCCACAAGGAAAACCCAAAAGAAATTGATTTCCATGGTGAGTGATCTGTGTTTAATCCTGACAACAGATTCTCAGACTGGGCTCCTGTCCCAGAGCTGCAGGATCAGGGCTGAGCTGGTTTTCATGAGCAGAGGGGGCTCTATTTGCATGTCCTCCTACTATATAGGGAGCTCTGGGGTGAAGCCCTACAAAGCGGGCAGTGCCTCAGTGCAGGTGAATGTCTATCATAATATTTTAATAACTAAATACCAAATATTACGTAGATTTGGGACTAAGTGTCCTCCTGTGGGAGCAGTGAGCTCACCATCTGGGCCTGTGCTCCTTCTACTGGCACTACTGCTCCCCTGAACCAAATCAAGTGCAGAGTGGTCCCTTCATCAGGGCTGGAAACAAATACACCACAGACTTTAGATATTGTGACAGTGATCTTTGTGTACCTGGTGATGTTGGTGCCTTGGCTTTAAGTACCTCTGGCCGCGGGACCTTTGAAGAGACAAAGTAGACTGAGTGTTGAGAAGATGCTGCTTTTTCCAACTGGGATCACAGGCTCAGAGAGTAGTTCGGGAGATTAATGGATCTGATGGAGAGGCTGTGGGAAAGTTAACTTACCAGTAGAGCCTTTATAAAGTTGTATGTGTAGAAACAACATTGGAACAAGTGAGCGATAGAATGGACCTGGAAGTGTGAAGACTCAGAGGGGATTGAGCTCCCAGTGTGTCTAGGAAGAGGGATGGATCCTGACACCAGATGAGCAGTGGTGTATAAACCATGTTCTCCCAGGCAGTTGCTGATATCACCATTCCGGATATTCGGGAACAAGATTGTGGAGGGTTTGCTGCCCCTAGTGGTCACTCTGAGCCATGCAGGCTGCAAGACCCTTGTGGCTTAACCAGCTTTCTCTCTACACACCCAGGACTTGGGGCTGAAAGAGCTCAACCAGTCAAATGATAGTTTTGCAGAGTTTGAGTGGAAAGATATTTGACTTTATAATTTTTGGTCTTTGACTCTATTTGAAAACAACTTTCTATCTGCACGTCTTTGCTGTTAACTGTTAAGCAAAACTGAGGTCAGACTCCCTGATCCTTTTACCTTCCCTCCCTACCTTCTCTCCAGAGATGTAGTTCTCATCACTCCTGAGGGCTTGCCACACGGTTTCATGACTTGAGTGTCACACTGTGATGTGCTGTATTCATCCAGAATATTTGGAATTAGAACGGATGTTGTGTTTTGAAAACAGGTGAGACCACAGGAAGTTTCATTCCATCCTTCACCTTGAAACACACAGAATCTTCTCTGTACCTGCTATCAATTCGAACATCAATCCTCTAATATTTATGGCTCATTTAACAGATTTAAAAGTTATTCAGGGAACAGCATTTTCTTGGTCAGTAGACCCATACCAGGCAGCTGGTGATGTAAGCTTCCTCAGCACTAAAATCATGCCAGAGACAAGAACTGATTTTGGAGTCACCACCAGGTTAAGTGACAATGATTCACAAACATTCTTTAGTATCCATGTCCCACACACAGACAAATAGGATGTAGTAGGAATGACGTGGAGATTTGAAGACATTGACGGTGATATGAGTCTCAGAATTCCTTGTTTTGTATTTCTGATCACAGGCTGTTTTAGTGTCTTTCACGTCTTTCTCTAACATAACACCATCCCTACTCAGGTAAGAGAATTCATGTGGGACTGTCCTCAGTGTGCAGTATGTCCTATGCAGATCAGTTACACCATGCATATGTGGGGAGTAACCACATGATAAAATCAGGTCTCTCTGTGACTCTGTGAGAGAGACTGACAGGAAACTGCATGAAGCACCTGATTTTCATAAAGCCACTACTTTGACCACAGTGATGACTGAGATCTGAAATCAATGTCATTTCAGAGATAACCATTAGTAAACTTAGTTCCTCAATGCACAGTCTCTCTGGAACTGTCAGTCTTTTAGGAAGGCCGGAGAATATCAATGTTACACTGTTTTAGTAGTGTGGTGTCATCGTCATCAAGCGACATGCCCTCCCTTTCATTCCGGTGCTTCCGTCCTGCAAACTGACTCAAGGAATAAAATTAATTGAAGGACTTTGAATCTCTGTAATGGTTATTCAAGCGACAGTCCTTTATTTGTATTCTCTCTATTTTTTTTATTTTATGAGGAACACTTCCATATAGACCTGTCAAGTAAGAACTTAGTCAATTGTACAGGAATTTATTTTCTAGAAGCATCATGACCAAAGATACAATGTGCAGAACTCTGTGACCAGACTGTTCTGATTGCTGCCTAGACACTCTGTTAGCAAGTTTTCTGTGCCCACCTTGTCTTTGGTGTTAAGCGTTGTCAGTTGGTGGGTTCTGTAGCAGTGACAGCCCAACAAACAAGGGTTTCAGCACCAATGTTTTGGTTTACAATATTATTCTTAAGTGAAATGAGACAAGACTCCTCAGAGGCCAGGTACCCATGGGGATTGGGAGGAAACAGAGATGGTCCTGGAGCATCTCACACTGAGCAAAGGTGAGGAGGTGACAGAGAACACACAGGACATTTGTAAGGAACCCGGAGCCTTCAAGGTAGAGCTGCCAATGCACAGAAAACGTCCAACTGTTCTAACTACAAATTAGTAACAGTGTTGGACTTTATACACAAATAAAATAAATGTGTGTCCCAGACTGGATAGCTCAGCAGGTTAGAGCATCTTTCTGAGGCACAGAGGTGGCTGGTCCCATCTCAAGTCTGGGCACATCCAAGAAAAGTTCTATGTTGCTCTTTTCTCTCTCCCTTCCTCTCTCACTAAAATTAATAAATAAGAATTAGAAAAACATATGTGAGCCTTTACCAATAAAACTAAATTTTTCAGTAAATAATACAAAAGTAGTCAATACACAAATCTTTCTTAAGGGGTAATGTTCAATAATAGCATGGTATGACAGCAAAAGGTTAAATTTCCTTTCACATTTCTAGGTCATTCTGGCTGTGCTAATAATCAAAATGACAGAACGAAAATTAACATGAGACAGTGTAAAAAATTAACTTCAGATGTACAAGTTGGGGTACCTTAAGGATGTCAGACCCATGGATGGGGCAACTGAGGCTTTTAAGCCACCTGCAGCCAGGAGAGGTGGTGGGTTGTGCTGTGGACTTTGTAGGGCAGGAAGGCAACTCACATGGGGATGGAAATTCAAGAGTTTGGGAAATAAATGGCTGCTGGGAAATCTTTAAGAAATGGGCACAGATAGGTCTTGAACAAATGGGATGTCATATCCATAACACGCTCTATTCCTGAGGCTGACACCCAGCCCACAGGGAGAGAAGCAGAGTTTCTATGGGTTGTGATTTTCCAGGAGACTGATTCTAATTTACTTGTGACAAGACCCTTGTCACAGAGCTGATAACATACATGTGCACACACAACACACATTGCCTACACAGTCACAGTGCCTTGTGCAAACTGATTGGCATGTACACACTCACATGCACACACTCACTCCCAAACACAAAGCCTCTAGTACACAGGAAGGTACCTGTCCTGGGTCCCTATAATATATGAGGCCCTGATCCCCATGGTACTGTGATGGCTAAACACAGACCCCAGGAATATCTAGATTCTTACAGCTGGGTGATCTATTAAGTGACAGGATTTTCAGAGATGATTAAGTTTGGATGCTTTAATAATTAAAGTTTAATTAAAGGTGTTGACAAAGGAAGTCTTCCTGAAGAATCTGGTTGGGATATCATTGTAATCACTAGTGTCCTTTCCAAAGGGAAGCTAATGAAAATCACTTCAAAAATTTTATGATTCTTGAAACCAGGCACAGTGGTGGGTTTCTACCTCCACCTGAGTAAATTAAAGTCCAAAGGTTCACAATGTGTGGTATGAAGGACAGAAACCTGTGAGTGGATGTCTTGGGTGAGGATCGTAATCACTGTGGGGCCAGGTGTGCCTGTCCGAACGCTGGGCCGACGTGAGCACAGTTTGGCAAGTAGAACACGAGGCCTGGATCAGCACACTGGTGTTTAAACTGAGCTGGCATCTCAGTTTGTGGACAATGTTTCCCAACCACGGGGAGATGAGAGCACTCTGTGTGGTTTACTTGTCAAAACAGAAAAATAGAAAATACTGGAACTTGTTGAAGGAAAGTTTCATATAACTTCTGGTATTTCCTCGGCAAGCAGGCAACATTACAGCCTCGTTTGTTGTCACAATGAGAATATGAAACATTAGAGCCACAGAGAAGAAGGAAGAAGTGCCCCTAGACGCAGCTGAGAGCTTTGAGAGGAAACCCTGCTCCCAGAGGAAGCCCCTTCCTTCCCCACCTCCCTCTGCACCTGCTCCTGGGGCTGGTCTCGGGCTCCGTGGGTCCGGAGCGCGCCCTGGTGTCCTGAGCGCCCCCTGCAGCCCGGCCCTCCCGTCCCCGCAGGGAGTTTTGTGTCTGGGCTCACACTGACTTCCCCTCGCTGTGTGTCTGTCTCCCTTGCACAGTAATACACGGCCGTGTCCTCAGCTCTCACGCTGCTCATTTGCAGATACAGGGTGTTCTTGTCGTCTCTGGAGATGGTGAATCGGTCCTTCACGGAGTCTGCGTAGGTTGTACCACCACTATTAGTAATTCGTGAGACCCACTCCAGTCCGTTCCCGGGAGCCTTGCGGACCCAGTGCATCCAGGAGTTACTGACTGTGAATCCGGAGGCCGCACAGGAGAGTCTCAGAGACCCCTCAGGCTGCACCAAGCCTCCCCCAGACTCAACCAGCTGCACTTCACACTGGACACCTGCAAAGAAAAAGATGTCCTGGTCAGGAAACTGTCCCATGTTCATTGATTGTCTCAGTCACACTCACTCACACAGTCAGAATCTTGTTCTCCATAAATTACCTTCTAAGATAGCAACAAGAAAAGCCCAGAAGACCCTAAACTCCATGGTGAGTGGTGTCTGTACTCTCTGGTCCAGGGAACGAGTATGTCAGGGAATCCCGTGTTGGGCTCCTGTCCCAGAGCTGCAGGGTCAGGGCTGGGCTGGTTTTCATGAGCAGAGGGGGCCCTATTTGCATGTCCTCCTACTATATATGGAGCTCTGGGGTGAAAACCTACAGAGAGGGCAGTGCCTTAATGCAGGTGTTGGAGTCTTGGGGCTATTTGGTGGCCATGAGAGAAAATTGATAACTATATAATCAATCATACGAGGGTCATATTTATGTATACACATCTGGAAGCGTTGAGCCCTGCATCTGGGCTTGTGATTCTCCTCACTGTCCCCTGCAGCTTTCCTGAAGCCTCTCCACGGCACATCAGAATGTTCAGAATTAGGTTATAAGAGTACGAATGGGCTCTTAGACACTGAGTTTGCTCGTGTCTGTATTGGGGAGTTGACTCCCACGGACAGCTGAGGCAGATGCAGGATTCATAGCCACTTCAACTCTGGCATTCTTTCATAGCATTCAGAGATGTCACTGGTAAGCAGAAATTAATAAAAGTGTAAAAGTTCCATTGGAAGACTCGATGTGGAAAGGAAGAACAAGATCACAACAGGGTATTGTGCATTTTGGATTTTGGGGACAGAGGTGTAGGGAACTGGCTGCTGCCCAGCCCCCCACCTCACTAAGTTGTAAAAGGCTGTGCTTCAATACTCGTCCTGCCCCCTGTGTTCCCCAGAGGGAATGGAAGGAAGTTAGTTCTTTGTGTAAGGGTGGGAGGTTTGAGATGTGCGCTGATTTTCCACTTATGTTATTTATTTTTTGCATGTGAATAAACTATAGGTCAACCTCACAATTGAAGTAATGTTAGTGCCCCTCCTCTAAGGTGGTGGCGTCTTGGAGGTGATTATGTCATGGAGGTGAAGGGATTTGTAACAGGACTGGTGCCATCAAGATAAGGACCCTGAGAGCCCTGTCACCATTCCCCTCAAGAACACAGGGCTATGAAGGCTGCCTCTGAACCGGGAAGTGAGCCCTCAGACACCAAGTCTGCTGGTGTCTGTATTGGGGAGACCAGCCCTCAGGACAGATGAGGTAGATGATGGTTTCATAGCCATCCCCGCAGGGAGGTTTGTGTCTGGGATCACACTGACTTCCCCTCGCTGTGTCTCACACAGTAATACACGGCCGTGTCCTCGGCTCTCAGGTGATCAGTGATAGATAAACTTGGCTCTTGGATGTGTCTCTGGTGATGCTGAGTCGGGAATTCAGCGTTGGGTTATAACCTCTGCTTCCATCACTCCACATAATACCGACCCACTCCAGCCCCCTTCCTGGAGCCTGGTGCACCCACTGTACATAATTTTTCGTTAAGGGAATCCAGAGAAAGTGCCAGTGAGGGACAGGGTCTGTGAGGGCTTCACCAGTCCTGAGCCTGACTCCTGCAGCTGCACCTGGGACAGGACACCTGGGGACAAGGAGCATAAGTACCTCTCAGTCACGTGCAGTCACAACCATCCTATAGACCCGTGTCTGATATCTGAGAGCCCCCCTAACCCTGGGGGGCTGTCACCAGGCACAGGAGAAGACCCAGCAGCCTCACCTTCTTCTAGACCACAGCTCTGCTTCCCCAGAGACCTCAGCCCTGTGTGAGGAGAGAGCTGTGAGCCCACAGCCCAGAGAATTTACCCTGCAGCCTGAGGAGAAATTTGCCTATGGGGTAGCCTTCTTTTTATAAGTATAGAGAGACTTAGGTGGTAACCCTTTGTCCTTTTGCGATTCCTGTGGGTCCTTCTCTTTTCCTGAACTCACTCACCATGTACATCAGGGACAGGGGATCACCAGGTTTATGAAACACCTTATAACTGAATCAGAGGATTATTTAAATTTTATAACCAAAAAGGAAATAGAGGAATAATAGAATACGTTACATTTTAGAATTCTCATTCATTTTTAAATTGTATAAAAGGGATAGGCATATGTTCATACAGTTTCTGAAGAGATCATTCTTGTGCATAATATCACTTTGACCCCAAACCATGAAAAATGTGTCACAAGAATGGGAAATTATGGAGTTATGTGTCTGATAGAGACAGATGCTGATGTTGTGAACAAGTGTTGTTAAACCAAATACAACTCTATATAAAAAATAACACACTACCATTTTATACTGTATATTCAATTAATGGTAAGTAGATCCACTTTAGAATTCATCAATTTAGTTTTGTTAAAGCAGAGAAAATTCTTATTATAATCAAACAAAAGGAGGGCTCATTAATTAGGGATTGTCAATAAACATCTTCAATGCGATTGGAATGCGTGCAGCTCCACAGAGACTTGGTAAGACCACATGGCCGCCTGCACAGCTCCACCCAGCATGCTCACTGAGATGCAGGAGGAACTGAGATGAACTACTGGAGTGTATAGACCTGTCATTGTTGAGATGTGACATGAGTATGCTGTCCAGAAAATAGACAAAGACATAGACACTATATAAGAATGAGTAAGGCATTTTCTTAAATTAATGGGGTAAAACTTGCAAAACAGGACAAAGCTGTTTTTTCATATACGAGGAGCAAGAGCTAATTTTAAAAGAAGACGACATCATTTACAGGAGCTCCAAGTCTATCAAATATGTAGGAAGCAATGCAAAGTGTAAGCTTTGATCTCTTCTCTTTAAACGCATGGCTGTCTCCTTCATTTAATCTTTAAGAATTTCTTCAAAGCTGAGAAAAAGAAAGTATCTCCTATATGGGCATTCAACCTCTGATAGCTGCATTGAGACTGTAATGTCAACACCTCCCATGTCTACTTTGTTCTTCGTGGTCTTTAAAAACTGTTTATAGTCTTTCACCTGAATAAGCTCTATTAAAACCCCCCTTCCTCTCCCCCTTCTCTTGTGAGTCCCTGTCATTTTTTCATCACCTCTAGTTCTCAGAGCAGTTGAGGCCACAAATCTTAAGGCATCTGAGACATTTGTCTTTTTCCACAATAGTCAGGAACCCTGGTGGGTGGTGCAAGGCGTGTCCCTGGTCACAGTGAATACGTGGGAATGTAACTTGTCTCCAGGTTCTTGCGGTGCAGTTGAGTCCCTCAACGTAATTGTAGTGTGATGGTTAGACACTGACCCTCATGAGTTTCTAGCGCTTTTTTTTTTTTCTGATGTGAGAAGCGGGTAGTCAGAAAGACAGACTCCCAAATCCACCTGACCAGGATCCACCCAGTATTCCAACCAGGGGCTATGCTCTGCCCATCTGGGGCATCATTCCATTGCAACTGGAGCCATTCCAGAATCTGAGATAGAGGCCATGGAGCCATCCTCAGCACTCAGGCCAATGTTACTCCAATAGATCCTTGGCTGTGGGAGGGAAAGAGAGAGACAGAGAGGAGGGAGATGGGAAAGGTAAAGAAGCAGTTGGGTGCTTGCCCTGTGTGCCCTGTCTGGGAATAAAACCTGGGACACCCACATGCCAGGACGATGCTCTACCACTGAGCCACCCTTCCAGGACCAGGAATATCTAGACTCTTACTGGTAGAAGCTGTGTTGTTCACTCATGGAACAGAAATTGAAGACATGCTTAAGTTAAGGTAGATTGAGTTAAATATGATGACATGTGACATTATCCTAACTGATGTTCTTGGGACATCACTGCAATCACAAGTGTCCTTTTCAAAGGAAACTAAATGAAAATCACATTAAAAATATTGTGATTGATAAAACCAGGTGTTGGTGTCGGTTTCCACCACCTCTCCAGTGAATTAGGATCAATAGGTTAACACCATGTGTGGGGAGGACAGAGACCTGTAGGAGGACGTTCTAAGGAAAAATTCTAATCACTGTGCGGTCAGGTGCGACTTTCAGGAGGCGTGGCTGATGTGAGGACAGGTGGGTAGGGAGGGGACAGAGATTCTGAGCTCAGCACACTTGTGTCCGGATTGTGGGGACCTCTTTGTTTCAGGGAAATGTTTCCAAACCACAGGGAAGCCGAGAGCACTATGGATGGTTTATTTGTTGAGATAGAAACATAGAAATATAGTAATATTTGAAGGAAATGTCTGTAATAACTACTGACATGTCATCTGCACACAGGCAACGTTAGAGCCTCGTCTGTTGTCGGCAGTGAGTACATGGAAAACTAGAGCCACAGAGAAGAAGGAAGAAGTGCCCCTGGATACAGCTGAGAGCTTTGAGAGGAAACCCTGCTCCCACAGGAAGCCCCTTCCTTCCCCACCTCCCTCTGCACCTGCTCCTGGGGCTGGTCTCGGGCTCCGTGGGTCCGGAGCGCCCCCTGGTGTCCTGAGCGCCCCCTGCAGCCCGGCCCTCCTGTCCCCGCAGGGAGGTTTGTGTCTGGGCTCACACTGACTTCCCCTCGCTGTGTCTCACACAGTAATACACGGCCGTGTCCTCAGCTCTCACGTTGCTCATTTGCAGATACAGCGTGTTCTTGCCGTTGTCTCTGGAGATGGTGAATCGACCTTTCACGGAGTCTGCGTAGTCTGTACCACCACCAGGATAAATGTATGAGACCCATTCCAGTCCCTTCCCAGGGGCCTGGCGGATCCAGTTCATCCTGTAGTCACTTAATGTGAATCCGGAGGCTGCACAGGAGAGTGTCAGAGACCCCCAGGCTTCACCAAGCCTCCTCCAGACTCCACCAGCTGCTCCTCACACTCGACACCTGCGAATACAAAGACGTCGTGGTCAGAAAGCTGTCACATGTTCACTGATTCTTTCAGTCACACTCACTCACATACTCAGTGTCTCTTGTTTTTCATAAATTACCTCTTGAAAAAGCAACAAGGAAAACCCAGAAAAGTCTATACTCCATGTTGGGTGGTTTCTGATGTGTCCTGTCCAGGGAATGAGCACGTCAGTGAATCCCAGGTTGGGCTCCTGTCCCAGAGCTGCAGGTTGAGGGCTGGGCTGGTTTTCATGAGCAGAGGGAGCTCTATTTGCATGTCTTCCTACTATATATGGAGCTCTGGGGTGGAGACTGACAGAGAGGTTCATACCTCAGTGCAGGTGAATGTCTGTCATACTGTTTCAATAAATAAATAGAGAATCATATGTAGGATTGGGACTGTCCACGTGTCCTCAGATGGTATCAGTGAGCTCACCATCTGGGCCTATTCTCCTCCCCAGAATTCTCCACTGCTCCCCTTAAACAATTCCAGGGAGAGTGTGACCAGCCTAATGAGGTTGCAGAAATTTTTCTATGTTGTGAGAGCATGAGTGAATGCTTGTGTCCTAGTCTTACCTACATCTCAGGGCTGTATCCCTCAGTGAACTCAGAGTCCTCACTACAAAGGAGAAGGTTGTGTATTCCCTCGGATGTGGTCCTCAAATCACAAAACTGAGTCTGGTTCACCCAGGACTGCCACATACATCTGCTGCTAAGATCTGGGTTGGGCCCAGGACCACAATCATGGATCCACAGTGTTTCTTTTCTGTCCACTCTGTTATCAGGCGCCTGAGACAATATCTAAATCTGATTCAGATGGACATCACAATGTGAGAGTCAGTATGTTAGGTATAACTGTCACTGGTGCAGCTGCCCCTGGGTGCAATGTGGCATCTGTCATTGTCCCCTCCATGCACACTCTGAGTCCTCTAACTCTTTGTAACATTAAATGGACAAGGTTGCTCTGTGTGACTTGTTTGTTGGGAAATATTAGGCCCAGACCACAGAGGCACTATGACACCTGACCTCCTGGCCATCAGCAGCAATTTGAAGGATGCAATATTTTTTCCTCATGTGGAATGCAATAGAGCAAATGAATAGTCTCTGCTCATGCCAGACAGACACCTCACTGTTCCTGTTGGAACTGCAACCTTGAATTTCAATAGAAACAGAAGACTGATATATATACCACAACCTGCACAGAAAGTCTACCATGTAGAAAGTCATCACTGTGAGGAGCACGGTGTAGGGACGGGGAGAGCGTCCTGGAAGACAGGGTGTCTAAACCATGGACTTAGGTTAGGACTCGTGGTGTCTCCCTGAAGGGAATGCTGTGAATTGTCTGGTCCACACACGTGCAGCTCCAAGTCCAGGGGTTCCACTGCTCTACTAGTCCGTCTCCTCCTGGGAAATCTGAATGATACAGGACCAGTGTTGGGTGGACTCAGTGGTGGGATTCAAATAATTTAACAACTGCTTTCTGCCCTAATGATTTTTTAAAGTATGTAAGAAAAGATATACGAAAAGGTAGTTGATTATTTTATGCATTTAATACATAAATATGAACAATAAAAGAGGTACACAAAACTAGATTATATTTTAAGAAAGAGTTTTAAAATATTAATAAACATATTAAATAATACCTGACAATAATTCAATAAAACTGTTATTTAAGAAGTTTCCAAGGACAGCATGTCAACCTCTGGTCGTTTAGCAATTTTTCTCTTTACATTATATATTTATTTACTGAAGTAACAAATGTGAGCAAATTAAAATGTAGTATTTCATCTAATGTATAATTAGTTTTATGAAACAAATAAATAAATATTACACGCATAGTTCCATCAATATTTTTTCTGCTAGAGATGGAATGAACATTATTATGGGTGCTTACAATACACTGCTATGCAGATTAACGTTAATAAAAGAATAAAGAATATAAATTAGTTATTTCCAATTTAGGCAACTGCCAAGGTTCCAACCCTAGACACAAAAAGTAGAGTGTCGCCTGACCTGTGGTGGCACAGTGGGATAAAGCCTTGACCTGGAACTCTGAGGTCGCTGGTTTGAAACCCTGGGCTTGCCTGGTCAAGGCACATATGGGAGTTGATGCTTCCTGCTCCTCCCTACCTTCTCTCTCTCTCTCTTTCTCTCTCTTCTCTGAAATGAATAAATAAAATAAAAATATTTTTTAAAAAAAGTAGAGTGTCAGTTTTGATGAACTAGTTCAAACTGGCTCTAATCCCTCAAGTGCATGGACCACTTCAGATCACTGAACTCTGATCCCTGACCTCTGACCCAGAAGCAGAGCTTCCCTTGCTTGAGGTTGTGGGTGCAATTGAAACATTAATGCGTTAAATTACATTTTATAGTGTTAAGAAGAGACACATTTTTTTTTTACAATTTATTCAAAGTAAATTTAATGAAGTGACATTGGTTCATAAGAATACATGGCTTTTGCCTGACTGGGGTGTCGCAGTGCATAAAGCATCAGACTGAGATGCAGAGGACTCAGGTTTGAAACCCAGATGTCGTTAACTGAGCACAGGGTCACCTGATTGAGCGAGGGTCGCTGGCTTGAGCAAGAAGTCATAGACCTGATCTCATAGTTGCTGGCTTGATCCCAAGGTTGCTGGCTTGAGCAATGGGTCACTTGCTCTGCTGGAGCCCCCTGGAGAAGGCACATATGAGAAATCAATCAATGAATATCTAAAGACATGCAATAAAGTACTGATGCTTCTCATCTCTCTCCCTTCCTATCTGTCCATCCCTCTCTCTGTCTATGTCACACACACACACACACACACACACACTCACACTCACACACAAACAAAAGAACACATGGATTTCAGGTTAACATCTCCATAGCATTTGAACTGTTGAATGCATTGTGTTCCCATCACACAAAGTGAAACTATTTTCCATCATCCTGTATTTGTCCCTCTTTACTCCCCTCTGCCCCCCACTCCCTCCCTCTGGTAACCAGCTCACTTTTGTTTATGTGTATGAGTCTCAGTTTTATATTCTACCTATGTGTGAACTTATGGTGTTTTTAGCTTTTTCTGATTTACTTATTTCACTTGGCATAATGTTCACAAGGTTCAACCATGTTGGTCTGAGCTTCAGCCCAGACAGTGGTTGACAGGTGGAACCTGGTCAGGGCGCATGCGGGAGTCTGTCTCTCTGTCTCCTCTCCTCTCACTTAAAAATAATACTCTTCATGCAAAAACCCCGAAGGAAGGACAAAGAGTTATAGAAACAGTGTATGTCATCTTTGAACGTACTTAAATAATCATAAAGAGGAGTTTGTTAGATGTATTTGAGTTGGCCGTGGCCGTTTGGCTCAGCAGTAGGGCGTCGCCAGATGTGTGGAAGTCCCGCGTGGGAGTCTCAGTCAGGGCACACAGAAGAGGCTGACCATCTGCTCCTCCACTCTTTCCCTCCTTCCCCTCCCACAGATACGACTGAAATGTTTTTGAGTGAAGTTGTCCCCGGGCCCTGAGGATGGGTCCATGGCCTCCCCTCTGGTGCTTAAATATCTCTGTTGCATAGCAACAGAGCAGCGTCCCAGACGCGCAGAGCATCACCTGGTAGGGGCCTTGCTGGGCGGATCCCTGTCGGACTGCAAGCGGGAGTCTGTCTCTGCCTTCTCGCCTCTCACGTAATATAAATAAATAAAGAAATAAATAATATTTTAAAATGTAGGCTTCAGCAGGTGAGGATCAAGAGAAAAAAGGAAGATGTCATTGCAAACAGGTGGGAAGAGGACTCCTCGTGTCCCATAAAAACAGTGTACAGTGTCTCTGTTGTGTAAGGTCACAACCTCACAGGCCCAGGGGATTAGAATTTCGACATTTTGGGCATTTTACCTGATCTGGAGACATCATGGATCACCATGGATACATAACGTTTGGCACTCTGTTTTTGAAATCTCTTGGCTTGCAGAAAGAGTGCACACCCTACCTGGAGGAGACATGGAGATGGTGCTGTAAGTGCATTGGACCAAGAACCCACCTTAGTTCCTTTTCACCATCATCCTCATCATCATCATTTTCTTAGTTATAATCATTGCTCCTCTATTTTTCTGTAGACATGGTGGCTGTCCACACATAATGACTGTCATATATTATACATATTGTTTATTTCTCATGGTTCTTAGGGAGAATAGGTTGTCAGATTCTATTTTATGTTTGAGTGCTGACAACTGATGTCTCATTTTTGCCTCTTCTCTATCGTTCTGATCTTCTCTGGTAAGGACGTGGTCTCCCCTTCAGATGAAACTGGGAGACTGAACCCACACAAGACCCAGTACACAGAATTCCTCCCTCCCTCCACCACGACCTGGACAGAACAGAAGCCCTGAGCCAGTCTCCCTTCCTGGCTCTATCAAAGCACGTCTGACTTGCTGATGGCCCTTCTCTGTGCTTCCTGGAGAGTTCAAGTTTTGTGTAGTAAGCACTGCTGTCCCCATGGTGTGTGTTTTTCATCAGCCAGGACACACATAACAAGATATTGGGGTCTGTATCTTCTGTGTGGTGTCAAGTTCTGTTCATGCTTTGAGCATGATGTTACATCAATGACCTTCACCACCCTGAGTTGCTCTTCTCCAGCTTTGGGCTCATTCTCTCAGGTTTCTGATGTCCAGCAGTCCTGGTCCTGCTGCCGTCTGGCTGCATGGGACGCTGAGCTGTGGGGAGCTGAGCTGCACTGTGAGTCCAGCAGAGCTTCTCGTTCAATTTATCTGATGTAGATCAGAGGTTTTGATAACTATTTTGTATTTGGGGAAAAAAAAAGGCTGAAAGAGGTTCTGTTTGCCTTTGTCAGTGAAAGAACGTTGTCTCTCTTTAAAGAGACTTTTCTAACCCACAGACTTCTGAGGTAAGTGCAGAATCAGGATCCCAGAACTCCATGGAGAAGAAACCAGAAAGGAACCAGCCCTTCAAGTCCAACTGCACCTGCTCCTGATGGTCCTTGTGTTCAGGGACCCGGAGCGCCCCCTGCTGGTAGCGGCTCCTCCTGCAGGAAGATTTGTGTCTGGTTTCCCCTCGTTGTGTCTCGCACAGTAATACACGGCCGTGTCCTCGGCTCTCAGGCTGTTCATTTGCAGATACAGCGTGTTCTTGCCGTTGTCTCTGGAGATGGTGAATCGGCCCTTCACAGAGTTCACATAGTACATCTTATTTCCATCAGACCATATAAGTGCTACCCACTTGAGCCCCTTCCCGGGAGCCTTGTGGACCCAGCTCATCCCATAGCTACTGAAGGTGAATTGGAGGTTGCACAGGAGAGTCTCAGAGACCCCCCAGGCTGCATCAAGCCTCCCCCAGACTCCACCAGCTGCACCTCACACTGTACACCTGCAAACACAGAGACATCCACGTCAGGAAACTGTCACATACTCATTGATTTTCTCAGTCACACTCACTCACATAGTCAGCATGTTGTTCTCATAAATTACCTCTTAAAATATAGCAACAAGGAAAACACAGAAGACTCTAAATTCCATGGTGAGTGGTCTGTGTTCAGTCCTGTCCAGTGTATGGGCACTTCAGGGAATCCCAGGCTGGGCTCCTGCCCCAGAGCTGCAGGTTCTGGTCTGGACTGGTTTTCATGAGCAGAGGGGGCCCTATCTGCATGTCCTCCTACTATATATGGAACTCTTGGATGGACACATGCAGAGAGGGCAGTGCCTCAGTGCAGGCGAATGTCTGTCATAATATTTCATAATTACTGAATATTATGTAGTTTTGGGACTAAGTGTCCTCCTGTGGGAACAGTGAGCTCACCATCTGGGCCTGTGCTCCTCCTACTGGCACTACTGCTCCCCTGAACCAAATCAAGTGCAGAGTGGTCCCTTCATCAGGGCTGGAAACAAATACACCTCAAGCTTCATATCTTGTGAGAGTGAACTTTGTGTATGTGGTGAGTTTGGTGGCTTGGCCTTAAGTACCTCTGGCCTCTGGACCTTCAAGGAGACAAAGAAGACTGACTGTTCTGAAGATGCTTTTCTCTAACTTGGATCAGAGACCCTGAGAATTTAAAGAGATTCATGGAACTGATGGAGAGGCTGTGGGTTTAAAAGTTCCCTTACCATTCAGAGCACGTTATAGAGCTCTGTGTGTAGAACCAACATTGAAACAAGTGAGCAATAGAATGGACCTGGCAAGTGTGAAACCCAGAGAGACTGAAGTTCCAGTGTGTCTAGGAGGAGGGATGGATCCTGACACTCGGATGAGCGGTGGGGTTTAACCATGTTCTCCCATGTAGTTACCCATATAACCATTCCAGCGATAATATCCCAAAATTTACCCTAGTATGAGAGCAAAAAACGATTATTTTTCCTCACTTTTCTAAGTCTTTCTGGCTGGGTTCATAATCAAATTAATATGACACTAATTAACTTCAGCAACTGTAATTATTGACTTCTGATGTACATGTATGTTGCTATAAGATTATGAGACACAAGATTGGGGCAGCTGAGGCTTCTAAGCCACCTGCAGCCAGGAGAGGAGGTGGGTTGTGGTGTGGACTCTGTAGGGCAGGAAGGCGACTCACATGGGGATGGAAGTTCAAGTGTTTGGTAAACAAGGTCTGCTGGGAAATTGTTAACAAATGGGCACAGAAGGGACATGGAACAAATGGGATGTTGTATCCATGACACGCTCTATCCTCAGGCTGACACCCAGCCCACAGGGAGGGAAACAGGGTTTCTGTGGGGCTGGGCTTTCTCTTTGGCCTCTCACTCATTTTCTGTGGGGAGGCCCTTGTTCTGTGAGCTGTGACAGACTCAGCACAGAGATGAAAACATACATGTGCAGACACAAAACACATTGCACACACTGTCATAACCTCATGTGGAAATAAATTAGCATGTGCACACCCCCATGCACACACTCATACTCTCACACACACAGACTCCACTATGTAGAAAGTCAACCTGTCCCAGATTTCTGAGGTGCTGTTGAGGCCCTGATAATTAGCATACTGTGATGGCTGGACAATGACCCTCAGAAATGTTAGATTCCTACTGCTGGGTATTGTGTGAATTCTCTAATATAACAGGTCTTATAGAGATGATTAAGTTACAATGACGGAGTTTAAGGAGTTAACCTATAACATCATCTTGTTAACTTGTTGGGCCATGAGTGTAATCACAAATGACCTTTTCAAATATAAGCTAATAAAAATCACACTGAAAATATTGTGACTGTTGAGCCAGAGCCAATGCCACTGAGTCTTCAGCAGAGCCCAATCTCTGCAGGCTCAGTGAGCAGGAGTCTAGAGGATAAGGCCATTGTTTTCCCAGACCTGATGCCACACCAAGGGCCGTGCTCCACAAAAGAATGCTGATGACTCTGGTGCTGGAGAATGACTCAGCACAGGGACACATGTGTCTGTACCACCTGTGTCAGGTGCAGTGAATAGAGCATTGGGCTGGGATGCCAAGGACCCAGGTTCTACACCCCGAGGTGCCTAGCTTGAGCGTGGGCTCATCCAGATTCAGGGTGGGTTCACCAGCTTGAGCAAGGGGCCACTTGCACTGCTGTAGCCCCCTGGGCAGGCACATATGAGAAAGCAATCAATGAACAACTAAGGACTGTAATGAGGAATTAATGGTTCTCATCTATGTCCCTTCTTGTCTATTTGTTCCTCTCTCTGACTTTCTTTCAGACTCTGTAAAAGAAAAATATTGTGACCATTGTAAAAAAAATGTTGGAGTGGGTTTCCACCTCTACTGGAGTGAATGAGAATCCAGAAACAGCACGTGGTGGGGAAGACAGAGACCTATGGGTGGTGATTCTGGGGGAGGATCGTAATCACAGTGAAGCCAGGTGTGCCTTTCAGCATCTTGGTCGATGTGGTGACGGGTTGACAGAGAGGGGTCAGAGATTCTGAGCTCAGCTCACAAGTGTCTAAACTTTGCTAGTGTCTTTGCTCAAGGAAAACATTTCCCCACCACAGGGAAAACAAGAGCACTAACAATGGTCTTTTTGTCAAGAAAGAAATGTAAAAAATACAGTAAATTGCTGAAATAGAGGTTTGTGATAACCGCTGACATGTCATCTGCAAAGACGCAACGTTACAGGCTCATTTTTTGTCTGAGTGAAAATGTGAGAAATGAGATCCACAGAGACAAGGAAGAAGTATCCTGGATACAGCTGGGAGCTCTGAGAGGAAACCCCGCTCCCACAGGAAGCCCCTTCATTCCCCACCTCCCTCTGCTCCTGCTCCTGGGGCTGGTCTCGGGCTCCGTGGGTCCGGAGCGCCCCCTGGTGTCCTGAGCGCTTCCTGCAGACCAACCCTCCAGTCCCTGCAGGGACGTTTTTGTTTGGGCTCACACTGACTTCCCCTCGCTGTGGCTCTCGTACAGTAATACACGGCCGTGTCCTCGGCTCTCAGGCTGCTCATTTGCAGATACAGCATGCTCTTGCCATTGTCTCTGGAGATGGTGAATCGGCCCTTCACGGAGTCTGCATAGTACATCTGACTGCCATCATACCATATAACTGCTATCCACTCCAGTCCCTTCCCGGGAGCCTGGCGGACCCAGTGCATTCCGGAGCTACTGAAGGTGAATCCGGAGGCGGCACAGGAGAGTCTCAGAGACCCCCCAGGCTGCACCAAGCCTCCCCCTGACTCCACCAGCTGCTCCGCACACTGGACACCTGTAAACACAAAGATGTATGGTCTAGAAACTGTCACATACTCATTGATTTTCTCAGTCACACTCACTCACATAGTCAGCATGTTGTTCTCCATAAATTACCTCTTAAAATAGCAACAAGGAAAACCCAGAAGACCTTAAAATCCATGATGAGTGGTCTGTGTTCAGACAGGTCCAGGAAACCGGCACTTCAGGGAATCCCAGACTGGGCTCCTGTCCCACAGCTGCAGGTTCAGGTCTGGGCAGATATTCATGAGCAGAGGGGGCCCTATTTGCATGTCCTCTTACTATATATGGAGCTCAGGGGAGGAGACCTACAGAGAGGGCAGTGTCTCAGTGCAAGTGAATGCCTGTTATAATTTTTCAATAACTAGATACCGAATATTACATAGTTTTAGAACAGTCCAAATGTCCTTCTGTGGGAATAGTGAGCTCACCATTGGGCCTGTGCTCCTCCTACTGGCACTACTGCTCCCCTGAACCAGATCAAGTGCAGAGTGGTCCCTTCATCAGGTCTGGAAACAAATACGCCACAGGCTTCAGATCTTGTGAGAGTGAACTTTGTGTATGTGGTAATGTTGGTGCCTTGGCCCTAACGACCTCTGGCCCCTGGACCTTCAAGGAGACAAAGAAGACTGAGTGTTGAGAAGATGCTTTTCTGTCACTGGGTCAGAGTCACTGATTAGTTAGAGAGAAATTCATGGAGCTGATAGGGAGGCTGTGGGAAAGTTAACTTACCACTGTGAGCACTTTATAGAGCTGTGTGTGTAGAACCATCATTAGAACAAGTGGGTGATAGAATGGACCTGGCCAGTGTGAGGACCCGGAGTGAACTGAATTTCCAGTGTGTATTGGGAGAGGGATGTATCCTTACACCTGAATGTGCAGTTGTGCATATAACCTCTCTGGGACACCCAAGAAAAAGTCCGGGGAGGTGATGGTGTCCTCTCCTGGTCACTCTGAGCCATGCAGGATGCACGACCTTGTGACTTAACCAGCCTCCTCTCTATACTCACAAGACTTGGGGCTGGAAGAGTTCACTTTTAAGGTCACGATTTTACTATGTGAAGGGAAGATGGACATGAAGACATGGACAATGAGGATATTTTGTATCATTTCAATGTCCTCTTCATGACAATAATAAGAATATTTTTTGTTAATTTGCTATTTGCAGTGTTTGTGGTTGGAATTTAAGTGGAGAAATAAGTCAACTGATAGTTTTAAAGACGTTGACTCGAAATAAATAAACTTTGTAGTATGTGAAGTTGGATTCTGTCTTTGAAAATACATTTGTGAGTCTCTGCTGTGAACTGTTAAGTGGGACTGAGTTCAGGCTCCCTGATCCTCCTGCATTCTCTCCCTATCTTCTCTCCTAGGATGGGGTTTTCATCATCTCTAGTTCTTGTCACATTGTTTCAGTACTTGAGTATCCCACTTGCCTGTGCTCCATCCATCCAGAGCCTTTGGGATTAGAAAGGGCGTCATGTGGTTGAAGCATATGGTGGAATTAGGTGGTTCCATTCTATCATTCATCTTAAAACTCAAAATTGATTCAGCACATCTTTCATCAGTTGGACCAGCAGCCCTCTAATATGTACGGTTCCATTAACAGGGATTGAGAAAACAGCATTTCCCAGGTCAGTAGTCCCATCCCAGGCAGTAGGTTATGTTAGTTTTCTCAGCACTGAAATCACATCTGGTGCAAGAGCTCATACTGGAATCATCACCAGGTTAGGATAAAGCAATTCACTGCCATCCTCCAGTATCCATGTCCCACACACAGACACATAGGTGACTGAGTGTGGATGAGGTAGGAATCACCGGGGGGTTTGGAGGCCTTGACTGTGACATGAGTCTCTGAATTCCCTGTTTTATTCTCCTGAGTACAGGCAGTTTTAGTGACTTTCACTTTCTTTTTCTAACTTAATGTCCTCATACCTCAGGACAGGGAAACCACATTGGAGTGGTCCTCAGTTTACAGCACATCCTGTGAAGAATAATTACAACATTCATAGTGAGAAGTCACCACAGAATCGGGTCCAGGGACCCTCTGTGACCCTGTGAGAAAGACTGAGGCATATGCAGCGCCTGCTCTTCATAAGTCCCTATTTTGACCACAGTGACATCTGAGATATGAAATAAATGTCATTTCAGAGAAACATTCATACACTTTGTAAGCCCTATTATTCCCTGATCCTCAGTGCACAGTCTCCCTGGACCAGTCACAGTCCTTTGAGGAAGCCAGGAGAAGAACCTATCACACAGATTTAGTAGTGTGGTGTCATCATCAAGGAATCTGACCTGACCTCTTCTTTCCAGGGCTTCCTCCCTGCAAACTGGCTCAGGGTATGAGATTGATTGAAGGACCTTCAATCTCCATGATGGTTATGCAAGATCCAGTCTTTTTTTTTTTCTCATCTTTCTTTCTTTCTTTTTCTTTTTTGGCACAGAGCTCCTCCATGTAGACCTGTCAAGTAAGAATTTAATAGACATTATATATATTAAAATTCTGCAAACATCATGATCAAATTGTTCATATCCAGGCCTCTGTGATCAAATTGTTCGGGTTTGTACTTGCAACCTTTGTCACCAAGGTAATTCTGTCCACCCTTTCTTTCATGTTAAGGTCTGTCAGTTGGGAAGTTCCACAGCAGTGACCCCCCCCCCCAAAGGATCTCAGCTTCAAAATCTTGGTTTACAATATTCTTCTTTTTTATTGATTTTAATTTATTGTGTTTACATAGATTCCAGTGTTGCCCCAAATTCATCCTCCTCACCCCCGTATTCCCCTCAACATCTCCCTGCCCCCCTCCCCACAGCACCCCCCCTTTTCTTCAGGTTTATCCCATTTTATCATCCCCTTTCCCTCTGTCCTTTTCCCTCTTTTTCCTTTGATCCCTCCTCTGTCTCAGTTTCGTTCCTTAGTTCACATTGTTCATTGGATTCCTCAAATAAGTGAGGTCCTATGTTTTTCTTTCTCTACCTGGCTTATTTCACTTAACATAATAGTTTCCAGGTCCATCCATGTTGTCCCAAAAGGTAAGATTTCCTTCTTTTTCATAGCCCCAAAGTGTTCCATTGTATAATATATATGTACCATTGCTTTTTCTTTATTAACTTTAATGCAATAACATTGATAAATCAGGGTACATATGTTGAGAGAAAACATCTCCAGATTATTTTAACATTTGATTATGCTGTATACCCCTCACCCAAAGTCAAAATGTCTTCCATCACCTTCTATCTGGTTTTCCTTGTGCCCCTTCCCTCCCCCCACACCCTCACTCTCCTTCTTCACCCCATCCCCACCCCCACACACACCCCCATTACCATCATATTCTTGTCCATGTCTCTGAGTCTCATTTTTATGTCCCATCTATGTATGGGTTCATATAGTTCTTAGTTTATTCTGGTTTACTTATTTCACTCTGTATAATGTTGTCAAGGTCCATCCATGTTATTGTAAATGATCCGATGTCATCATTTCTTATGGCTGAGTAGTATTCCATAGTATATATGTAACAAAGCTTTTTAATCCACTCGTCCTCTGACGGACACTTGGGCTGTTTCCAGATCTTGGCTATTGTGAACAATGCTGCCACAAACATGGGGGTGCATTTCTCCTTTTGGAACAGGTCCATGGTGTTCTTGGGGTATATTCCTAAAAGTGGGATAGCTGGGTCAAAAGGCCGTTAGATTTTCAACTTTTTGAGAAATCTCCATACTGGTTTCCACAGAGGCTGCACCAGTCTGCATTCCCACCAGCAGTGCAGGAGGGTTCCCTTTTCTCCACATCCTCGCCAGTGCTTATTCTGTGTTGTTTTGTTGATGAGTGCCATTCTGACTGGTGTGATGTGATGTTTAATTGTGGTTTCAATTTGCATTCCTCTAATGATCAGTGATGTTCAGCATTTTTTCATGTGCCTGTTGGCCATCTGTATGTCCTCTTTGGAGAAGTGTCTATTCATTTCTTTTTCCCATTTTTGGATTGGATTGTTTGTCTTCCTGGTGTTGAGATTTACAAGTTCTTTATAAATTGTTATTAACCCCTTATCAGATGTATTGTCAAATATGTTCTCCCATTGTGTAGTTTGTCTTTTTATTCTGTTCTTATTGTCTTCGGCTGGGCAGAAGCTTTTTAGTTTGACATAGTCCCATATGTTTATTCTGTCTTTTATTTCACTTGCTCATGGAGATAAATCATCAAATATATTGCTCCTAGAGATGTCAGAGAGCTTACTGCCTATGTTTTCTTCTAAGATGCTTATGGTATCATGGCTTACATTTAAGTCTTTTATCCATTTTGAGTTTATTTTTGTGAATGGTGTATGTTGGTGGTCTAGTTTCATTTTTTGCAGGTAGCTGTCCAATTTTTCCAACACCATTTATTAAAGAGGCTGTCTTTACTCCATTGTATTTCCTTACCTCCTTTGTCAAATATCACTTGTCCATAAAGGTGTGGGTTTATTTCTGGGTTCTCTGTTCTGTTCCATTGATCTATATGCATGTTCTTATGCCAGTACCAGGCTGTTTTGAGTACAATGGCCTTGTAGTATAACTTGATATCAGGAAGTGTGATACTTCCCCCTTTATTCTTCTTTTTTAAGATTGCTGAAGCTATTTGTGTTCTTTTTTGGTTCCATATAAATCGTTGGAATATGTGATTTATATCTTTGAAGTATGTCAGTGGTATTTTATTATTTTTTAAAAATTTTTTTTGTATTTTTCTGAAGTTGGAAATGGGAAGGCAGTCAGACAGACTCTCACATGCACCCAACCGGGATCCACCCGGCATGCCTACCAGTGAGCGATGCTCTGCTCATCTGGGGCGTCACTCTGTTGTGACCAGAGCCATTCTAGCACCTGAGTCAGAGGCCAGAGAGCCATCCTCAGTACCTGGGCCAACTTTGCTCCAATGAAGCCTTGGCTGTGGGAGGGGAAGAGAGAGACAGAGAGGAAGGAGAGGGGGAGGGGTGGAGAACCAGATGGGTGCCCCTCCTGTGTGCCCTGGCTGGGAATCAAACCCGGGACTCCTGCACACCAGGCCGATGCTCTACCACTGAACCAACCGGCCAGGGCCTTGTCATTGGTATTTTAATTGGTGCTGCATTAAATTTAAAGATTGCTTTGGGTAATATAGACATTTTAATGATGTTTATTCTTCTTAATCATGAGCATGGTATGTGCTTCCACTTATTTGTATCTTCCTTGATTTCTTTTATCAATGTTTTATAATTTTCTGAGTACAAATCTTTAGTCTCCTTGGTTAAATTTACTCCTAGGTACTTTATTTTTTTGGTTGTAATAGTGAAGGGGATTGTTCCTTTAACTTCTCTTTCTGACTATTCATTGTTGGCATATAAAAATGCCTCTGATTTCTGAGTATTAATTTTATATCCTGCCACATTGCTGAATTCATGTATCAGGTCCAGTAGTTTTTTGACTGAGATTTTAGGGTTTTCTATATACAATATCATATCATCTGCAAATAATGATAGTTTTATTCTTCTTTTCCAACTTGAATGCCTTTTATTTCTTCTTGTCTAATTGCTGTGGCTAGGACTTCCAGGACTATGTTGAACAGGGGTCCCTAAACTTTTTACATAGGGGGCCAGTTCTCTGTCCCTCAGACTGTTGGAGGGCCAGAGTATAAAAAAACTATGAACAAATCCCTATGCACACTGCACATATCTTATTTTTAAGTAAAAAAACAAAACGGGAACAAATACAATATTTAAAATAAAGAACAAATAAATTTAAATCAACAAACTCACCAGTATTTCAATGGGAACTATGCTCCTCTCACTGACCACCAATGAAACAGGTGCCCCTTCCAGAAGTGCGGTGGGGGCCAGATAAATGACCTCAGGGGGCCGCATGTGGCCCGCGGGCCGTAGTTTGGGGACCCCTGATGTAGAATAAGAGTGGTGAAAGGGGGCAACCCTGCCTTGTTCCTGATCTTAAGAGGATTGCTTTTAATTTTTGCCCATTGATTATGATGTTGGCTGTGGGTTTGTCATAGATGGCTTTTATTATGTTGAGGTATGTTCCCTGTATTCCCACTCTGCTGAGAGTTTTGATCATGAACAGGTGCTGGATTTTATCAAATGCTTTTTCTGCATCTATTGAAATTATCATGTGGTTTTTGTCCTTCCTTTTGTTTATGTGATGAATCACATTGATTGATTTGCAAATATTGTACCAGCCTTGTCTCCACAGAATAAATCCCACTTGATCATGGTGTATGATTTCTCCCATATTTTGTTGGATCCGGGTTGCTAATATTTTGTTGAAGATTTTAGCATCTATATTCTTCAGGGATATTGGCCTATAATTTTCTTTCTTTGTGTTGTCTTTACCTGGTTTTGGAATCAGAATTATACTCGCCTCATAAAAGGAGCTTGGAAGTCTTTCTTCCTCTTGATTTTTTGAAATAGCTTGAGAAGAATAGGAGTTAGTTCTTTGAATATTTGGTAGAATTCACTTGTGAAGCCATCAGGCCCCGGACTTT
Source organism: Saccopteryx leptura (assembly GCF_036850995.1). Classification (NCBI taxonomy): domain Eukaryota; kingdom Metazoa; phylum Chordata; class Mammalia; order Chiroptera; family Emballonuridae; genus Saccopteryx; species Saccopteryx leptura. Next base: position 786,378 of record NC_089508.1, on the reverse strand, counting down.
CCTTTGTTGAGAGTTTTTTGATAACTGTTTTGATCTTATTTGGTGTAATCAGTCTGTTTAGGTTTTCTGATTCTTCCAGATTGCTTTTTGGAAGATTATGTTTCAAGGAATTTGACCATTTCATCTAGGTTGTCTAGTCTTTTGGCATACATTTCTTCATAGTATTTTCTTACAATATTTTGTATTTCTGTTGTGTCAGTTGTACCATTGCTTTTTAATGCACTTGTTCATTGAAGGACACTTGGACTGTTTCCAGATCTTCGCTATTGTGAACAATGCTGCCATAAACATGGGGGTGCATTTCTTCTTTTGTAACAGTAATATGGTTTTCTTGAGATATATTCCTAAAAGTGGGATGGCTGGGTCAAAATGCAGTTTCATTTTTAATTTTTTGAGGAATCTCCATCCTCTTTTCCACAGTGGCTGCACCAGTCTGCATTCCCACCAGCACTGCAGGAGGGTTCCCTTTTCTCCACATCCTTGCCAGCACTTATTCTGTGTTGTTTTGTTAATGAGCATCATTCTGACTGGTGTGAGGTGGTATCTCATTGTGGTTTTAATTTGCATTTCACTAATTGCTAGGGATTTTGAACATTGTTTCATCTGTCTATTGGCTATCTGTATGTCCTCTTTGGAGATGTGTCTATTCATTTCTTTTTCCCATCTTTGATTGGATTGTTTGTATTCCTGGTGTTGAGTTTTACAAGTTTTTTTTTTAATTTGGTTACTAACCCCAGACATATTTTCAAATATATTCTCCCAGTTGTGTGCTTTGTCTTTTTATTCTGTTCCTATTGTCTTTAGCTTTGAAAAAGCTTTTTAGTTTGATATAGTACCATTTGTTTATCCTGTCTTTTTGTAATTTTTATTTTTTTAACAGAGACAGAGAGAGAGTCAGAGAGAGGGATAGATAGGGACAGACAGACAGGAACGGAAAGAGATGATAAGCATCAATCATTAGTTTTTCATTGCAACACCGTAGTTGTCCATTGATTGCTTTCTCATATGTGCCTTGACCGAGGGGCTATAGCAGACCAAGTAACCCCTTGCTCAAGCCAGCGACCTTGGGTCCAAGCTGGTCAGCTTTTGCTCAAACCAGATGAGCCTGTGCTCAAGCTGGTGACCTTTAGGTCTCGAACCTGGGTCCTCCGCATCCCAGTCCGATGCTCTATCCACTGCGCCACCACCTGGTCAGTATCCTGTCTTTTATTACACTTGCCCATGGAGATAAATCAGCAAATATATTGCTGCAAGAGATGTTGGAGAGCTTACAGCCTATGTTTTCTTCTAAGATGCTTATGGTTTCATGACTTGCATTTAAGTCTTTTTATCCAGTTTGAGTTTATTTTGTGAATAGTCCAATTTTCCCAATACCATTTGTTAAAAAGGCTATGTTTACTCCATTTTATGATCTTATGATCTTATCTCCTTAGTCAAATATCAATTGTCCATAAAGGTGTGGGTTTATTTCTGGGGTCTCTGTTCTGTTCCATTGATCTATATGCATGTTCTTATGCCAGTACCAAGCTATTTTGAGTACAATGGCCTTGTAGTATAACTTAATATCAGGAAGTGTGATACCTCCCCCTTTATTCTTCTTTTTTATGATTGCTGAGGCTATTTGTGTTCTTTTTTGATTTCATATAAAAATTTTAAAATATGTGATCTATAGCTTTAAATAAGTCATTGGTATTGCATTGAATTTATAAATTGCTTTGGGTAATATAGACATTTTAATGATGTTTATTTTTCTTAAATGAGTACGGTGTATGCTTCCACTTGTTTGTATCTTCCTTGATTTCGTTTTTCAAAGTTTTATAATTTTCTGAGTATAAGTCTTTAATCTTCTTGGTTAAATTTACTCCTAGGTACTTTATTTTTTGGTTGCAATAGTGAAGGGGAATGTTTCCTTAATTTCTCTTTCTGGCAGTTTATTGTTGGTGTATAAAACTACCTCTAATTTCTGAGTATTAATTTTATGTCCTGCCACATTGCTGAATTCATTTATCAGATCCAGAAGTTTTTTTGACTGAGAGTCTAGTGTTTTTATATAGAGTATTATAATATCTGCAAATAACGATAGTTTTACTTCTTCTTTTCCAATTTGGACGCCTTTTATTTCTTCTTGTTGTTTAATTGCTATTGCTAGGACTTCCAGAACTATGTTGAATAAGAGTGGTGAAAGGGGGCACCCCAACCTTGTTGTTCCTGATCTTAAGTGAATTGTTTTAAATTTTTGCCCATTGAATATGATGTTGGCTGTGGGATTGTCATAGATGGCCTTTATCATATTGAGGCCATCAATATGATATTGAGGCCATCATATCAAATTCCCTGTATTTCCACTTTGTTGAGAGTTTTGACCATGAATGAGTGCTGGATTTTATCAAATGCTTTATCTGCATCTATTGAGATTCTTCTCCTTCCTCTTTTTATGTGATGAATCACATTGATTGATTTGCAAATATTGTAGCAGCTTTGCCTCCCCAGAATAAATCCCACTTGATCGTGATTTATGCTTTTTTTCATGTATTGCTGGAACTGGTTTACTAATATTTTGTTGAGGATTTTAGCATTTAAGTTCATCAGAGATATTGGCTGATAATTTTCTTTCTTTGTGTTGTCTTTGTCTGGTTTTGGAATCAGAATTATGCTAGCCTCATAAAAGGAGCTTGGAACTCTTCCTTCCTCTTAAATTTCTTGAAATAGCTTGAGAAGGATAGGGGTTAGTTCTTCTTTGAATATTTCGTAGAATTCACTTGTGAAGACATCGGGCCCAGGGCTTTTGTTTGTGAAAAGTTTTTTGATAACTGTTTTGATCTCATTTGTTGTAATCAGTTTATTTAGGTTTACCTATTCTTCCAGATTAATTTTTGAAAGATTACATTTTTCAAGGAATTTGTCCATTTCACCTAAGTTGTCTAATTTTTTGGCGTACAGTTCTTCACAACATTTTCTCTACAACATTCTGTATTTCTGTTGTGTCAGTTGTTATTTCTCCACTCTTATTTCTAAATTTATTTATTTGAGTCCTCTCTCTTTTTTTCTTGGTCAATCTAGTTAAAGGTTCATCGATCTTGTTTATGTTTTCAAAGTACCAGCTCCTGGTTTCATTGATCCACTTTATTGTTTCTTTAGCCTCTATGTCATTTATTTCTCCTCTGATCTTTATTATTTCCTTCCTTCTACTACATCTGGGCTTTACTTGCTATTCTTTTTCTAGTTCTTTTAGATGCAGGGTTAAGTTGTTTATTTGAGCTTTTTCTAGCTTCTTAAGGTATGTCTGTAGTGCTATGAATCCCTCACAGGACTGCTTTTGCTGTGTCATATAAATTTTTAGTGGTTGTATGCTCATTATCATTCTTTCTTAGGAATTTTATTATATCTTTTTTGATCTCATTGTTAACCCATTTATTATTTAATAACACTATTTAGTTTTCAAGTGTTTGAGTATTTTTGAATTTTTCTGTTGTGGTTGATTTCTAGTTTTATGCCACTGTGATCAGAGAAGATGCTTGATATGATTTCAATCTCCTTAAATTTGTTGAGACCGCTTTTGTGACCTAACATGTGGTTTATCCTAGAGAATGTACCATGTGCACTTGAAAGGAATGTATATTCTGCTGCTTTAGGGTGAATGGTTCTGAAGATATCTATTCCATCCAGTTGATCTTGTGTGACCTTTAAGTTTGCTGTTTCTTTGTTAATTTTCTTTCTTGAGGATCTATCTAGTGATGTAAGTGGGGTATAGAAATCCCCTACTACTATAGTATCCCTTTATATCCATCAATGTCTGCTTTATATATTTAAGTGTTCCTATATTAGGTGCATAGATATTTATAATGGTTATATCTTCCTGTTGGATGCTCTCTTTATCATTATGTAGTGACCTTTTTTATTTCTTACTATAGCCTTTGTTTTAAAGTCTATTTTGTCAGATGTAAGTATTGCTACCCCAGCTATCTTTTCATTTTCATTTGCATGAAATATTTTTTCCAACCTTTTACTTTCAGTCTATGTGTGTATTCTGTTTTCAGGTGTGTCTCTTGTAGACAGTATATGTACCGGTCCTCTTTTCTTATCCATGCAGTTACCCTGTGTTTTGATTGGATAATTTACACCATTTACATTTAAGTTTATTAATGATATATAGTAGTTTATTGCCATTTTATTCTTTAAAGCTACATTTCTCTTTTACTATATTCTTTTCTCCGTTTGTTCTGTTTACAACAGGCCCCTTAACATTTCTTCCATCATTGGTTTGATTGTAATTAATTCCTTGAGTCAGTTTTTTTTTTTTTTTTTGGTTGTTGTTGTTGTTTTTTTTGTCTGTGAAGCTTTTTTATTTCTCCTTCAATTTTAAATGTTAGCCTTGCTGGATAAAGTAGTCTTGGTTGTAGGCTCTTGTATGCATTACTTTGAATATTCCTTGCCATTCCCTTTTGGCCTCAAGTGTTTCTGTTGAGAAGTTGGATGTCATCCTTATGGGGCTACTTTTTAGGTGATTGACTTTTTTTCCTCTTGCACCTTTAAATATTTTCTCTTTACTTTTTATCTTTGCTATTTTAATTATGATGTGTCTTGGTGTAGATTTTTTGGGTTTCCCTTTAATTGAATTCTCTGTGCTTATTGAACTTGTGTGACTTTTTCTGTATCAATTTAGGGAAGTTTTCAGCTATGATTTCTTTGTACAAAGTCTCTATCCCTTGTTCTTTCTCTTCTTCAGGAACTCCTATGATGCGAATGTTGTTTCTCTTCATGTTGTCACAGAGCTCTCTTTAAGTTTCCTCAGACTTTTTGAGCCTCTTTTTGTTTTTGCTGCTTCACATCCACGTTTTTATTTATCTGGTCCTTTAACTCGCTGATTCAATCTGCGGCTTTATCCATCCTGCTTTTAATTCCTTTCATTGTGGTCTTCATTTCTGATGCTGTATTTGTCATTTCTGACTGGTTCTTTTTTATTATTTCAATGTCTTTTTTGATGCTTGTTATCGCTTTATTTAGGTGCTCATTGTGTCCACCCATTGTTGCTCTAAGATCTTTGAGCATTCTAATAATCATTGTTTTAAATTCTGCATCCAGTCGTTTGGTTATTTCCATCTCACTCAGTTCATTTTCTGGGGGTTTCATTTGTTGATTCATTTGGATTGCACTTCTTCATTTTCCCATTTTGTCTGTGTATACACTCTTCAATTGGGTGTGTTGTTTGTGAAGCTAGCTTAGTCTAGGGTTGGTATTTTCTGCCTTCAATTTTCAGTTGTGTTATTTCTAGGTCTTCTTGGGTTGGTATCATCTGATGTATGTAATCTGCTCTGGGCTACTTATCTGCTATCAGTGTTCTGTTTGCTGTTTGTGTCAGAGTTTTCTATGTGTTAGCTGGGTCAAGTGTGAGGAGCCCTTCATTAAACTTCCACTCTAATAAGGGTTGTTAGTTCCTGAACTGGTGCTTTTTATACCTGGCCACTGAATGTGCCTTCCCTGGACCTCCCTGGCCAGGGCCTGGTGCAGATCAGTGGGGGTCACTGCCTATGACAGGCTCTTATCAACCTTTTGAGAGCTACAGGTGATCCAGATCTTGTGGCTGCCTCTCCTGGGTCTAGGTGCCGTTGTAAATATCAGCTGCACCCATAGGTTGCTTTTTATCTACTGTTTGCCTGGGGACGTTCCTTTAAAAGCTCAAGTTCCCCTAAGATACACTTTCTGTTGCCTCTCACTGCTGGATACTTGTTGGGCTCAGTACTGTAATTCAGGGATTAGGTATGGTATTGGACATTGCCTGTTCATTAGCATCAGGTGTCATTCTATGCAGACTTTTTATTTATTTACTTTATTTATTTTGTTTTTTTTTTCTTTTTTTCAGCACTCAGTATGGTGTAGTCACAGGGGTTCACTGGGTGTGGCCCCAATGCTTCCGTTATGTGGTCTATCCACTTGGCTGCCACCGCTGTTGCTGTCCAGGGTGTTTTGGCTCAGGTGCTGCTGGTACCAGCCCACCTTCATGTCTGCTGCTGCCCTGGTGGGCTTGTACGTGCCCACATGCACCCATTTGGACTACTTCCATGGCCGCCCCAGCCTCCACTGCTGCTGAGGGCAGGCCTGTGCCAAGAGCACTTTTGTTCACAGCCTTGGTCCTCCTCGGCATCTGCCCCTGCTTTTGCCCCTCTCAGATGGGCTCCTGCATGCCAGCTCGGACCACCCCTAAGGTCGCCTGGCTTCCACTGCCACTGGGGGTGCACCCGCACAAAGGGCAGGTTTGCGCATCGGCCTGGACATTTGGAGCAGCCACCTTGACTTCTGCCCTCACTGGTGGTCTAATGCACACCCAATGTGCCCCCTCTACTGTCGCTCGGGCCTCCACCTCTGTCAAAGGCAGGTCCACGCAGCCAGCAGGACGGTGTGAGATCCCAGACCTCTGCCCTGGCAGCCATGATTTTGCCTCCCCGGCTGGCTTGCGTGCACTTGCTCCAACCGCCCTGGCTTCTGCAGCCACTCTCTGTCGCCTCTGGTCTGCCCACCTCCAGAGAGCACTCGGCTGTGCAGGGGGTGGTGTCGCTGAGACCTCTGCACTCCCTATTTGTGTCCCTAATGTGCTGCCTGCCTCTGAGTACCTCTTTGTTCTAATTGGGGCAGGAAAGCCTCCAGTAGAAGGGGTAATTTCTTCCCTTTGCTGGTGATGCTGTTCCCAGGAAAAATGTTCACTTTAGATTTGGAGAGTGACTCAGCCCAGGGGTTAGGGTGTTCATCCCTCAAAGTATCTCCCCCTGTGCCTCCCAGACCACTCTCTCCCCTGGCAACTCCAGTCCTCCCAGCGCTCCTCACTCCTGGAGCTCCGGGAAAGTGCCTGTGAGTGAGGCTCTCTGTGCAGTCCCTTTAATATAGAGTCTGGGTCCGAGAGTTCTGCCTCCTTCTCTCAAACAGTGTCTAGGCTCTTTTCTCAGCCAAATATAGTCCATAAGCCCCTTCCAGGCTCCAGGGATCTAGGCTGGGATTCCAGTTTGGGGGCTGAGGACCCTCAGCTCGCTGGGCAACCCTCCCCATCATGAGAGTCCCTCCTGGCCACCGTTCGCTCCCAGGAGTGGGGCAGCCCTTTCCAAGTATCCACCTTTCCTACCAGTCTCAGTGCAACTTTATTGGTGGAGCTTGGCTGTAGAATCCTCTTAGTTTAGTCCAAAGTTGGTCTTTCACGGTGAGTGTTCTCAGATTTAAATTATAATCCACCTTGGTTCTGAGATGCAGGAGTTGGAGCGTCCGCTGACTCTGTGGCCATCTTGTCTCCCCTTTATTGCTGTTTGCCAGGTATTATTGAATATCATCCCATTAGTATTTTGAAACTCTTTCTTAAAAGAATTTTGTTTTGTGAACCTCTTTTATTGTTCATACTTAAATTTAAATTCATGAAGTAATGAACTCCCTTTTGGCCTATCATTTTTATTTTTAAGATGGTCACTAGGATAGAGACTGTGGTTAAACTATTTGAATCCCACCACTGGACAGAAAGCGGGAGCTTAGCCCACCGGTGTCAGGACTGTGCTGACATCTCTGTTTCAAGAAAATATTTCTGAAACAAAGAAAAGATAAAAGCACTGATGATGGTCTTTTTGTCGAGAAAAAAACTTATAAGATACATTAAATTGGTGAAGATGTTCTTGGTAACGGTTGACATATCTTCTATGGAGAGGCAACATTACAGCCTAGTTTATTATGTGCAGTGACAATATGAGAAACTAGAACCACAGAGAAGAAGGAAGAAGTTCCCCTGGATGCAGCTGAGAGCTTTGAGAGGAAACCCTGCTCCCACAGGAAGCCCCTTCCTTCCCCACCTCCCTCTGCACCTGCTCCTGGGGCTGGTCTCAGGCTCCGTGGCTCCAGAGTGCCCCCTGCAACCACCATTCCCACAGGGAGGTTTGTGTCTGGGCTCACACTGACTTCCCCTCGCTGTGTCTCATCAAATAATACATGGTTGTGTCCTTGGATTTCAGGTTGTTCACTCCAGTGTGTGCCTTTGTTGTCACCTGGCTTTCTCTTTGTGTGTCTCTATCTCTGTGTCTCTTCTTATAAGCACAGTGCTCACATTGCAACATTTTCAGATACAGCATGTTCTTAGCATTGTCTTTGGAGATGGTGAATCGCCCCTCACAGAGTCTGCATAGATTATACCACCACTAGGATTACTGTGTGAGACCCACTCCAGCCCTTTCCTGGGAGACTGGTGGACCCAATGCATCCACGTGTTACCGATGATGAATCCAGAGGCTGCACAGGAGAGTATCATAGATGTCCCAGGCTGCACCAAGCCTCCCCCAGACTCCACCAGCTGCACTGCACACCGGACACCTGCAAACACAAGACATCGTGTTCAGAAAATTTACATGCATTCTCTCAGTTAGAATTACTCACATACTCCTTGTCTCTTGTTCTCCATACATTACCTCTTAACACAGCAACAAGAAAAACCCAGCTGAGCCCCAACTCTATAGTGCGTGGCCTGTGTCCTGTCCATATCTGAAATGAGCACACCATGGAATCCCAGGCTGGGCTCCTGTCACAGAGCTGCAGGGTCAGGGCTGGGCTGTTTTTCTATAAGCAGATGTGGCCCTATTTGCATGTTGTTCTACTATATAAGGAGTTCTGGGGTAGAGACCTATAGAGGGGCCAGCGACTCAACACAGGTGATTTTCATAATATTTCAATAAGTAAATAGAAAGTTATATGTACGTTTGGGACTGTCCATATTTCCTCATACAGTAACAGTGAGGTCAGCATCTGGGCCTGTGCTCCTTCTCACTGCCCCAGAGCTCTCTTGAATCAACTCAAGGCCACAGTGGGTCCTGTCCCATGAGGTTCTAGAAACCTGTATGTAATGAGAGAATGAATGAACGTCTGTATTCAAGTGTTACCTACACTTCAGGGACTGAGACAAGTACACACTGGGAAGAGACCACAGGCTATAGATCATGGGAGAGTCAACATTGTGTATGTGGTGGTGTTGGTGCCTTGGATCTAAGTACCTCTGCATTCCTAACCTTCAAGACACAAAGAAGACTTAGTGTTATGTAGATGTTTTTCTGTCACTGAGAACAGTGTCACTGAAAGGGTTGAGAGATTCATGGATCTGATGGAGAGGCTGTGTGAAAATTAATTTACCTGTGAGAACACTTTATAGAGCTGTGTGTGCAGAACCAACTTTAGAACAGGTGAGAGAAACAGTGTACCTGGCAAATGTGATGACCACAGTGACATCTGAGATCTGTAATGAAAGCCACTTCAGAGAACCATTCATAAACTCTGTAAACCTGATTTTATCTGAGTCTCAGTGCACAGTCTCTCTGTAACTGTCACAGTCCTTTGAGGAAGGCAGGAGATGAACCCTATTACACTGTTTTAGTAGTTGTGCTGTCACTGTCATCAAGGGACCTGACCTCCCCTACTTTCCAGTGCTCCTTCCTGCAAACTGGCTCAAGGTATGAGATTGATTGAAGGACCTTGAATCTCCATGATGGTTATTCAAGATCCAATCCTTATTTTTTTGAATAGAGATTATGCATATATACCTGTCAAGTCAGACTTGAATAGACATTACATCTATTAATATTCTACAAACATCGTGATCAAATTGTCAATGTCCAGGTCTCTGTGATCAGATTGTTTGAGTTGCTACTTGAGCCCTCTGTCACCAATGTAACTTGGCCACCTTGTCTTTGGTGTTATGGTCTGTCAGTTGGGAGATTCCACATCAGTGACATTACTCTAAAAATATGTCTTACCTTCAAGATCTTGGTTTACAATATTATTCTTAAGAAAAATAAGACAGGAATTCTCAGAGAGAAGGTATCATTAGGGCTGGGGAGGAAAGATAAGATTAGTCCTGGAGCATCTTGCACTGAGGGAAGGTGAGGAGGTGACAGAGAACACAAAGGGTATTTGTAAGAGACACAGAGCCCTCAGGGCAGAACTGCCAATGCACATAACACTTCTAACAACCCTATCTACAAAGTTAGTAACACTGTTGGATTTTAATTTCACATAAAATAAATGTGTGAGTCTTTACTGACACCCATGAATCATTTAATAAATAATGCAAGTGAGGTTTCTAGACAAATCTATCTTTTTTTACTCTTTTTTTTTTTTTTTGTATTTTTCTGAAGTTGGAAACGGGTAGGCAGTCAGACAGACTCCCGCATGCACCCAGCCGGGATCCACATGGCATGCCCACCAGGAGGCGATGCTCTGCCCATCTGGAGTGTCGCTCTGTTACAACCAGAGCCATTCTAACGCCTGGGGCAGAGGCCACAGGGCTGTCCTCAGCACCCGAGCCAACTTTGCTCCATTGGAGCCTTGGCTGCTAGAGGGGAAGAGAGAGACAGAGAGGAAGGAGAGAGGAGGGGTGGAGAAGCAGATGGGCGCTTCCCCTGTGTGCCCTGGCTGGAAATCAAACCCTGGATTCCTGCATGCCAGGCCGATGCTCTACCACTGAGCCAACCGGCCAGGGCCTCAAATCTATCTTACGGAATAATTTTCCAAAACTTAGCCTGGTGTAAGAGGAGGAAATATAAATTTTCTTCCACCATTCTATGACCCTCTTACAGGGATAGTAAATTAACAGGACATAAATTAACATGAGGAAATGTAAAAATTAACTTCAGATGTACACGTGGGGGTGCCATAGGGATGTGAGAACCAAGGGTGAGGCAGCTGAGGCTTCTAAGCCTCCTGCAGTCAGTAGAGGAGGTGGGTTGTGGTGTGGACTCTGTAGGGCAGGGGAACAATTCACATGGGGTTGGAAGTTAAAGTGTTTGGTAAATAGGTATATCTTGAAAAATGTTTAAGAAACGGGCACAGAAGGGACATTGAACAAACGGGATGTTGTATCCATGACACTCCTGTCCTCAGGCTGACACCCAGCCCACGGGGAGGAAAACAGGGTTTCTGTGGGGCTGGGCTTTCCCTTTGGCCTGGATCTCACTTACTGGGGGGAAGGCCCTTGTTCTGTGATCTGTGGGGGACTCAGCACAGACATAAAAACATAGATGTTCTGGCATGACACAATTGCACACACTAACAGTCTCTCACACACACAGCTCCCAGCATGGAGGACGGTAACCTGGCACCAAGTTACTGCAGTGCAGTGACGGCCTGATCTGGAGGGGACAATGGTGGCTGGACGCTGACCCGCAGGGATGTCTAGACTCTTGCTGCTGCGACCTGTGTGTGTTCTCTAATAGGACAACATTTGAAGACATAATTAATTGAGGATTAATTGAGTTGTATGTCTTTACATGAGAGATTATCTTGACTAATCTGGTCCGGACATCACTGTAATCACAAGTGTCCTTTACAAAGGGCAGCTTACCAAAATAGCAATAACAATACTCTGATCGTTGGAATCAGGTGTTGGGTGGGTTTCCACCTCCAACCGAGTGAATGAGGATCAAGAGATTAACAACGTGTAGAATGAAGGACAACACCAGTGGGTGCACTTCCTGGGGGAGGATTCTAATTACTGTGGGACCTGGTATTCCAGTCAGGAGGTTGGGACGATGTGGGTACAGGTGGGCAGGTAGGGGACAGAGAGCCTGAGATCAGTCTACAGGTGTCTAGACTTCGTTGGCTTCTTTGTTTGAGGGAAATGTTTCTCAAACACAGGGAAGGGGAGTGTACGTTTGATTATTTATTTGCAGAGAAAGAAACATAGAAAATATAGGGACTTGGTAAAGGAGAGGCTTGTAATAACTACTGAATATCATCTGCAAACAGGCAACAATGCAACATCCTTTCTTGTCTGCAGTGAGATTATGAGAAACTAGAACCACGGAAAGAAAGAAAGAAGTGCCCCTGGATGCAGCTGAGAGCTTTGAGAGGAAACCCTGCTCCCACAGGAAGCCCCTTCCTTCCCCACCTCCCTCTGCACCTGCTCCTGGGGCTGGTCTCGGGCTCCGTGGGTCCGGAGCGCCCCCTGGTGTCCTGAGCGCCCCTTGCAGCCCGGCCCTCCCGTTCCCGCAGGGAGGTTTGTGTCTGGGCTCACACTGACTTCCCCTCGCTGTGTCTCTAGCACAGTAATACACGGCCGTTTCTTCGGCTCTCAGGCTGTTCATTTGCAGATAGAGTGTGTTCTTGCCGTTGTCTCTGGAGATGGTGAATCGGCCCTTCACGGAGTCTGCGTAGTATGTATTACCACTAGGATTAATGTGTGAGACCCACTCCAGTCCCTTCCCGGGAGCCTGGCGGACCCAGTTCATCCATGTGTTACTGACTGTGAATCCGGAGGCTGCACAGGAGAGTCTCAGAGACCCCCCAGGCTGCACCAAGCCTCCCCCAGACTCCACCAGCTGCACCTCACACTGGACACCTGCAAACATAAAAACTTCCTGGTTAGGAAAATGTCACACGTTCATTGATTCTCATGGTCATATTTACTCATATACTCAGTAACTCTTTCTCTATGAATTACCTCTTAAAAATGTGATAAGGAAAATGAAGCTGAGCCCCAACTCCATGGTGAGTGGTCTGTGTTCAGTCTTGACCAGGGAATGGTCAAACCTATGAATTTCAGGCTGATCTTCTGACTAAAAGGTTCAGGGCTGGACTTGTTTTCATGAGCAGAGGGGACATATTTGCATGTCCTCCTATTATATAGGGAGCTCTGGGTTGGAGACCTACTGAGAGGGCAGTGCCGTGACACAGATTACAGTCTTGGAGCTATTTGGTGGCCAGAAGAGAATATCAATAAGTATATAGAGTAAAAGGTCATATTCATGTATCCACATCTGGATACATTGAGCCCAGCATCTGGCCCTGTTGTCCTCCTAACTGTTTCCTACAGGTTTTCTGAATTTTCTCCAGGGCACATGGGTTCCTGCAGCATGAGGTTATGAGAGCATGAATGAACATCTGTATTGTAGAGTTACCTGCCCTTCAGGGCTGAAAAATTATACACCTGGGATGATACTAGAAGCTGCAAATCTTGTCAGAGTGGATCATGTGTATATGGCCATGTTAAAATCTTTGATGCTGAATATGTCTGGCTTCCTGAACTTTAAATAGACAAAGAAATCTTATAGTTGTGAAGATGTTTTTGATCCCTGGAATCAGAGACCCTGAGAAGTTAGAGAGATTCATGGAGCTGGTGGAGAGGCTCTGCATTTACAACAACTAGAAGGGCCATTTACATAGAATGTCTCTGCCTAGAAAGTAATGAAAACCTTAAACATTTAATATGATAGAGCAGTTAGTAAAAAAATTCAAATAAAAATTCCTATGATTAGACAGGGAAGCTGTGGTTGTCTCAGTCTGCTTGGGAACTGTGAATAGTATATGAAAAGGGATGTTGCCATGTTTGATAAGTTTATAGATTATGTGATCCAAAGACTTCCCAGGATAATCTGAGAGGGTTCTAATATGATCAATGTTTATATTAGAGAAAGGAAGAATGAGATTAGCCTCCATGAGAAGGAAAATGTGATGAGACCGCTGAGGTCAGGTGACCAATTTCTTGGTGGGGAGATAGAGAAAGAGGCCATGGGACCAGGAATGCAGCTCTAGAATCTGAAAAAGACAGAGACAGACACCCTGTGTGAGAGAGTTCATGCTGCTAGAACAAAGTGCCATGGAGTGGGAAAATGATAAGCAACAAACATTTATGATTCACAGTTCTGGAAGCTGGAAGTCCATGATCAGGTGGCCACATGGTGCCTTCAGATGATGAACATCTTCCTGGTTCATGTCAGACAACTGGTTGCTGGGTCCTCACAGTGTGGAAGGGATGAGGAAGCTCTCTGGGGGTCATTTACAAAGTCACAAATTCCTTATGCAAGCATTTTTAAGACCTAAGTCCCTCCCTGCAATCCACCCCCTCATACAATCCTCCTTGGGGAAGAGGATCTGAATGTATAAAATTGTGGAAACATGTATATTCACACCACAGCCTCCCCAAGATCCTCTGGAGAAAGGGTGGTCCTGCCATCACGTGATCTAATTACAGTGACAAGGATGTCATGCTGTGACCTCCTGACTGCTGGAGTGAATGTGGGTAGATAGAGGCCCCAAGTGCCTCGGAATTTGGTGAGATGTCACAGGCATGTAATGCAGCATGGATTTCAGCTGCACGTTATAAAGGCTGTCACTCAGAGGAAACCCCTCCCCAGTTCCCTCAGCACCTGCTCCGGGGGAAGCTGCCCTGTGCTCATGGGTCCTGAGTGTCTCTGCTGCCCAGTTGCTGACCAACAGGGGAGGGTCCTGACTGGACTCACTGGGCAATGACCTCTCAGGATCTCTGCTACAGTACTGAAGGTGCATCCTGACTTTATACTGCTCCCTCGGGGACATTGAAGGCTTGAATAGAGCGGCTGGGAACCTATGGCTCACGAGACAGATGTGGCTCTCTTGATGGCTGCATTTGGCTCACAGAAAAATCTTTAATAAAAAAATAAAAAAGTTAAAACAGTCTCATGTATTGCAATCCATTCATTTCCTACTGCTCATGTTCATGGTTGCAGGTGGCTGGAGCCAATCACAGCCGACCTCAGGGACAACACTAAATTTTTATTGGACAATGAGTAATGTACATGGATAACTGTGAGGTCAGGAAATAAACTTCTTTTCTTTTAATCAAGTAGTCAGCTAGCTAATTGCAGAAATCTGTTTGACGAAGAAGATGATTAAAAGAAAAGAAAGATGAGGAATACTTTATTTTTCAGCAGGAATGGACAGAGGAATTCGCCTTTGTGGATAGAGCAGGTTCTGCAGTGTGTCTAATATGCAATGGTAAAATTGCATCGATGAAATAGTCAAAGATAAAGCAGCACTTCGACACACGCCATACTACATTTGCATCAAAATATCCAGCGGGGACCAGCAGGAAGAAAGTATGTGATGAGCTACTGTGCAGAGTGCAAGCTAGTCAGCAGCAATTCTGTGTTTGGACCCAACAAGGTGACTGGAATTCAGCTAGCTTTGCTGGTGCTTTAGCAATTGTGAGAAACGGAAAGCCATTCACAGATGGTGAGTATGTCAAAGCATTCATGCTTGATGTTGCCAATGAACTTTTTGACGACTTTTCAGATAAAGACAAGATAATCAAATGAAAAAAGACATGCTTCTGTTGGCATGAAATGTTCATAATCATACCATCATGATGGCAAATCAAATTGAGGCAACACAAGTGAAGGACATAAATGCAGCACCATTCTTTTCTCTCGCTTTGGATGAGTCAACAGACATAAGCCATTTATCCTAGTTCAGCGTGATTGCAAAGTATGCTGTCGGTGACACACTATGTGAGGAAAGTCTTGCTGTTTTCCCTATGAAAGAGACAACGAGGGGAGAATTTATTCAAGTCTTTCACTGAGTTCGCTAAAAAATAAATCTACCGATGGATAAACTTATTTCGGTGTGTACTGATGGTGCTCCGTGCATGGTGGGGAAAAACAGGATTCATAGCACTTTTTCATGAACGTAAAGAGACCCATCCTAAGATTTTACTGCATCCCACAACAGGAGTCGCTTTGTTCTCAGATGTGTGATGAGCCGCTTGGTGAGGTGATGTCGCTAGTCATTCGGGTGGTCAACTTTATTGTTGCCTGAGATTTAAGTGATTGCAAGTTTACAACACTGCTGGATGAAGTTGGGAATAATTATTCTGGTCTGCTTCTGCACAGCGATATGCGTTGGTTGTCAAGAGGGAAGGTGCTCAGCCGTTTCGCGGCTTGCCTGAGCGAAATCCGTACTTTCATGAAATGAAAAACGTTGAGCATCCTGAGTTAGCTAACACTGAGTGGATCCTGAAGTTCTACTATCTTGTGGACATGACTGAACATCTGAACCAGCTCAATGTGAAAATGCAAGTCGTCAGAAATACAGTCTTATCCCTTCAAACAAGCAGTGTTTGCATTTGAAAACAACCTGGAACTCCTCATTGTGATCATTGAAATGGGTCATTTACTACACTTTGAAAAACTGGGAGAGTTTAAAGATGTATGCACAGCAAGTGACCCTGATCAATATCTTGATCTCCAGCAGCTAGTGTGCTTCACATCTAATCTGCAGTCACTCAAAGCACGCTTTATAGAATTTTGTGAGCGCACTCATATTTTTAAGTTTATCACTCATCCACACGAGTGTGCAGTGGACAGTGCTGACCTGAGTTACATCCCCGATGTCTCTGTCAGAGATTTTGAGCTACAAGCTGCTGACCTGAAGGTCCCAGACATGTGAGTGAATAAGTTCAAATCACTGAATGAAGATTTGAAAAGACTTGCATGTCGGCAAGCAGAGTTGGCGAGCAAACACAAGTGTGGAGAAATAAAAAAAACTTCAAACCACAGAGCAGCTGATTGTCAAAACTTGGAATGCGCTTCTCCTCACATACCACGTCACATACCACACACTGAAGCGTGTGAGTATTGCTATACTGACAATCTTTGGCTCTACGTATGCATGTGAGCAGTATTTCTCACATCTACAAAACGTTAAGGCCCGCCTACTATCACGTTTATGAGATGGAAGTCTCAACGGCTGCATGAAGCTTAAACTCACCACGTATCAACCAGACTACAAAGCCAGCAGCAAAACTGTGCAGCACCAGAAGTTGCATTAATGGTATGAAGTACTTTATTCATCATTGGTTAGCAACAGCATAACAACGTTATTAAAAAGAATTTAGAGACTTCTTGTACTTTAAAAGTGTTGGTCATATATAAAATGCACACATTTACTTGTATTTAATGTTAAACATATTGTATGGCTCTCACAGAATTATATTTTATAATATGTGGTATTCATGGCTCTCTCAGTCAAAAAGGTTCCCGACCCCTGTTTTAACATCTATCACCATGAATGGGGGAATGGGCATCAGTAAACCCAATGACGGTGAAGAGAGACCACAAGCAAGAACTTTATGAAGTCACCAGGAGGCCCCTTTCCTGGAGCTTCCAGATGCTTTGATGTTAACTTCAGACAACTGAGTCACTGTCACCCCATGAGTTTGTCAAGACCTCTACTCCCAGGACAAGGCCAGTGACTCTTCAGCAGGAGCTAATCTCTGCAGGATGGGGTGAGAGGAAGTGCAGAGTTTAGGCACTTGTCCTCCAAGACCTGATGCCACACCAAGGGCCGTGCTCCTCAACAGAATGCTGGTGACTGAGAGAGCAGTTGATGTCATAATGCTGAGGCTGCGGTATTGGCTGAACACGAACCCTCAGGAATATCTGGATTCTTAGTGCTGGTACCTGAGTGTGTTCTCTATCAGGACTTGATTTGCAGACATAATTAAGTTAGGATGCTTAACGATATTGACATGAGAAATTATCCTGAATTAAATAATTAGGTCATCACTTTTATGACAAATGCACTTTTAAAAGAGAAGATAAGAAAAGTCATGCTAAAAATACTGTGACCTTTGAAATATCATGATGGTGTGAGTTTCCACCTCTACCTGAGTGAATAAAAATCAAGAAGTCAGCCTGTATAGATTATCAGGGGAATGCAGAGACCTGTGGGTAGAGGTCCTGGGAAAGGACCCTAATCACTGTGGGTCCAAGCCGGTATGCCTGTCAGAAGGCAGGGTTCATGAGGGGACAGTTGGGCATGGAGGGGACAGAGAGCCTGAGATCAGTTTGCAGGCGTCTTGACTGTGCTGGTGTCACCATTTGCTGAAAATGTTTTGCAACTACAAGGATGATTAGAGTTCTATGGAGAATTTATTTGTCAAGAAAAAACTAAAAATGCAGGCATGTGGGGAAGGAGAGGTCTGTACTAACTGATGACATTTCATCTGCAAACAGGCAACCTTTCAGCCTCATTTATTGTCTGAAGTGAGAATATGAGAAATTAGAGCCACAGAGAAGGAAGAAGTGCCCTAGGATGAAGCTGAGAGCTTTGAGAGGAAACCCTGCTCCCACAGGAAGCCCCTTCCTTCCCCACCTCCCTCTGCACCTGGGGCTGGTCTCGGGTCCCGTGTGTCCGGAGCGCCCCCTGGTGTCCTGAGCGCCGCCTGCAGCCCGGCCCTCCCGTCCCCGCAGGGAGGTTTGTGTCTGGGCTCACACTGACTTCCCCTCGCTGTGTGTCTCGCACAGTAATACACGGCCGTGTCCTCGGTTCTCAGGCTGCTCAGCTCCATGTAGGCTGTGCTCGTGGACTTGTCTGCAGTCAGCCTGACTCGGCCCTTGAACTTTTCCGCGTAGCTTGTGTAACCATCATTAGGGTCAATCCGCCCCATCCACTCGAGCCCTTGTCCGGGGGCCTGTCGCACCCAGTGCATATACCGGCTAGTGAAGGTGTATCCAGAAGCCTTGCAGGAGACCTTCACTGAGGCCCCAGGCTTCCTCAGCTCAGCCCCTGACTGCACCAGCTGCACCTCAGAGTGGACACCTGTGGAGAGGAGACAGGAGTGTGTGGAATTCCCCACTGACTAGTCCTTGGTCCCCCATCAACCCAGGGACTGCAGAGCCCCTTACCTGCAGCCACTGCCACCAGGAGGAAGGCTCTCCAGCTCCAGTCCATGGTGAGGGGCTGAGCTGTCAGGACTTGTGTTGGGGAGGGTGTGGCTGTGGGGGATGCTCTCAGGACACAGACACATCCATATTTAACTACCCTACCTCACCTCATTTGCATATTCCTGAGGCAGACTATCTTATAACTGAAGAGTTGTCTCCATCTGACAGAGTATAGAGGCTTCTCTGGGAGTCCCAGTGTTCAAGTCCTAAACTTTGTTGGAAACCGTGTGTTTCCTTCCAGGTCCCAGAGCCCTGTGGAGACAGAGCTCCTCCCACTGAGGAAGAAGCCCCCACAGGATGTGCTCTTATTGTCAACACTGACTTCAGTGACACCGCGTTCTGTGTGATGTGTTCAGGCCTTTAATCCCTAAATATTTCATTCTCAAAATATTTTCTTAGAAGATGAAGATGTCAGTGTGTCTCAGTCATGCTGCACCAGTGCATTAATAAACTCCCTTTTCCCCACTCCTGAGAAGCCCTAGAAAGCCGCTGGTATTGTGGTCTTTGTTTTTGTGGAATTTTGTGAATGTGCTAATGGAACGGAATATTTATAGTCACATCAGGGTCGTGTCCAACCTTTGGTCTTACAGTGTTGTTTTAAAGAAAGAAAATCCATTCTGTCAGAGGAAATCGGTCTCAATTCCCTCTACCAGCTCTGTGGGCAGCAGGCCCTGATTCTGGGTCCTGAGAGCCCCGATGTCCAGCTCGTGCCCTGCAGGGGAGGATCCAGTCTGTGCTCACAGGGCACTGACCTCTCAGTATCTGTAGTCCCGATTTAAAGGCTGTGCCCTGACTTAAGAGAGTCCCTCAGGACATCGCATGCTGTGACATCTCTAGATATAGAAAATTGTCCTTACTAAACCCCAATCTGCCTGCAGGGAGACCCACAGAAGTCCCTTCCCTGCAGCTGCCATATGTACTGACACAGTGGACACTCCCCCGAGTCCAGAAGCTCTCCAGGCTTTGAGGGCCTCTTATGTCCCACTGCACTTCTACTGTCCAATAAATCACACACACACGCACACACATACTGCGATCATTCCCATCACAGAGAACTCCATACCTTCCTTCTCCCCTGCTGTTAGCACATGGGCAGTGCCCTCACACTGACCCTAACTCAATGTGTGACCTGCTTTGAAAAGGGACATTAGCAAACACAGTTGACATGGAGAATGGATAGTGCTAGCATGTTGGGGGATCTTCTTCTCCCAGCACCTGAAACCTGCAGATGACACAGTGAGAAGCTCCCTGATTGTCCTGGGAGTGTCAGACCCTGAGACCCATGTGAAGGCAGTGAAGCCCACGATGATCCTCACATGTGAAGAGGGTCCCACCAGACCTGAAGCCCACTGGCTCCAACTCTCAGAGAAGGATTTGTAATGTGGAAGGAACTACAGGACACTGAGTTCTGTGAAGATAAAGCAGTCCCAGGAAGACAGATATTGTGATTCCACTTATGCTACAAATTTAAGTTAGAGTTTATTTCCAGTAGAGTGTGATCAGCTGGAGCCTGAATGAGGGGAAGGGCGATTGCAGGGGACGTGGAGCCGTGGAGTGCCGGCTGCCCGGGGTCCTGCGTGCTCACAGGAGAGAACCAAAGATGGAGGCACCTGGAGGAGACAGGTGCTGTCAGGAGAGGTGTCAGACCCTGACTGAGGACACGGTCCATCCCTGGATCCTGAGTGCATTTACTTCAGTGTGTGGAGCCATCCGTCCCTCAGGGTCCTGCTGAAAGTGAGGGAAAGCACCCCCTGCAGGGCGTGGGGTTTTCCACCTGGGAGTGGGCAAGTAAGGGAGGAAGCCCAGCCACAGCACTGTGGTCCTCTGGTGGCTGCGTGAGCACCCAGGACATCTAGTTTGTAATCTGGCTTCATTCACTGATAATCACTGATATCTACCCTGTTGTTTCCTTATCAATTGAGTGGGTTTTTAAAACAACACGCCATTGCTGAATTTTACCTATATTGTTTACTTGCAAATGATAAGATTCTTGGCTGTTTGTAGCTTCTATCACACACAAATAACATTTTATATAGATTTGTATTTATTTCTGTATGACAATAAGGATTCGTTCTTCTTAAACAAAAACTTAAAATGAGACTGCAGAGATACCTGTAATATTTAATTTCCAAGAAACCACTTTGTGAGAAAAAAAATAAGAGAATGTGTAGAGACTTGGTGACAGAGAGGGTCACAGTCACTGAAGATTTGTCATCTGCAAAGAGAAAATGCCACCTCCTCCTTTGTTGTTTGTAGTGAGTTTATGAGAAAGTAGCCACAGAGAAGAAGGAAGAAGTGCCCCTGGATGCAGCTGAGAGCTTTGAGAGGAAACCCTGCTCCCACAGGAAGCCCCTTCCTTCCCCACCTCCCTCTGTACCTGCTCCTGGGGCTGGTCTCGGGCTCCGTGGTTCCGGAGTGCCCCCTGGTGTCCTGAGCGCACCCTGCAGCCTGGCCCTCCCGTCCCTGCAGGGAGGTTTGTGTCTGGGCTCACACTGACTTCCCCTCCCTGTGTCTCACACAGTAATACATGGCCGTTTCCTCGGCTCTCAGGCTGCTCATTTGCAGATACAGCGTGTTCTTGCCGTTGTCTCTGGAGATGGTGAATCGGCCTTTACGGAGTCTGCATAGTATGTACTACCATCAGTATTAATTTGTGAGACCCACTCCAGCCCCTTCCCAGGAGCCTGGAGGACTCAGTCCATCCAGTAACTACTGAAGGTGAATCTGCAGGCTGCACAGGAGAGTCTCAGAGACCCCCCAGGCTACACCAAGCCTCCCCCAGACTCCATCAGCTGCACCTCACACTGGACACCTGCAAACAAAAGGATGTCCTTGATCAGGAAACTGTCACATGTTCATTGATTCTCTCTGGTACACTCACTCACATAGTCAGCATTTTGATCTCCATAAATTACCTCCTAAAAAAGCAACTAGGAAAGCCAAGAGGACCCTAAACTCCATGTTTATTGGTCTGTGTTCAGTCCTGTCCAGTGTACGGGCACTTCAGGGAATCCCGGGCTGTGCTCCTGTCCCACAGCTGCAGGGTCAGGGCCGGGCTGGTTTTTATGAGCAGAGGACACATATTTGAATGTCCTCTTAGTGTATATGGAGCTCTGGGGTGGAGCCCTACAGAGAGTGCAGTGATTCAGTGCAGGTGAATGTCTGTCATAATATTTCAATAACTAAATACTGAATATTACGTAGGTTTGAGACTGTCCAAGTGTCCTCCTGTGAGAACAGTCAGCTCGCCATCTGGGCCTTTCCTCCTCCCAACTGGCACTACTGCTCCCCTGAACCAAATCAAGTGCAGAGTGGTCCCTTCATCCAGGCTGGAAACAAATACACCACAGGCTTCAGATCCTGTGACAGTGAACTTTGTGTATGTGGTGTTGTTGGTGCATTGGCCTTAAGTACCTCAGGCCTCAGGCCCTTCCAAGAGACAAAGTAGACTGAGTGTTGAGAAGATGATTTTCTGTCACTGGGATCAGAGGCCCAGAGAAGTTAGAGATTCATGGATCTGATGGAGAGGTTGTGGGAAAGTTAACTTACCAGTGAGAGCACTTTATAGAGCTGTGTGTGTAGAACCATCATTGGAAGAGGAGACCAACAGATCGGAAATAGAACCCAGAGGAAACTGAACACAAGTGTGTCTAGAGAGAGGAGTGGATCCTTACACTAGAATAGCTGTGAGGTTTTATCCATGTTCTCTAGTGCAGTTGCACATATAACCGCTCTTAGACATCCAGTAACAGGATTGTGGAGGTGGTGGTGACCCCTAGTGCTCACTGTGACCCATGCAGCCCATATTACCTTTGTGACTTAAGCAGCCTCCTCTGTACACTGAGGACTCGTGGCTGGGATAGCTCACATTTAAGAGGAGACTTGTAGAGGAGGAGGACGAGAGGACACGGGCCATGAGGATATTCTGTGTCATTTGCAATGTCCTCTTAGTGACAATAATGAGAGTATTTCTTATTGGGTTTTTGTTTTGTTTTGGTTTTTTTTGTTTGTTTGTTTTTTGCACATTTGTGATTGGACTTCAAGTGCAAAAATCAGTCAACTGATAGTTTTCCAGAGTTTGACTGGAATAAATATGACTTTATAATTTGTGAAATTTTACTATGTTTTGGGAAATGAATTTGTCTGTCTCTGCTGTTAACTGTTAAGAGGGACTGAGTTCGGGCTCCCTGTCTTCTCTCCTAAGGAGTGGTTCACATTAGCTCTGAGGGATTGTCACATTGTTTCATTACTTGAGTGTCATAGTACCCTGTGGTCCTTCCATCCTGAGCCTTTGAAATTAGAAAGTACATCGAGTAGTGACAGCATCAGGTGGGAAACAGGAAGTTCCATTCCATCACTTACCTGGAGACACTCAGTCTCTTCTGTACACCTGACATCATTGGGAGCACCAACCTCTAATATTTATGGCTTAATTAACAGATACTGAAGAAACATAAGTTTCCAGGTCGGTAGCCCCATTCCAGGCGTCTGGTTATGTTAGTTTGCTCAGCACTGACATCACATCCAATAGAACAGCTGATTTTGGAGTCAGAACCAGCATAAGTCACAATGATGCACTGACATTCTCCAGTATCCATGTCCCACACACAGACAAATAGGTGACTGAGTGTGGATGAGGTAGGAATCACCGGGGGGTTTGGAGGCTTTGACTGTGGCATGAGTCTCTGAATTCCCTGTTTTGGTCTTCTGAGTACAGGCAGTTTACTGACTTTCTATGGCTTTTTAGAACATAATACCCTCATACCTCAAGTGAGGGAAATCATGTGAGCGAGGTCATCAGTTTTCAGTATGCCCTATGAAGTTCAGTTATACCATCCTTCTTTGCAGAGAAACAACAGTTTAAAGTCAAGGACTCTCTGTGTCCCTGTGACAAGGACTGAGAGGAAACTGCATGGAGCATCTGATCTTCATGAGCTCTGTATTTTGACCCCTGAGACATCAGAGATCTGAAAATAATGTCAGTTTAGAGAGAACTAACATTAATCCTTGAAATGTTTATTATTCCCTGTTCCTCAGTGCACAGTCTCATTGGAACATTTACAGCCAATTCAGGAAGGCTTTAGATGATTTATTGTATATCACAGCAATTATATCACATCATCAAGAGACCTGATCTCCCCTTTATTCCGGTGCTTCTGACCTGAAAACTGACTCCAGGCATGATATTCACTGAAGGACCTTGAATCTTTATGATTGTTATTCAAGTTATCATTCTTTTCTTCCAGCCTAGAACTCTTCCATGCTCAGCTGTCAAGAAAGAACTTAGTAGACCTTACAGTTATGAATTTTCTGGAAACATTGTGATCAAAGACTCAATGTCCAGGTCTCTGTGACCTGACAGTTCTAATTGCTGCTTGAAGTCTCTGTCACCAAGGTAACTGCTCACTGCTCACCTTGTATTTAGTGTGCAGGTCTGTCAGTTGTGAAGTCGCACATCAGTGACACTGTAGGAGATGACTCTGCAGTGTTATAAACAGCAGTTAACTGCAGAGCAAGGGTAAATAGGAGACAGGAGATCTCGGAGTGTGTTGGCCATGGAGAGACACTGGTCTGGTTACTCAAGTGCATGTGCGCAGCATTCTTGGAGGAATGCCTGCAAGAACCAGATGCACTTTGTGATTGATAAGCTCTGAGACTCTGACTCTTCTTGTGTCCTTGTTCATGAAGAGAAACAGAAGATGCGCAGGGTTGAGTATAAAACAGATGGGGAAAAAGGCTTGTATAACTGTCTTGTTTTAATTGCTGAGCTATGATTTTTGGAACTCAATAAATACGCAGAGGCGCTGTTTCTCAGGGCTGATTCTGCGTAAGAGTTTCAGCCCACTGCCCAGTGTATATAGAATCTGGTGTGTCTTTTGCCTCGCGAGTACAAAACCTTGAAGAAATTTATAACATCTGGTGCCCATGTGGGGCAGGTTCACACGACACAGGGGTTCAAAGAGGTCAGAGGTTGCAGTCTCTGGACCATGAGACTGAACGGGGTATAAGACTGCTCTGTAGGTAAGCGAAAACTTCAGGAGGCAGAGTGATGGGGAATTCTCATGCCAGTTCCTTAATGAAGACCCAAAAATATGTGAAACTACTGCAAACATTATTAGAGGGTACTGGTGTAACTGTAAATAGTAAAGATATTAAGTTATTAATTAAATATATAAGAAAGCGTTGTTACTGGTTTCAGCCACAAAGAAAGGCTACTTTAAGTTTAAAAACCTGGAACCAAGTAATGAGAGCTTTACGGTGTGATCATCAAGGAGACACTACTCCTCTTTCTCTTTGGTCTCTTTCTAATTTAATTTCTTTAGCTTTGCAGCCATTACTGTCTGATTCTGAATCTTCATGGCCTCCAGCTCATCAGGTAACGTCTGATATTGATATAGGTTGAGCATTAACTGTTAAAAGGAGAGACGCTTGAAGCATTACATTAATTGGTACAAACTCAATTAGAATTAGGACATACAGAAGAATCACAAAGTCCTTAAAATTCTCCAGTCTTTGCAATACGGAAAAAAATCTGGAAAATGGAGAATTCTTACTGATTTTCTTTAATGTTTTAGCTACTACCCTCTGAGCTATCATTTTGTTTCTTTTTTGTTCTTTTCCTGGAAATTTAGACGGGTGCCTCTGATGGATCCGATTACAAAATCTTTAGTGGCCACCGAGTTTTATTTCTTCTTGGTATATTTTTATTAGTCTCATTCATCCTTAGTCTCTGTCAGAAAATGCCCTGATTAAAATCAGGCAGGTATCTTTCTAGTCTGACTATACTCTGAATTCCCGGGTTTCTGTCTGGTTTGTTTAGTCTGTTTGTCTGATTCTAATTTCTGTTTGTTTTTTGTTTGAGGTCTAAAATGTGATTTTTTAAGGCCTGAATTAAGTTCTTGTATGCCAAAATTAGAAGTGTAGGCTTATATATTGAAAAAGTAATTTAATTCATATATTTTTTTGTTTTAAAATTAGAAATTGTAAGGAGCGCTCATTTAAATTTAAGTTGAATATAATATGGATCCTTTAGACTTGTTAATTTGGATAATACATTGTAAGGTATATTCAAAGTATTAGGCTTAATCAAAATTATATGTTATACTTATGTTTCTATGCTGAAAATTGTCTTGTTTTATGTAAAGATATGCTCAGATCTGTAAAACAAAGGGATTAAGCAAAATTAAGTCATTTCAAGAATTTATCTCAAGCTGCTTCAGACAGTTGGCTGCTTGTCAGGCTTATTCTTCAAAAGGGGCCCTGAGGAAAGTGGGAATTTAGCTCCCTTGATGCCCTATAATAGATTTAACAATACAGAAGACTTTTAGATATAGAAGCTAATGCATCTTTTACTGCTAAGCAACGTTAGTTATCTTTCTAGCTCACTTATGCAGTGGTCACTAAGCTGCAAGGTTTGGGGCAATGTCCCTAACAAAGCTCTAAGATTTTTTTTTACAATGGAAGATAACGAGGAAATGTAGCCTCTGATGAGGAAAAAAAATTATCTTTGAAGTAATTAAAGGAGCTACTTTTAAAAATTATGGTCTAAACTTTCTGACAAGGAGTTTTTTTTTTAAAACAATAAGATCAAATCCCTGTTAAAGCTCTTAAAGAGTTAAAAACGGCTTGCTACCAGTATAGGACTAACTGTCTTTATATGCAGGAACTGCTATCCTCCTTCACGGACTCTGAATGTTTTATCTCAAAAAATTTAGAAATGTTAGCTCAGACTGTTCTTTCAAAAGTGAAATAGTTACAATTTATGACTTAGTAGGAGAATCAGGCTTGTATTCAAGCTAATTGGAATGCTAACTTTAACCCTTTTGTTAATATTACACAAGATGAACTTTTTAGACAGAGACAGATGGCTAATTTACAACAGCAATGTAGGCAAAACGTAGAGGTGATGATTTGCTCTTATCTCCACCGATATGGGAGACCAGTGGATACCTTCCAGATTGAAGTCCCGGCAGGAGTCGGAAATAGAAGAAAGGGAGATTTGACATCTTTGAGCCATCAGACGAAGAAATAAAGAGACTAAGCCTAGAGCCAAAGGTTATTAAAAAATAAAGATAAAGGCAACACAAAAAGCTGAACTGCCTACTCAGGGGTAACTAAAGAAACTTACCCAGGAGGCAAAAAATGTTTTAATTAGTGCTAAGGCTTCAAAAACATCCTTGATTCTGTTTCTAGCAATGTTAGCTGTTGTGTCTACAACAAGAAGCAGAACTAAGTATTTTTACTACATTTGCATTACTTCCACAGGGCAAGTGATTATTGAGTGCAGTAATTGCACTTTAAAAAACATGTTACTAAAACAAAAGGGGGGAGAAGAAAGAAGATTATCTCTTAGAATTATGCTACATGAAACTTTATTTACGTTAAATCTTTTAAATAAAAAATAAGTAAAGAAACGTTTGTTTTGTTACAAGGATACGGAATCAAGGTAATACATGATCCTGAACCTCCACCTGATTTACCACCCTGTCACACTGCAATTGTTAATCAGCTAAGTGAACGGGTTCATTGGGAAAACTGAACAGGAGAAACTGCTCGGGTTTTACTTAATATTTCCTATGGAAACGTCGTAGATTGGAACCCTTATGGTTCCGCCCAAGTTAAAGGGCAGGGTGCTGATCTCAGGTGGTATAAGGGCAATGGTTCAATTACAGCTGATGGTCAAGGTACTCACACTATCATATGGAATGGGGGAGGGGTGTTACCTCAAACGCCTCACGTAAAATTCGGTCCTATACAACATCATTTGTGGAAAGTCACCATGACACTTAAACATATCAATGTGGAAAGGAGAAATGTGTAGAAATTATTCTTC
Source organism: Saccopteryx leptura (assembly GCF_036850995.1). Lineage (NCBI taxonomy): Eukaryota > Metazoa > Chordata > Mammalia > Chiroptera > Emballonuridae > Saccopteryx > Saccopteryx leptura. The sequence goes on along the minus strand of NC_089508.1, from coordinate 759,057 downwards.
TAATCATACTATGTTAATCTTTAAAAAGAATGAGACACATTTTATATCTGCTTGTGTTAGATTGCCTTATATGTTTATTATAGGTGAAACCAAATGGACAGCTGAAAATTATTCAATAACTTGCAATAAGTGTGCTTTTTATACATGTATTAACACTTTATTCTTTTTAATAAAAATAGTCAAAGTCTATACATTTTAAGAGCCCAACCAGGAGTCTAGATTCCAGTACAGATGCATCGATGTGGCAAGATTCCCCTTCTATAATGCTGTTACAACATCTTACTAAGTCTTTGAAGTGAACCAAGAGACTGGTTGGACTGATAATCACCATCATTATGGGACTAATAGCTGTAACCACTGCGGCTGCTGTATCTGGAGTTGCGTTACATCAAGGTATAGACTGTGGAAAAATGGCATGGAGATTCTGAACAACTGTGCAATTCTCAATAATGTATAAATAGTAACATTAATACTAAAGTTAATGATTTAGAACAGACTATGATTATGCTAGGGGATCAAATTGTTAGTCTGCAAAGAAAAATTAAGCTAAAATGTGATTGGAATGTAACTACATTTTGTGTTACCTCTATTTCTTGGAATCATACTTATTTCCCTTGGGAAAATGTTAAAAAGCATTTGTTAAATCATGGAAACTTAACTATGGAAATTTTAGATTTACAAAAGCATATTGATGTTACTTTTAAAGATCTGTTGAAATTGATTGATGGAGAAAATTTACTAACTGTAATTTCTGATGGAATCAGTAACTTGTTTCCTCTCAAACAATTTAAGATTTTTGGAGGAATTGTAGGAGGCATTGTACTCATCATTTGTTTTATATTTCTTTTATTATATATAGTTAGAAGAAGAGACAATCAGCAACAAAGTAAAATAGACCAGCAGACTGCCATGTTATCTCTTGTGCTGCGTAAGATGCAAGCTTAATGAAAAGCAATGTAGTCTGTATGTAGTATTAAGCTCTAGAACTTAGAAAGGAAATGTACCATAAGTTTTTCAATAGGTAGGAACATCAGCTGCCAAAACTAAGCCTTTTGGAAAGGATGTTGCTCCTCCCTGACTCTCGTGGCTATAAATAACTCTGTTGGCTCCTAAGATGGCTGGTTATTCAATGATGGGTAAGATTCCTGATGGCAGGAACAGCCTAAGACAGGCACAGCCAAAGAGGGGCCATCAGGAGGAGACTTAAGAACTAATAAAGGTGAGGATCGAACCCTCACCCGGAGAATGCAGGGGACTGCTCTCCTGAAGTAGTGGTCATCATCCACTCTCCAGGCCACCTAGCAAGGAGGACTCCGTGGAAACTCTATAAAAACTCAACAGCTGATGAAATTACTAATGAGGTATCCCTGAAACCAATAGTGTTTGGGGGAAATTTTAATAACTTTAATGGAACCATTGTCACCAAAGGTTCTTTGCAACCAACTAAAAGAAGATTTTGCCAGCAAGAAAGTGACGACTAAGTATAAGTAGAAGTAGTTAGAAAAGTCGGTGTAGGCTAAAGAAAAAAGAAAAGAAAGGGGGATATGTAGGAGACGACTCTGCAGTGTTATAAACGGCAGTTAACTGCAGAGCAGGGTTAATAGGAGACAGGAGATCTCGGAGTGTGTTGGCCACGGAGAGACACTGGCCTGGGTTACTCAAGTGCATGTGCGCAGCATTCTTGGAGGAATGCCTGCAGGAACCAGATGCACTTTGTGATTGATAAGCTCTGAGATGCTGACTCTTCTTGTGTCCTTGTTCATGAAAAGAAACAGTAGATATACAGGGTTGGGGATGAAATGGATGGGGAAAAAGACTTGTGTAACTGTCTTGTTTTAATTGCTGAGCTATGGTTTTTGGAACTAAATAAATATGCAGAGGTGCTGTTTCTCGGGGATGATTCTGCATAAGAGTTTCAGCCCTTGGCCTGGTGTATATAGAATCTGGTGTGTCTTTTGCCTTGAGAGTCTGAATTGTGAAGAAATTTGTAACATAACACTCAAACAACAAGGGTCTCAGCTTCAAGATCTTGGTTTAAATACTATTCCTATTTAAACAGGACTACTTGGAGAGAAGTCATGTTAGAGCTGGGCTGGAAACATAGAGATGGTCCTGGAGCATTTCATACTGACAGAAGGTGAAGGGGTGACAGAGAACACACAGGACATTAGTAAGGGACCCAGAGTCCTCAGGGTAGAGCTGCTAATGCACAGAAAACTTCCAAAAATTCTTATTTCAAAGTTAGTTACAATGTTGAATTTTAATCACGTATTAAATAAATTATATTAGTTCTCACCTATATCAATGAATCATTTAATAAATAATGCAAATGTGGGTACAAGACAAATATATCGTAAGGGATAATTTCCCAAAACTTTGCCTGATGTGAAAGTAAATGAAATAACTTTCTTTCCATTTTTTAGTGACCTGCTGGCTGGGATAATAGTCAAATTAATATGCCACAAATTAATATGAGAAAATGTAAAAATTGACTTCAGATATACACATGGAGTTGTTATAAGGATGTGAGACCCACCGATGGGGCAGCTGAGTCTTCTATGCCACCTGCAGCCAGGAGAGGAGGTGGGTTGTGGTGTGGACTTTGTAGGGCAGGGAGACAATTCACATGGGGATGGGAAATTGATGTGTGAGGTAAATAATGTCTGCTGGGAAATCTTTAAGAAATGATCACAGATGGGACTTGAAAAAATGCGATGTTTCGTTCATGACACACTGTGGTTCTGATGCTGACACCCAGCCCACAGGGAGGGAAACAGGGTTTCTATGGGTTTGTAATTTCCCTGGAACCTGGTTCTTATTTACTGGTGAAAAGACCCTATTCTGTGAGCTGCAGGAGACTCAGCACAGAAATGAAAACACACATGTGCACACACAAAACACATTGCACACACAATCACAAGCCCATGTGCAAAAAAATTAGCATGTGCACCCACATGCAACACACTCTTACACACACACAGCCTCCAGTACCCAGGGACGTACCTCACCTGGGTCCCTGTGGTTTGTGAGGCCCTGATCCTCATGGTACTGTGATGTCTGGACACGGAACCCAGGAATATCTAGATTCTTACAGCTGGGTGATCTCTTAAGTGACAAGATTTCCAGAGATCATTATATTTGGATGACTGAGTTAAACATGTTGACATTGGAGGTCATTTTGAATTACCTGGTTGGGACATCACTGTAATCACAAGTGTCCTTTCAAAAGATAAGCTAATGAAAATCACTTTAAAATATTGTGATCATTGAATACTGATGTAAGGATGGGTTTCTACCTTCAATTGAGCGAATTAAAATAAAGAGATTAACAACGTGTGGTATGAAAGACAGAGACGTCTGGGTGGACGTACTGAAGGAAGATCCTAATCACTGTGAGGCCAGGTGCGCCTGTCAGAATGCTGGGCTGACGTGAGCACAGGTTGGCAAGTAGAACACAGAGAGCCTGGATCAGCACACTGGTGTTTAGGATGAGCTGGTGTCTCAGCTTGAGGAAAATGTTTCCCAAACACAGGGGAAACCAGAGAACTCTGGGTGGTTTACATGTCAAGAAAGCAAAACAGAAAATACAGTAATTTGTTGAAAGAGAGGTTGCTGATAACTGCTGACATGTCATCTGCAATCAGGAAACGTTACAGCCTCATTTGTTTTCTGCAGTGAGAATATGAGAAACTAGAGCCACAGAGAAAAGGAAGAAGTGCCCCTGGATGCAGCTGGGAGCTTTGAGAGGAAACCCTGCTCCCACAGGAAGCCCTTTCCTTCCCCACCTCCCTCTGCACCTGCTCCTGGGGCTGGTCTCGGGCTCCGTGGGTCCGGAGCGCCCCCTGGTGTCCTGAGCGCCCCCTGCAGCCCGGCCCTCCTGTCCCCGCAGGGAGGTTTGTGTCTGGGCTCACACTGACTTCCCCTCGCTGTGCCTGTCGTACAGTAATACACGGCCGTGTCCTCCGCTCTCAGGTTGTTCATTTGCAGATACAGCGTGTTCTTGCCGTTGTCTCTGGAGATGGTGAATCGGCCCTTCACGGAGTCTGCGTAGCTTGTACTAGCACCATCATAACGAATGTATGAGAGCCACTCCAGCCTCTTCTCGGGAGCCTGGCGAACCCAGTGCATGCTGTAGTCACTGAAGGTGAATCCGGAGGCTGCGCAGGAGAGTCTCAGAGACCCCCCAGGCTGCACCAAGCCTCCCCCAGACTCCACCAGCTGCACCTCACACTGGACACCTGCAAACACAAAGACGTCCTGGTCACTAACCTGTCACACGTCCATTGATTCTCTCAATCAAACTCACAAATATAGTCAGTGTTGTGTTCTGTATAAATTACCTCTTAAAAGACCAACAAGGAAAACCCAGATGAGCTGAAACTCCATGGTGACTGCTCTGTGTTCAGTCCTGACCAGAGAGTGGGCACACCAAGGAATTCCGGGCTAGGCTCCTGTCCCAGAGCTGCAGGAACTGGGCTGGGCTGGTGTTTATAAGCAGAGAGGACCTATTTGCATGTCCTCCTACTATGTAAGGAGCTCCAGTGTGGAGACCTGCAGAGAGGGTGTGCCTCAGTGCAGGTGTCAGCATCCTGTGGGGTGTGGTTGTCATGAAAACATTGAATAAAAATAATCATATGTAGGTTTAGGGCATGTCGTAGAGACCACATCTGGCAACACTCAGCCCCACATCAGGGCCTGCACTACCCCCTACTAGTCCCCATTGTTCCCCTGAACCAGCTTAAGAGCAGAATGAAACCAGCCCGTTTGTTTGCAGAGACAAATGTGTGTAACGAGAGCAGAAATGAACGTCTGTATTCTACCGTTATCTGCACTTCAGGGCTGGAGACAAGTACACACATGGGAAGAGACCACAGGCTGAAAATTTTGTGAGAGTGAAGTTTATGTACGTGTTGATATTAGTGCCTTGACTCTAAAGTACTCTGGGCTCTGGACCTTCATGAAGACCAGAAAAACAAAACAAAACAAAAAAAAAACATAATAAACCGAGTGTTGAGAAATTGCTTTTCTGTTACTGGAATCACAGTCACTGAGAAACTTGAGAGATTCATGGAGTTGATGGAGAGGCTGTGGGAAAGTTAACTTTCCAATGAGAGCACGTTTAGGAGAGCTGTGTGTAGATCCAATATTGGAACAGGTGAGCGAGAGCATGGACCTGGCAAGTGCGAGGACCCAGAAGGGACTGAACTCTCAGTGTGTCCAGGGAAAGGAATGCACCCTTACACCTGGTGGTGGTGGAGTTTTAAACTAGTTGTACAGCACCTTTCATAACTGCTCTGGGGAAATAAGAAGTTGCCATATTTTATTAATTTATAGATTATGTGATCCAAAGATTTTCATGGATAACCTACTTAGGTCCTGATAAGATAAGTGTTTACATTAGAGGCAGGAAGGTTGAGATTAGCCTCTAGGAGAAGAAAAATGTGATGAGACCACTGAGGTCAGGTTACCAACTCCTGAGCAGGGAGATGGAGGAGGGGACCATGGGACAAGGGATGCAGTTCTAGAATCTGAAAAAAAAAATAGAGAAAAACACTCATGTGTGAGAGTTCAGGTTCCTATAACAAAGTGCCATGGATTGGGAAAATGATAAACAACATGCATTTATGACCCACAGTTCTGGAGGCCAAAAGTCCACTAACTGGGGGCTACATGGTGCCTTCTGATGAGGAACCTCTTCCTGGTTCATGTCAGACAAGTTCTTGCTGGGTAGTCACAAGATGGAAGGGACCAGTAAACTCTCTGCAGGTCATTTAGAAAGTAACAAATCCCTCATGCCGGGATTATTATGAGCTAAATTCTCCCAAAGCTCTACTTACTTATATAATACTTTTTGGGAACAGAGGATTTGAACATATAAAATTGGGGGGAACACGTGTGTTCACACCACAGCACTCCCCGAAAGCCTCTGGAGAAAGGGTGGTCCTGCCACCACATGGTCTCAGTCCAGTGAAGGGGATTTCATGCTGTGACCTCCAGACTGCTGGAGTGCATGTGGGTAGATAGAGGCCCCAAGAGCCTGGGAGTTTGATGAGCTGTCACAGGCACATAAAGCAGCATGGATTTGAGTAAAACATTATAAAGGCTGTACCTTAGAGGAAACCCCTCCCAGCTCTCTCTACACCTGGTCCTGGTGCAGCAGCCCTGAGCTTGTGGGTCCTGAGAGCCTCTGCTGCCCAGATGTTGACCATCAAAGGCAGGTCCTGACTGGAGTCACAGACCAGTGACCTCTATAATATCTATTCCAGTGTGAAGGCTGTGCCCTGACTTCAGAATGCTCCCTCAGGGACATTGTAGGGTTTAATATGTATGGACATAATCAATTGGTCTTAATAAACCCCAATGTGTCTTCAGAGAGACCCAAATTAAGGGCTTTATGAAGCCACCTGAAGGCCCCTTTCCTAGAGCTGCCAGATGTTCTGAAAAGAAGGTGAATGAATGGCCCCCAACTCAATGTCAGTCAACTGAGTCACTGTCACCACCTGAGTTTGTGCAGGCCTGTACCCCTGGCCAAGGCCACTGAATCTTCAGCAAGGCCTAATCTCTGCAGGATTGGGGTGAGCAGGAGTCCAGAGGGTGGGACCATTGTCTCCCCACACCTGATGCCACACCAAGGGCCATGCTCCACAAAGAATGCTGGTGACTGTGGTGCTGGAGAATGACTCAGCACAGGGACCCTTGTGTCTGTACCACCCCGTCTCAACCCAGAGCTGATAAACCGCAGACTCTCACACACACAGCTCCCAGTGTGCAGGAACTTCACCTACCCCGAGATACTGAAGAGCAGTTGATGTCATGATCCTGAGGCTCCAGTATTGACTGGACACTGACCTCAGGAATATCTAGATTTTTACTGCTAGGACCTGTGTGTGTTCTCTAATAGGATATGGTTAGCAGTCGTGATTCACTTGTGATGATTAAAGGGATGACCGGGGGGATTATCCTGATTTTTCTGGTTGAAATATTACTGTAATCACAACTTTTTTTAAAAAAGAGATATTAAGAAAAATCACAGTACAAACACTTTTACTATTGAAACAAAATGTTGGAGTGGATTTCCAGCTACACCTGAGTGAATGAGGATCACGAGGAATGTGTGTGGTGGGGAGGATAGAGACCTGTGGGTGGAGGTGCTGGTGGAGGATCTTTATCACTGTGGGGCCAGGTGTGCCTGTGAGAATGTAGGGCCCATGTGGGGACAGGTGGGCATGGAGGGGAGAGACAATGGTGGGTTTCAGCCAGTTCCCACCTGTTTGGCAGAAATAATACATGTTTTCTCTGTGGAGTTCAGCAAGCCACTTGTTAAATGTCACTTGTAATCATGGTGGGTGCCTGGGCAGTTTACCAATATGGAAATCATATATTTACATTCCTTACACTTTTTAAAATTTTTCATAACTTACTGTTTATTGAATAAATTAGTGAATTTTTATTTATTATTTTTTTAGAATATTATAAACTTAACAGGGTGACATTGATCAATAAGAGTGCATAGGTTTCAGGTAAACATTTCTATAGCATTTGAACAGTTGATTATGTTGTATGCCAATCACCAAAGTCAAATCCTTATCTGTCACTTTATCTTTACAGCTTTCTCCCCTACACCCCCACTCCCTGCACCCCCTCCTTCTGGGAACCACAGCACTTTTATCCACATTCATGTGTCTCAGTTTTATATGCCACCCACGTGTGAAATTGTACAGTCTTTAGCTTTTTCTGATTTACTTATTTCACTCAGAATAATGTTCTCAAGGTTCACCCATGTTTCCTTAAATAACACTATGTCATCATTTTTATGGCTGATTAGTATTCCATTGTATACATGTACCACATCTTCTTTATTCAATCCTCTATCAAGGGACACTTTGGTAGTTTCCATGTCTTGGCCACTGTAAATAATGCTGCCATGAACATGGTGTGCATGTGTCTTTACATATCAATGTTTTCCAGATTTTGGAGTATATACCAAGTAGAGAGATTGCTGGGTCATATGGTGGTTGTAGTCTTAATTTTTTGAGGAAACACCATACATTCTTCCAGAATGGTTATAGTAATTTACCTTCCCACCAGCAGTGAGTGTGGGTTCCCTTCCTCCACAGCCTCTCCAACATTGGTTATTACCTGTCTTGTTGATAATAGCCAATCTAACAGGTGTGTGGTGGTATCTCATTGTAGTTTTGAATTACATTTCTCAAATAGCTAATTAATATTAGCATCTTTTTATATATTCTTTTTCTATTTTTATGTCTCCTTGGAAGAAGTGTCTGTTCAGGTCCTAAAACTTCTGCACAGCCAAAGAATCTGACAACAAAATAAATAGGCAGCCAGCTAAATGAGACATTATATCTGCAAACAGCACTTTGATAATGGGTTAATATCAAAATATAAAAATAATTCACAAAGCTCAGCAACAAACAAGAAAGTAATCCTCTTTTTTTATGTTCATCAGTGCAATAGTTATTCTAAGTGTCCGTAATAACCTTCATTCCTTCCATAGTTAAATGCAATTGCTAGTGAGAATGTCATTCAAGAAACAATATTGAAATATCCTTAACAGTTTTATTGTTTTTTGTCAGATATTATTTAATATATTTTTTGTTTGTTTTTTTAGAAGTCAATGTCTCTTAAATCTCTTTCCATTTTTATTTTATTTTTTTAAATTTATTTATTAAATTTAATGCAGTGACATTGATAAATCAGGGTACATATGTTGAGAGAAAACATCTCTAGATTATTTTGACATTTGATTGTGCTGTATACCTCTCCCCCAAAGTTAAATTGTCTTCTGTCACCTTCTATCTGGTTTTCTTTGTGCCCCTCCCCTCCCCCAACCCCTCTCTCCTTCCTCGCCCCATCTCCCACCCCTGTTGCCATCACATTCTTGTTCATGTCTCTGAGTCTCATTTTTATGTCCCTTCTATGTATGGATTCATATAGTTCTTAGTTTTTTTTTCTGATTTACTTATTTCGCTCCGTATAATGTTATCAAGGTCCATCCATGTTATTGTAAATGATCCGATGTCATCATTTCTTATGGCTGAGTAGTATTCCATAGTATATATGTACCAAAGCTTTTTAATCCACTCGTCCTCTGACGGACACTTGGGCTGTTTCCAGATCTTCGCTATTGTGAACAATGCTGCCACAAACATGGGGGTGCATTTCTCCTTTTGGAGCCGTTCTATGATGTCCTTGGGGTATATTCCTAAAAGTGGGATAGCTGGGTCAAAAGGCAGTTCGATTTTCAGTTTTCTGAGGAATCTCCATACTGTTTTCCACAGTGGCTGCACCAGTCTGTATTCCCACCAGCAGTGCAGGAGGGTTCCCTTTTCTCCACATCCTCGCCAGCACTTATTCTGTGTTGTTTTGTTGATGAGCGCCATTCTGACTGGTGTGAGGTGATATCTCATTGTGGTTTTAATTTGCATTTCTCTAATGATTAGTGATGTTGAGAATATTTTTAAATTAATTTTTAAAATTCTTTCTCAGAATAATCTAGTTTTTATTCCTTTGTTATTTTTCTCATTTAAGTACTAAATGCATGAAATAATTATGTACCTTTTAATACATCTTTTCTTTATAATTAAAAAGGTCAGTAGGACAGAGTTTTGTTGTTAAATTATTTGAATCCCACCACTGGACAGAGAGCCTGTGCTCAGCCCACAGGTTTCTGGACTGTGCTGGTATCTCTGTTTGAGGAAAGTGTTTTGCAACCACAGGGAAGACGAGAGCACTGATGGTCTCTTTGTCAAGAAAGAAACTTAGAAAATAAAGGAAATTGGTGAAGGAGAGGTTCGTGATAACTGCTGACATGTCATGTGAAATCAGGCAACGTTACGGCCTCCTTTGTTTTCTGCAGTGAGATTACAGGAAATTAGTTCCACCGAGAAGAAGGAAGAAGTGCCCCTGGATGCAGCTGAGAGCTTTGAGAGGAAACCCTGCTCCCACAGGAAGCCCCTTCCTTCCCCACCTCCCTCTGCACCTGCTCCTGGGGCTGGTCTCGGGCTCCGTGGGTCCGGAGCGCCCCCTGGTGTCCTGAGCGCCCCCTGCAGCCCGGCCCTCCCGTCCCCGCAGGGAGGTTTGTGTCTGGGCTCACACTGACTTCCCCTCACTGTGTCTCTCGCACAGTAATACACGGCTGTGTCCTCGGTGGTCACAGAGCTCAGCTGCAGAAAGAACTGGTTCTTGGACGTGTCTCTGGAGATGGAGGTGCGGCTCTTGAGGGACGGGCTGATGTAAATGCTTCCACCATAGTTTATGCACCCCATCCACTCCAGTCCCTTCCCAGGGGTCTGGCGGATCCAGCTCCAGCAGTAACCACTGGTGATGGAGTGACCAGAGACAGCGCAGGTGAGGGACAGGGTCTGCGAGGGCTTCACCAGTCCTGGGCCTGACTCCTGCAGCTGCACCTGGGACAGGACACCTGGGGACAAGGAGCATTAGGCCCTTTCAGTCACGTGCAATCAAAACCATTCCATTAACCCTTGTCTGACATCTGAGACACTCACCCTGGGGGGCTGTCACCAGGCACAGGAGAAGAGCCAGCATTCTCATCTTCTTCTAGACCACAGCTCTGCTTCCCCAGAGAACTCAGCTCTATGTGAAGAGAGAGCTGTGAACCCCACAGCCCAGAGAGGATTTACCCTACAACTTGAAGAAAAATTTGCATCTGGGGCAGCATTTTCCTTATAAGTGGAGAGGGACTGAGGTCTGTTCCCTTGTCATTCTGGGGTCCTTGTGGCACCTTCTCTTTCTTCCTAATCACTCACCATTTATGTCAGACAGGGCATCTCCTGCTTTATGTAAACACATTGCAATTATTATGGATCAAAAGGTAATTTCATGTTTCTGAGCAAAGAAGAAGCAGCAGACTAATAAAGTAGGTTATATTTTAAAGTTCTCATGTTTCTTAAAATAGATTTAAAAGGAATTAACATCTGTTCATACAGTTTCTGGACAGATAATTCTTCTGTGCTACATAATTTTGACTCCAAACAGTGACAAATGTGTCACAAGAATGGGAATTATGAAAAAAATGGGAAGAAGACATGAATAGACACTTCTCCCAGGAAGAGATACAAATGGCCAACAGATATATGAAAAAATGCTCAGCTTCATTAGTTATTAGGGAAATGCAAATCAAAACTACAATGAGATACCACCTCACACCTGTTAGATTAGCTATGATCAACAAGACGGGTAATAGCAAATGTTGGAGAGGCTGTGGAGAAAAAGGAACCCTCATACACTGTTGGTGGGACTGTAAGGTAGTACAACCATTATGGAGGAAAGTATGGTGGTTCCTCAAAAAACTGAAAATAGAACTACCTTATGACCCAGCAATCCCTCTACTGGGTATATACCCCCAAAACTCAGAAACATTGATACGAGACACATGTAGCCCCATGTTCATTGCAGCACTGTTCACAGTGGCCAAGACATGGAAACAACCAAAAAGCCCTTCAATAGAAGACTGGATAAAGAAGATGTGGCACATATACACTATGGAATACTACTCAGCCATAAGAAACGATGACATCAGATCATTTACAGCAAAATGGTGGGATCTTGATAACATTATAAGGAGTGAAATAAGTAAATCAGAAAAAAACAAGAACTACATGATTCCATACATTGGTGGAACATAAAAATGAGACTAAGAGACATGGACAAGAGTGTGGTGGTTACCAGGGGTGGGGGGAGGGAGGACAGGGGGAGAGTTAGGGGGAGGGGGAGGGGCACAGAGAACTAGATAGAGGGTGGCGAAGGACAATCTGACTTTGGGCGAGGGGTATGCAACATAATTTAATGACAAAATAACCTAGACATGTTTTCTTTGAATATATGTACCCTGATTTATTAATGTCATCCCATTACCATTAATAAAAATTTATTTAAAAAAAAAAAAAAAAAAAAAAAGAATGGGAATTATGGATCTATGTGTCTGCCAGAGCAGATGCTGATGTTGTGAAGAAGTGTTTAAGAAAATACAATAGTAAATAAAAAGTAACACAGTTCCATTGAATTCTGTGTATTGGTATATTTTACATTTCAAAATGCATCAATCCAGTTTTATTAAAGCAGAGAAAATTCTTATAATCATCAAACAAAAGGAAGACTCATTAATTAGAGACTGTCTGTCAATAAAATGCCCCATTTGATTAGAATATGTGTGACTCCACAGAGATTGGGTGAGGCCGCATAGCCACTAGCACATTCTTCAAAGCTGAGGAAAATGAAATCTCTCCGATCAGTGCATTCAAACTCTGATAGCTGCATTGAGACTGTAAGGTTGACATAACCCATGTCTACTTTGTTTGTCACGGTCTTAAATAACTGTTTAAATTCTTTCATTTTAGTGAGCTCTATTAAAAGCTGCTCTTCATCTCCCCATTCTCTTGCGAGTCCCTGTCATTTTCTCATCACCTCTATTTGTCAAAGGATTGAGGCCACAAGTCCTCTAAGGCATCTCAGTCATTTGCCTTTTTCCACAGTTTGCAGGAACCCTGGTGGGTGGTACAAGAGGTGGCCCTTGTGACAGTGAATATGCAGGAAAGTAGCCTGGCTCCAGGTTCTTCTGGAGCAGTTAATGCCCTCAACCTAATGGTAGTGTGATCGTTACACACTGACACTCAGGGATATCTAAATTTATTTTATTTTTGTATTTTCTGAAGTGAGGAGCGTGGAGACAGAGATACAGCCTCCCACATGCGTCCGAACGTGATCCACCCGGCATGCCCACAAGGGGGCGATGCTCTGCACATCTGGGACGTCTGACAGTTGCAACTGGAACCATTCTAGTGCCTGAGGTGGAGGACATGGAGCCATATTCAACACCCTGGAGAATTTTGCTCCAATGGAGCCTTGGCTATGGGAGGGGAAGAAAGAGACAGAGAGAAAGGAGAGGGGGAAAGGTGGAAAATCAGATGGACTCTTCTCCTGTGTACCCTGGCTAGAATCAATCCTGGGACTTCCACAGGCCAGGCCAACACTCTACCGCTGAGCCAACTAGCCAGGGCCAGGACTATCTAGATTCTTACTGCTGGAAGCTGTGTGTGTTCTCTTATGTTAAAGAATTTGAAGAATGAATAAATTAAGGTTGATTGAGTTAAAGGTGTTGATATGTGACATTATCCTAACTTACATTTTTGAGACATCCCTGCAATCACAAGTGTCCTTTTCAAAAGAAACTTAATGAAAATCACAATAAAAATATTATGATCAATAAAAATAAGGTGTTCATGTGGGATTCCACATCCACCCTGGTGAATGAGGAACAAGAGGTTAACACCGTGTGGTGGGGAGGACAGAGACCTGTGTGTGGACGTCCTGAGGGAGGATCATAATCACTGTGGGGCCAGACGCACCTTCCAGGAGGCTTGGCTGTTGTGGGGACAGGTGTGCAGGGAGGGGACAGAGAGTCTGAGCTCAGCACACAGGTGTCTAAGCTGTACTGACCTCTCTGTTTGAGGAAAATGTTGTCCAAACACAAGGAAGCCAAAAGCACTATAAATGGTTTATTTTTTGAGAAAGAAACTTAGAAATACAGTAATATGGTATAGGAGAGGTCTGTAATAACTGCTGACATGTCATCTGCAGACAGCTTTGTTTCTTGTCTGCAGTGAGAATATGAGCCACAGGGCAGAAGGAGAAAGTGCCCCTGGATGCAGCTGGGAGCTTTGAGAGGAAACCCCGCTCCCACAGGAAGCCCCTTCCTTCCCCACCTCTCTCTGCACCTGCTCCTGGGGCTGGTCTCGGGCTCCGTGGGTCCTGAGTGCCCCTGGTGTCCTGAGTGCCCTCTGTTTCCACAGGGAGGTTTGTGTCTGGGCTCACACTGACTTCTCCTCACTGTGCCTGTTGCACAGAAATACACGGCCGTGTCCTCAGCTCTCAGGCTGCTCAGTGAGAGATAAACTTCACTCTTGGTGGTGTCTCTGGTGATGCTGAGTGGGGATTTCAGTGTTGGGTTATAGTATGTGCTTCCATCACCCCATATACCACCGACCCACTGCAGCCCCTTTCCTGGAGCCTGGCGGGTCCACTGCACAGCATTGCTCGTTATAGATGATCCAGACACAGTGCAGGTGAGGGACAGGGTTTGCGATGGCATCACTAGTCCTGGGCCCGACACCTGCAGCTGCACCTCGGACAGGACACCTGGGGACAAGGAGCATCACTCAAAGTCAGTCATGTGCAGTCACACTATCCCATAGACCCATATCTGATAACAGAGACACTCACAATGGGGGGCTGTCACCAGGCACAGGAGAAAACCCAGCAGTCTCATCTTCTTCTAGACCACAGCTCTGCTTCCCCAGAGACCTCAGCCCTGTGTGAGGAGAGAGCTGTGAGCCCACAGCCCAGAGGGGATTTACCCTGCAGCTTGAGGGGAAATTTGCATGTGGGTCCTCTTTCTCCTTATAAGTGGAGAGGGACTGAGGTCTGTTCCCCTTGTCATTCTGGGGTCCTTGTGGCACCTTGAACTCACTCACCATAAACGTCAGGGGCAGGTGATCACCTGCTTTATAAATCACATTGCAATTAGATCAGAAGATGTTCTCATCTTTTTGAACACTGGAGAAAAGGGAACCCTCCTGCACTGCTGGTGGGAATGCAGACTGGTGCAGCCACTGTGGAAAACAGTATGGAGACTTCTCAAAAAACTGAAAATTGAACTGCCTTTTGACCCAGCTATCCCACTTTTAGGAATATACCCCAAGGACACCATAGAACGGCTCCAAAAGGAGAAATGCACCCCCATGTTTGTGGCAGCATTGTTCACAGTAGCAAAGATCTGGAAACAGCCCAAGTGTCTGTCAGAGGACGAGTGGATTAAAAAGCTTTGGTACATATATACTATGGAATACTACTCAGCCATAAGAAAAGATGATATCGTATCATTTACAATAATATGGATGGACCTTGATAACATTATACGGAGTGGAATAAGTAAATCAGAAAAAAAACTAAGAACTATATGAATCCATACATAGAAGGGACATAAAAATGAGACTCAGAGACATGAACAAGAATGTGATGGCAACAGGGGTGGGCGTGGGGGGAGGGGGGATGGGGTGAAGAAGGAGAGAGGGGTTGGGGGAGGGGAGGGGCACAAGAAAACCAGATAGAAGGTGACAGAAGACAATTTAACTTTGGGGGAGGGGTACACAGCACAATCAAATGTCAAAATAATCTAGAGATGTTTTATTTCAACATATGTACCCTGATTTATCAATGTCACTGAATTAAATTTAATAAATAAATTTTAAAAAAAGAAATAGTGAACTAGTAGAGTAGGTTACATTTTAAATTTTTCAAACATTTTCCAAATAGATTTAAAAAAGATTAACATGTGTTCAGATGGTTTCTGAATAGATCAATGTGGTATACAACATCCCTTTGACTCCCGGTACTGACAAATGTGTCACAAGAATGAGAAATTTTTGATTTATGTGTCCTATGGAGACAGATGCTGACGTTGTAAGGAAGTGTTGTTAAACCAAATGTAAGTATAAATAAAAAGTAACACACTAACATTGAATGCCATGTATTCAAATAAAGGTAAAGTGATCCATTTCAAAATTTATCAATCCAGTTTGACTAAAGCAGAGAAAATTCTTTTAATCATCAAACAAAAAGAGGGCTCATTAACTAGAGACTGTCTGTCAATCAACATTTCCCGAATGCGTGTGGCTCCACAGAGACAGAGTGAGACCCATGGACACCAGCACAGCTCAATCCAGCGTGCTCACTGGGACGAGCAAGGAACTGAGAACTATCGGAGTGCACAGTCCTGTCACTGTGAAGGTGTGACATGGTTGTGCTCTCCCGAGTACAGACAAACGTGCACTATATAAAAGTCAGTATGAGATTTTGTTAAACTAATTGGGTGAAAATTGCAAAGAAAGGTCATAGTCATTTTTCATATATGGTTGTCGCATTCATTAAATCTTCATGAATTTATTAAAAGTTGAAGAAAAGGAACTACCTCCTATCAGTGCATTCAAACCCTGATAGCTGCACTGAGACTGTAATGTCGACACCACCCACATCTACTTTGTTCATCGTGGTCTTTAATAACTGTTTAGACTTTCACCTGGGTGAGCTCTGTTAAAATCTCCCCTTCCTCTCCCCATTCTCTTGTGAGTCTCTGTCATTTTCTCATCACCTCTATTTCTCAAAGGAGCTGAGGTAAAAAATCCCCTAAGGCATCTCAGACATTTTCCTGTTTTCGCAGTACTGGGCACCCCGGTGTGTGGAAGAAGTGTCCCTGGTCACAGTGCATACAATGTGCTGGGTAAGGGGTGTATAGGGTGATGGCCAGTCTGGTTGTCATAGAGCCCCCGGAGGACACACACAGCATGTCAGCTGCTCTCACTGCGAGCTCCACTCCGCATTTAGAAAAGGGAAAGACTGTTCCCATGATCAGGGTGAACAAACTGTACAAGCTTAAATCTATCACATGAGGACAGCTCTCCCACCAGAACAACCTGCTGGGGTTTGCATCACATGCAGCCAAGTGTGAGGGTCCAGTAGTGACCAGGGTCCTGCACCAACCCCTACACCCTCATCCCCTCTGCAGCTCTCAGAGTTAGGAGAGTCCTCTATGTGACTCACAATCACAGTCCATCTAGTTAGAGGATCTCCAGTGAGCCACGGACACGCATCCTCAAAGTGAGGTGCTCAGCACTCCCCCTGGGTCAGAGTTTCATGGTTCCCCTCTCACCCCAAAACCTGGAGCAAGTGCCCTGCTGCTGCCCCACCTGCCAGCCCCCCTCTGTGCTAAGTTGTGAGGAGGAGAGAAGCATGAGGGCACAGGTGGGTGTGTCTTGTAACATTTCTTTTCTTATTAGTTACAAAAGGGAAATGTTTTGGGTTGATTTTATATTTGCAGTTGTGATGGGTCAGCTCTTTGTGTTCCCACCAAATGGTTGGCATGTTAGATAGAGGAAGTGACTTAGGTGTGTCTGCTCAGTGCTATCATTATTTGATGTCCAGGGATCCTCACGGGGTGGAAAGCATGGGGCTGAGTGTCCGCAGAGGGGACAGCCTGACCCTGTGGGAAGAGGACAGTGTGAACTCAGCACAGGATCCGAGCTTGTGGCTCCGTCTGAGCTGCAGTGGGGGTGCCGTGTTCAGTGCAGCAGAATGAGAATCCCTGACATGTCCTGTGTGTCATCCAGGAAAGAAAGGACGTACAGGGACATGGTGACAACAAGGACACATAAGTGAAGCGACCATATTTGCAAACACAGTGACTTCCTACTTTCTTACCTACAGAAAATGCCAGAAATTAGAGTCACAAAAAAGGAAGGTGGAGCCCCCAGGGGACTGAATGTCTGATGTTCACAGGAAGCTCCTCTTGCAAAAGCTTAGGCTTCTCCTTCTGAGCTGGGCACATGATTGAAGGTCCGGAGCGCCCCCTGGTGTCCTGAGCGCCCCCTGCAGCCCGGCCCTCCCGTCCCCGCAGGGAGGTTTGTGTCTGGGCTCACACTGACTTCCCCTCGCTGTGCCTCTCGCACAGTAATACACGGCCGTGTCCTCGGCTCTCAGGCTGCTCATTTGCAGATAATCAGTATTTTTGGAATCATCTCTTGATATGGTGAATCTGCCTTTCACAGATGCAGCGTACTCTGTCATGTGACCGCTGGCTTTGCTTCTAATAAAACCTATCCACTCCAGTCTCTGTCCTGGAGTCTGGCGGATCCAGTTGATATAATAGTCACTGAACGTGAACCCAGAGCCCTTGAAAGAGAGTCTCAGAGACCCCCCAGGCTGTCGAAGGTCACCGCCAGATTCCACCAGCTGCACCTCACATCGGACACCTGGAGATAAGACAGACTCATTAGGAGACGGTACACACACACACACACACACACACACACACACTCAAACACACAGGTCTCCAGTTTCTCTGTAATGTTACCATATAAAATGGTGAACACGAGAGCCCAGTTCAACCCTAACTTCATGGTGCTTCCTCTGGGTTAGCTCCTGGGTAAATGGAATCAGCAGAGACCCTGGGGCTGGGGCTGCTCTCCCAGAGCTGCAGGGGCAGGGCTAGGATTGGGCTATAAGCACATGGAGCTCCCCATTTGCATGTGCTCCTCCCCTTAGGGACAGAGAAATGAAGTGCTTGGGTGAGATTGCCCCTAAACTCAGAGGGACAAGCACCCTCTTTTTGAGATTGGAGATATATTTAAGGGCTTGTTTCATCCATTAGCTATTGACTTACTGTCGTTTTTTCTAAATACTACCATCAGTCAGCTAAACACAATTTAATTCACATGCTATTCTCCATCAGCGATTCATGCTTCTCCATCCCATATTAAATTCTCTGTGCATCCTCGTTCCATGTGTTGATACACACAGGGAGAACTTCCTCACCATCTTCAGCATCCTGGGGCTGGAGGTCAGTGGGCTCAGCACAGGTTGCTCTTTTGAGGTTTCAAGAATTAACTACTGCCTGTTGCCTTCTGTGCACCGGGACTCCATCAGAGGGAGAGGAGAGGAAAGAAGACACACACACACTTGGAGAACTTTCACTGCCCTCAGTGCTCTCTGGGGGCAGCCTTCTCCTCCCTCCTCCCCCAGTGGTTTCCAACCTCCTGTCCAGTGACTGAGTGCACACAGCACACGAGTCATCAGCCAGCCCTCTGTCAGGTGCTCCTGAGATTCAGGCACCACACAGACATGATCAGATACAACCTCTGGAAAGATTGCAAAAGTGATATCATGACCTTAAAGTATTCAAGCTTCAGCAAAACCTTATATCTCTGTGAACAAAAGTCCTTCCTAGTGTCACTAATGGCCACTTCTTCACGAGCGCCTCAGCCATCTCCCTGTGACCTGGTGATGGGAGGACCGAGCATTTAAGTGTTTTTCTCGGTAACACCTCTATCTCGCTTGAGGCTGATGTCGTGAATCCTAACAGGTTCACTGAGCCTCCCCATTCTGAGGCTGCCTTTCTACTCTGTATGAGTAAGGCTCTTCTGCTCTTCAACCAGGAATGTTGTCTGTGCCACAAACATCAGAGAAAAACCGTCCTGGAACATCGCTGGAGGGAAACTCGGATTGTGTGCTGACAGTTTCCTGAGCTCACATAACTCTGCATTTTTCTTCCTCCATGAGCGATAACTTTCCTTTTGTGTAGGAGAGATTGTTTCTCCTAATAAAATGAAACTTAAAAAATACAGAGTCATCTCTGGTAATCAGAGGATCAGAGATCTTGAGAGACTCCGGGGGAAACTGTTACGTGGAGAGGGTCGCGCAGGACCTTCAGGGGAAACAGCATAAACAGCACCTGCAAGCGCAGATGAAGCCGCGGCTCAGAATCGGTGTGTCCTGAGCGCCACCTGGTGTCCAGCCCGTGCATTGCAGGGAGGGTCCTGTGCGGGCTCACAGGGCTTGGACCTCTCAGCGTTCTAGTCCAACATTAAAGGCTGTGTCCTCCCTTCAGATTGCTGCCTCAGGGACATCTATGTCACCTCTGAGAACCGCCTTTACCAAATCCCAATGACTGTAATGAGACCTCAACAAAGAGCTTTATGAAGCCACTGGAGATCCTTTTCCTGGAGCTGCCAGATGACCTGACATAGTGGACAGTCCCCTTCATCCAGAAGATGTCTGCGGGAATTCAGGGTGTGTTATGTCCTAAGGATCCTCCAAACTAAAGTCCCATCTCTGTATCTCCACATGTGGCTCACATCTCACTCATTATGACTATTCAATAAATCAGACAGCACTCACACACACACACAGAGAGACAAACACAAACACATGGATGATTTTATAGTAACAGACTCCAAATTTCCCTTCTACCCTGTACCTAGAACATGGGCAGCGCCCCTGCACTACCCTAACCTAGTGAGGGACCTGCTTTGACAAACAGAACAAAGCAAACAGGATTAACGTGAAGTTGATGTCGACATTTGGTCTTTTCTGTTCTCCCAGCCCCTGGGACCTGCAGATGCCACAGTGAGAAGGTCCTGGCTTGTCCTGGGGAGGTTCCAAACCCAGGAGACCATTGTCCATTCAGTGCATCCAACAATGACCTAACATGTGGGGAGAGGCACACAGGTCTACTGACACAGGTCTAGGGCACACTGGTCCCCATTCTCAGAGGACCCAGCCAGGAGCGCTGGGGGCAGGAGCATGGGCGACAGTGGACGGGTGTCTCCATAGGAGCAGAGGCAGGTGCTGCTGCACATGGAAGACTGTGGACACCACACTGTGTGTGACCCTTGGACCGTACCAGAGAACAAACAAGCAGAGACACCTGTTGACCACTGTGGGGCCCACAGACCTCAGGCCCCTGGAGACCTCATACCTTCAGGAGGGAACCTGCCTGAGCATGAGGAGCAGAGTTGCCCGTGGGCTGTCAGGTGACTCAGGTGAGGCTGATTTCCAGGTACTCTGGTGAGTGGGCGGAGCAAGCTGCTGAGTGACATCAGCTCTGTGACAGATGTCCAGGCTTCACAGGGCACATTCTCACCTGGTTATCCTTGTGGTCCATCCCATTTGGGTTTCGATGCCATTAGTCATCTCCCATGACCGCCTGCCCCATACACTGGGACCCAGCTCCCAATGTGGAGACAAACTCAGTGCTCAGTAACCGCAAACCTGCACCAGCTGGTCCTGTGGGAGCCACCATCTCCTCCTGCATCTGAGACTCTAGGTCACCTCAGCGTTGCTTACACCCATAACCTCCACATCTCAGGAGGAGCAGATAGAATTTAGCAAAAACACTAAGGAAAGAGAGAAAAGGGTCAGAGACAGGGAGAGAGGCATTTTGAACTTGGAGTGGAAACTCAGGGTGTCAGGGCTCCCAGTGAGGATGTTAGTCTGTGGTGTTGTTTTCTCAGAGTATCCTAGTCTGGTTTGGTGTCTGGGTAATGCTGCCCCATTATGAGTTTGGCAAGGACTCTCTGAGCACATGAGTGGTCATGAGACACTACTTTCCTCTCCCCTGCCCTAATACCACTATTAGGCTTCAACTTCCCCCTGAAAATCCTACCTTTCCCACTTGGGGACTCTAGAAATGGAAGAGCCCCATGCGCCCCTCCCACCAGGTGCTGTGTGTCCTGGGACATGCCATGTACCCTCCTTGGCACTGTGAGCTAAACCTTGTAGCTCAGTGTCCCCGGAAGTCGTTGCTGAGGTGTGTTCTGAAGTTCTAATAAACCACAAACCCAGTGTGCTAATAGCACAGTCCCCTGATGGAGACATAGGGTCCCTAACTGAATGCTTCAGACATTCCCAGTCAAGAACACGTCGTCGATAGGCTGGATTGACCCATAAACCCTTATACTTTCTTCAGGTTTAGAGGCTGAGACTATTCATCCAGGCTTAGAGCACGTCACTACCTTGACTTTGAGGCCTTGACAGACTCATGTTTGGCCCTTGCTAAAGGTGCCTATCAGGAAGACATACAGTATTGATGGTTGGCTTTGTGTTAATGACCACATTCTGGGAGGGTCCAGTGTGGACACACTCACTGGCACCCTGAAGTGTGTACCACGATGGGTCCTGGGCTACATGGCCTTGACAGTGCTTTTCTTGTTACAAATTTCTTTAAAACGGCATTTCCCAGGTACACAGACAGCTCAGTGCAGCCAAGGTTTCACTGCAGAGCTTGTTACAAGTGGCCTTTCCAGGGTACAGCGAGTTACAGACCTCACAGTTCTAGCACCTTTACCTCCCAGGGACAGTGTCCATCAAAGCAAATAACCCACTCAGAGATGAGAGAGTGATGGGAAGCCGGGAGGTCCTTCGCCCGGGAGGACATGGGGGCTGGCTGTCTGCAGCCTCCACACGTCACTGCTGCACAAGCAGGAGATGGCGGCGCGCTCAGCCACGCAGTGTCCAGAGGGAAGCGCAAAGCGTTTCAGACTCTGACAGGCCAGCGTCCACATTCCACTCTCTGTGAGCGCGGTGAGGAGGACGTGCAGGAGTCCGACACCATCACAGCGCAGGGGGTGGGGGGCGGTAAGCACTGTGTGTGGTCCAGAAACCACAGAACAGGGCAGGAGTGTGGACCTGCAGGATGCAGGAGAGCAGAGAGAAAATAGGTGCAGCCCTGGAAATACATCGGTGATGACATTATGTTTGGATGTGACTGTACCTTTTAGCTAAAAGGGAAATTGTCACCCTGTGAAGGAATCAAAAAACAAAGCAAACCAGTGGTTTCTCATCACAATCTGCTCATGAATTTTAAATCCCTTCTTTGAAAAATACAGAATTGGGCTAAATTAGGTGCAATATTAGTTCCCTCACATCAGGCCCCAGCAAAGGCCCATTGTGTCTGTAGCTGAGAGAGGACCAGCACATGCAGGTGAGGAAACTACCAAAGGCCAGGACAGAACCACACGGAGGGACCCACGGGAACAACCCTGGGTTCACACTGGGCTGGAAATGTCTTCTGTTGTCACCAGCTGCAGTAAGAAGCAATCACAGGGAATGCTGGGAAGGTTTTACTCTCTAAACCCAAAAGGCTTCAAAGCAAAAGTCAGAAGGAGCTCATAGTTTGATAATGACTTAACTTCAAACCGAAATAAGACACGTGCAATTACAGAATTAAATAATTTCAACATCTGTGAAGACAAAATTAATAAAGTCTAGCCCCACATGCCAAAGAAGCAGGAAGATGGTACCCGTAACTGTTATAAGGTACTGCACCCCAGATTCTGAAAGGCACTGTACCTCACTTCATCGAGTTCACATAGAGACACTCAGTCCAGATAAGTTTTGAAGAGTTTTATTAAAGGAAGAAATTTTAAGTATGCCGGCCTCATATGGCTGACAAGGGGCATCTACAGGCCCAAATCATGCAGTCCCCAAAACAGTTCAGGGGCTGTTTCATAATTTTAATTATACGTGGGCGGGGAAATAACCTGACATCACAGGGTAAGCCTATACCTTTGTCCAGAGATACATACATTAACTACATGTTTTCAGGAGAGGAGAGGTAGTTTCCATGGGAACAAATGCCTGTAAATGGTCCATTAGTATAAGAAAAGGTTTTTCCTTTTCTACACCTGGCAGGCTATTCACCCATTTCCCCATAGGTATGGGGGAAGGTCAGAGAATCCAAGTCTCCTTCCTCTTCTGCATTTACAACACAGTGCCATTGGCCATCTTGGTTTTATGCTAATCACAAGTATAGAAATCACACTTACAAAATCTTTCTGCACGCCTAGCCCAAATTAATAAAATGTTCTTTAAGCTTCCTAAAATATTAACATTAATTCTGTAGCTTTTGGCACCTTACAACATTCCCCACTGATTCTATTTCCTAAGTCAAATCTTTGACTTAATTTACTGATGAGCATAAGGCTGTTGTCTAGGAATATTAACTGACAACAAGTAACAGATATTTAACAGACTGCATTAATAGCAATACAGTTCACTAAAGAAACCAATGTTACTGATCAATTTCTTATAAACTGCACAAACCCTTTGCAACTTACATAGAACTAATTGGCTTTTATAACAATTTACTTTTAGTCAGAACTCTTAATTTTAAAACTTTTAACCTTCAGTGACAATTAAGTTGACTTTCTTTTTACCCTAGTTTTCCCTTTCCCCAAAGTCAGATTAAAAGGGAGTCCTCATTAAGTTTCTTCATGCATTCACCATACATAAGCCAACCTGCTTCCGGTTTGTGGCTGGAGGAAGGCACGCCAATTTTCTACTGTAGCTGCAGTGGGAGTTGTCAGGATTACGGTGTGTGGACCCATCCACGTGAGAGTCAGTCCTTGTGTGATGTACTTGATCTCCTGGTAATGTTAGAAGTGCCTCTCAGACAGTCTTTTGAACAGTTTGCTGAGTAACCTGTAAATCCTGCAAGTACTTAGGAAAGGGGTGGTTACATTTCTTTTACTAGTCGATTCATGCATTTTATTTGCCCTGAACCTTTTGGGGCCTGTGGGCACAATGTTACTTTAAACTACCTTCGAATTAATATTGAGTTCCTTTCCTACTAGCTTTGAGACTGTGGACACAAATACAGGTCCAAGACTAGAATGGGCAAGCTAAACCTGGAAAGAATTCTATATAAAAACTTCTTAACAATTGTCAATTATTTTATTAAAGTCTATTTTAAATGTTTACTTGGGGAAATTCCTTTTCTTCCTGTTTCTTTCTATAATTTCCTTGTTTTGCTCTGTATTCATTTGGACACAAACTAAATATTCAGATATTAAGCCTTCTGTAATAGATTCTAAGTTTGGCTTTTCTAATTATTCCTTTCCTGTTGGCAAAATCTTTTTCTAATTGGTTTTGAATAAACCTTTGGCAAAAAGGGTCCCCAAAACCCCACTGGCTTTAGGTGGCATCTATTCATTTGAATCACTATGTTCCAATTTTGAGGCGGACTGGAAAAATATAAAATAAACAATAAAATTCAGACAACTAATGTTACCAAATACTATAACAAATGTCTTAATACAATAAAATGACTAAAGCCTATTGAATTATTAAACATAAAAAAATTCTAACTAATATAACAGGATCCAGAATAGAATTCTTACAGTCACAAATGTCCTTAACACGTTAACGTGACTTTCATTAAATCTATGTTGACACTATCACTGCTTTATATAATTTGCAAATGTAATTCAATCCTACTTTAATCTGAGAAGCGGGGAGGCAGAGAGACAGACACCCACAAGCACCCGCCTGGGATCCACCTGTCATTCACACCAGTGGGTGATGCTCTGACCATCTGGGGTGTTGCTGTGTTTCAAGTGGAGCCATTCAAGCAACTGAGCCGAGGCCATGGAGCCATCCTCAGAGCCCAGGCCACCTTTGCTCCAATGCAGCCTTGGCTGTGGCAGAGGAAGAGGGAGATAGAAAGAAAGGAGAGAGGTAAGAATGGAGACGCTGATGGGTGCTTCTCCAGTGTGCCCTGGCCAGGAATTGAACATGGGATTTCCACATGCTGGGCTGATGCTCTTTCACTGAGCCACCTGGCCAGGGTTAGTAATATCTAGATTCTTACTGCTGAGAACCTTGTGTGCTCTCTAATATAACAATATTTGAAGACATGATTAAGTTAAGATGGATTGAGTTAAATGTGTTCACATATGACATTATACTAAATTATGGGACATCAATGCAATCTCAGGTGTAAGTTTCAAAGGAAACTTAATGAAAATCACAGTAAAAATATTGTGATCAATAAAACCAATTGTTGGTGTGGGTTTCCACCTCCATTCGGGTGAATGAGGATCAAGAGGTAAACACCGTGTGTTGGGGAGGACAAAGATCTGTGGGTGTTCACGAACACTGTGTGGCCAGGTGCTCCGTTCAGGACAGTTGGCTGATGTGGGGACTGCTGGACAGGGAGGGGACAGAGAGTCTGAGATCATCTCACAGCTGTCTAGACTGTGGTTCCTTCTCTGTTAGAGGAAAATGTTTATCAGGCACACAGAAGGCGAGAGCACTCTGGATGGTTTATTTTTACAAAAATTAGAGAAAATAATGTAATACAGTGAAGGAGAAGTCTGTATAAACAGCAAACGTATCATCTGCAAAGAGCCAACGTTACAACATCGTTTGGTGTCTGTAGTGAGAATATGAGAAACTAGAGCTACAGAGAAGGAAGAAGTGTCCCCGGATGCAGCTGAGAGCTCTGAGAGGAAACCCTGCTCCCACAGGAAGCCCCTTCCTTCCCCACCTCCCTCTGCACCTGCTCCTGGGGCTGGTCTTGACCTCCGTGGGTCCGGAGCGCCCCCTGGTGTCCTGAGCGCCCCCTGCAGCCCGGCCCTCCCGTCCCCGCAGGGAGGTTTGTGTCTGGGCTCACACTGACTTCCCCTCACTGTGTGTAGTACAGTAATACACGGCCGTGTCCTCGGCTCTCAGGCTGCTCATTTGCAGATACAGTGTGTTCTTGCTGTTGTCTCTGGAGATGGTGAATCGGCCCTTCACAAAGTCTGCGTAGTTTATAATACTTCCATCTGGTTTAATTTCACCAATCCACTGAAGCCCCTTCCCTGGGGCCTGGCGAACCCACTGCATCCAGGTGTTACTGAAAGTGAATCCGGAGGCTAAACAGGAGAATTTTAGAGACCCCCCAGGCTGCACCAAACCTCCACCAGACTCCAGCACGTGCACGTCACACTGGACACCTGCAAACACAAAGACGTCCTGGTCAGGAAACTGTCACACTTCCACTGATTCTCTCAGTCACACTCACATAGTTAATGTATTGTTCTGTATAAATTACCTCTGAAAACAGCAACAAGCATAACCCAGATGAGCCCAAACACCATGGTGAGTGGTCTGTGTTCAGTACTAAGCAGGGAATGGACCCGGATGGAAATCTCGTGCCTGGTTTCTGACTCAGACGCTCAGGGCTGGGCTGGTTTTCATGAGCAGAGGAGGTCCTATTTGCATAGCGTCCTATTCTATAGGGAGCTCTGGGGTAGAGCCCTACAGAGGGCAGTGCTCAGTGCTGCTGTGAGCATCTTGTGAAGTGCAGTGGTCATGACAACATTTCAATTAAAATAAAGAATCATGTGTAGGTTTGTGGCATGATGGATAGACCACACCTGGTAAGAGTGAACGCTGCATCTGGGCCTGTGCTTCTCCCCAGGAGTCCCCATTACTCCCCTGAAAGAACTCCAAGGCAGAGTGTGGCCTGTCCCTGGAGGGTACAGATACCCCTGTACATAATGAGAGAATGAATTTACGTCTGTATTCTAGTGTTATCTACACATCAGGGCTGGAGACATGTACACACCTGGGAAGAGACCCCAGGCTGCAGATCTTGTGAGAGTGAACTTTGTGTATGTGGTGATGTTGGTGCCTTGGCCCTGAGTACCTCTGGCTTCTGGAACTTCAAGGACACAAAGGAGACTGAGTGTTAAGAAGTTGTTATTCTTTTCCGTTTTTTAGATTAATTTAATTTTATTTAGAAAGTTAAATTAAACAGGGTGACATTAATCAATTAGAGAAAATAGGCTTCAGGTAAATATTTCTATATCATTTGAACTGTTGATTATGCTGTATACCCATCATCCAAGTTCAAATTATTTTTTTCACAGTATATTTGTTCCTCTTTACATTCTACCCTCCACTTTCTCCCCCACACTCCCCTCCCCTGAGAAGTTGCTTTACTGTCACTGGGATCAGTCACTGAGAAGGTTGAGAGATTTATGGAGCTGATGCAGAGGCTGTGGGAATGTTAACTTACCAGTGACAGCACTTTATAGAGCTGTGTGTGTAGAACCAACATTGGACCTTAAGTGTGAGGACCCAGAGGGACTGAGCTCCTAGTGTGTCTAGGAGCTGGGATGGATCCTTACATCTAGGTGGGTAGTGAGGTTTTACATTATGTTTTGTAGTGCGGTTGCCCCTATAACAGCTCCAGGAACATCCAAGAAGATTTTGGAGGGTTTGGTGCCCCCTAGTGGTCACTCTGAGACATGCAGGCTGCATGACCCTTGTGACTTAACCAGCCTCCTCTCTAAACTCCCAAGACTTGGGGCTGGAATAGTTCAACTTTAAGGCCAGGAATTTACCGTGTGAGGGAAGAGGGACATGAGGACATGGACAATAAAGATATTTTGTATTATTTGCAATGTCCTCTTCATGACAATAATAAGACTATTTCTTGTTAACTTGGTATTCACAGCTTTTGTGCTTAAACTTTAAGTGGAGAAATCAGTCAACTGGTAGTTTTAAAGACAGACTGGATAGAAATAGGACTTCATAATAAGTGACCTTTGACTCTGTCTTTGAAAATAATTGTTTGTGTCTCTGCTGTTATCTGTTAATCGTGACTGAGTTCAGGCTACCTGATCCACCTGATTTCTCTCCCTATCTTCTCTCCTAAGATGCGGTTCCCAACAGTAATGAGGGGTTGTCATATTATTTCAGTTCTTGACTGTTTCACTTCCCTGTGCTCCATCCACCCAGAGCCTTTAGGATTAGAAAGGACCTCGTGGGGTGGCAGCATCTGGTGGAATCAGGTGGTTCCATTCTATCATTCATGTTAAAACTCACACTTGATTCTGTACACCTCACATCAATTGGATCATCAGCCCTCTAATATATGTATGCTCCATTCACAGGTATCGAGAAAACAGCATTTCCCAGGTCATTAACCCCATCCAAGGCAGCATATTATGTTAGCTTGCTCAGAACCAAATTCACATCTGATACAAGAGCTCATACTAGAGCCACTACCACATTAAGTTACAGTAATTCAATGTCATTTTTCAGTATCCATGACCCACATGCATACAAATGGGTGACTGAATGTGGATGAGGTAGAAATCACCTAGGATTTTTGAGGCCTTGACTGTGGCATGAGTCTCAGAATTCCCTGTTTCAGTTTTGAGTACAGGCAGTTTTCACGCTGCCTTTAATAACATATTACCCTTTTTCAGACCAGGAAAACCCTATGACTGTGGTCCTGTTTGAAATTTGTCCTATGAAGATCAGTTACACCATTCATAACTGGGTAGTAACCACAGGTTGGATTCAAGGACTCTCTGTGACCCTGTGAGGACAGAGAGGAAACTGCATGGAGCACCTGATCTTCATAAGCCCCTTATTTTGATTAGAGTGACTCCTGAGATTTGAAATTAGTGTGAGTTTAAAGAGAAGTAACATCAGTCCTTGAAAACCTTATTATTCCATGATCCTCAATGCACAGTGTCTCTATAACAGTCACAGTGTTTTGAGGAAGGCTGGGAAAGATCAATATTACACCAATTTAATACTGTGGTGTCATCGTCATCAGGGGACCTGACCTCTTCTTCATTCCAGTGCTTCTGTCCTGAAAACTGACTCAAGGTGTGGAATTGATTGATGGACCTTCAATCTCCATCATGGTTAGTGTGTAGTTAAAGTTGTTTGTTTGTTTTTGTAGAACACTTCATGTATGTCTGTCAAGTATGATTTTAGTATGAAATTTACAGGTGTTAAATTTCTAGAAACATCATGACTTAAATGAAATATATGGATCTCTGTGACCAGACTGTTCTGATTGCTGATTGGACTATCTGTCACCATGGTAACTTGGCCACCTTGTGATTGGTGTTAAGTCCTGTCTGTTGGGAGTTCCCACAGTAGTAACATGCCGATAAAGAAATGTCACAGCACCAAGATATTTATTTATAACATTATTTCTAATTAAAATAGAACAAGACTCCTCAGAGAGCTGTCAGCATTAGGGCTGAGGAAGAAACATAAAACTAGTCCTGGGGCATCACGCACTGAGGGAATGTGAAGAGGTGACATGGAACAATAAGGACATTTATAAGGGACTCAGAGACCTCAGGGTAGAGCTGCCAATGAACAGAAATCTTCCAGCAGTTTTAACTACAAGTTAATAACAGTGTTGTATTTCAATCACTTATAGGGAAAATTATATTAATCCTTGCCTATACCGATGAAATATTCAATAAATAATGCAAATGAGGTTGCTAGACAAATCTTTCTTAAGGAACAACTTTTGAAATCGTATCCTGGAATGAGAGCAAAAGAACCCTAATATTTTCTCCCATATTTCTATGAACTTCTGATTAGCCTAATAGTCTAACACAACACAAATTAACACAACACAAGTTAACATGGGAAAATGTAAAAATTAACTTCATATGTACATGTGGGGGTTCCATAAGGACATGAGACCCAGGCTTTGAGCAGCTGAGGCTTCTAAGCCACTTGGAGACCAGGAGAGGTGGTGGGGTTGTGGTGTGGACTTTGTAGGGCAGTAAGGTGACTCACATGGGGATGGAGATTTCAGTGCTTGGTAAACAATGCCCTCTGGTAAATCGATAGCAAATGGGCCCAGATGGGACTTGAACAATTGGGATATTGTGTCCATGACACGCTCTTTTTCCCAGCCCACAGGGAGGAAAAAAGGGTACTATGGGATGAGATTTTCTAGGAGCGTCATTCTCATTTACCTGTGGGAAGGGTCTTGTTCTCTGAGCTGTGGGAGCCTCAGCAAAGAGAGAAAAACATACATGTGCATGCACAACACACATTGCAGATATAGTCAAAACCTTGTGTGCAAACAAATTAGCAAGTTCAGACCAAGGTGCACACACTCACAGTCTTTCTCACACACAGCTTCCAGTATGCAGGAAGTTAGTTACCAGGTTCTTACACGGCAGTGAGGCCTGGATCCTGAGGGTACTGTGTTGACTGGACACTATCCTTCAGAAATATCTAGATTGATACTTCTGGGAACTGTGTTTGTTCTCTTATATGTCAACACTTGAAGATGTGATTAAGTTAGGATTGATTGAGTTAAAGCAATTGAGATGGGAAATTATCCTAAATTATGTTGTTGGGACATTACTGTTATCACAAGAGACCTTTTCCAATAAAGTTAATGAAAATCACAATAAAATATTGTGATCAATAAAACCAGGTGTTGATGTGGGAGTTCACTTGCACCTGGGTGAAAGAGGACCAAGAGGTTAACACTGTGTGGTGGGGAGGACAGAGACCTGTGGGTGGACGTCCTGGGGAGTGTACTAATCATTGTGTGGCCAGGTGTGCCTTTCAGTAGGCTGGGTCAATGTGAGGACAGGTTGGCAGGGAGGGGACAGAGAACCTGAGAATCATCTCATAGATGTCTAGACTCTGTTGGTCCCTCTTTGAGAGAAATGTTTCCAAACTACAGGGAAGTCAGAAGCTTTCTGAGAAGTTTATTTGTTAAGAAAAAACTGGAAAATACAAAAACTTGGTTAACGATAGTTCAGTAATAATGGATGACATACCCTCTGCAAACAGTCAATGTCACAACCTCGTTTGTGGTTTCAGTGAGAATATGAGAAACTAGAGCCACAGAGAAGAAGGAAGAAGTGCCCCTGGATGCAGCTGAGAGCTCTGAGAGGAAACCCTGCTCCCACAGGAAGCCCCTTCCTTCCCCACCTCCCTCTGCACCTGCTCCTGGGGCTGGTCTTGACCTCCGTGGGTCCGGAGCGCCCCCTGGTGTCCTGAGCGCCCCCTGCAGCCCGGCCCTCCCGTCCCCGCAGGGAGGTTTGTGTCTGGGCTCACACTGACTTCCCCTAGCTGTGTGTAGTACAGTAATACACGGCCGTGTCCTCGGCTCTCAGGCTGCTCATTTGCAGATACAGTGTGTTCTTGCTGTTGTCTCTGGAGATGGTGAATCGGCCCTTCACAAAGTCTGCGTAGTTTATAATACTTCCATCTGGTTTAATTTCACCAATCCACTGAAGCCCCTTCCCTGGGGCCTGGCGAACCCACTGCATCCAGGTGTTACTGAAAGTGAATCCGGAGGTTAAACAGGAGAATTTTAGAGACCCCCCAGGCTGCACCAAACCTCCACCAGACTCCAGCACGTGCACGTCACACTGGACACCTGCAAACACAAAGACGTCCTGGTCAGGAAACTGTCACACTTCCACTGATTCTCTCAGTCACACTCACATAGTTAGTGTATTGTTATTTATAAATTACCTCTTAAAACAGCAACAAGAATAACCCAGATGAGCCCAAACTCCATGGTGAGTGGTCTGTGTTCAGTACTAAGCAGGGAATGGACCCGGATGGAAATCTCGTGCCTGGTTTCTGACTCAGAGGGTCAGGGCTGGGCTGGTTTTCATGAGCAGAGGAGGTCCTATTTGCATATCGTCCTATTCTATAGGGAGCTCTGGGGTAGAGCCCTACAGAGGGCAGTGCTCAGTGCTGCTGTGAGCATCTTGTGAAGTGCAGTGGTCATGACAACATTTCAATTAAAATAAAGAATCATATGTAGGTTTGTGGCATGATGGATAGACCACACCTGGTAAGAGTGAACGCTGCATCTGGGCCTGTGCTTCTCCCCAGGAGTCCCCATTGCTCCCCTGAAAGAACTCCAAGGCAGAGTGTGGCCTGTTCCTGGAGGGTACAGATACCCCTGTACATAATGAGAGAATGAATTTATGTCTGTATTCTAGTGTTATCTACACATCAGGGCTGGAGACATGTACACACCTGGGAAGAGACCCCAGGCTGCAGATCTTGTGAGAGTGAACTTTGTGAACATGGCGATGTTGGTGCCTTGGCCCTGAGTACCTCTGGCTTCTGGAACTTCGAGGACACAAAGGAGACTGAGTGTTAAGAAGTTGTTATTCTTTTCCGTTTTTTAGATTAATTTAATTTTATTTAGAAAGTTAAATTAAACAGGGTGACATTAATCAATTAGAGTAAATAGGCTTCAGGTAAATATTTCTATATCATTTGAACTGTTGATTATGCTGTATACCCATCATCCAAGTTCAAATTATTTTTTTCACAGTATATTTGTTCCTCTTTACATTCTACCCTCCACTTTCTCCCCCACACTCCCCTCCCCTGAGAAGTTGCTTTACTGTCACTGGGATCAGTCACTGAGAAGGTTGAGAGATTTATGGAGCTGATGCAGAGGCTGTGGGAATGTTAACTTACCAGTGACAGCACTTTATAGAGCTGTGTGTGTAGAACCAACATTGGACCTTAAGTGTGAGGACCCAGAGGGACTGAGCTCCTAGTGT
This sequence comes from Saccopteryx leptura, assembly GCF_036850995.1. NCBI lineage: Eukaryota > Metazoa > Chordata > Mammalia > Chiroptera > Emballonuridae > Saccopteryx > Saccopteryx leptura. The sequence goes on along the minus strand of NC_089508.1, from coordinate 726,538 downwards.
GTCTAGGAGCTGGGATGGATCCTTACATCTAGGTGGGTAGTGAGGTTTTACATTATGTTTTGTAGTGCGGTTGCCCCTATAACGGCTCCAGGAACATCCAAGAAGATTTTGGAGGGTTTGGTGCCCCCTAGTGGTCACTCTGAGACATGCAGGCTGCATGACCCTTGTGACTTAACCAGCCTCCTCTCTAAACTCCCAAGACTTGGGGCTGGAATAGTTCAACTTTAAGGCCAGGAATTTACCGTGTGAGGGAAGAGGGACATGAGGACATGGACAATAAAGATATTTTGTATTATTTGCAATGTCCTCTTCATGACAATAATAAGACTATTTCTTGTTAACTTGGTATTCACAGCTTTTGTGCTTAAACTTTAAGTGGAGAAATCAGTCAACTGGTAGTTTTAAAGACAGACTGGATAGAAATAGGACTTCATAATAAGTGACCTTTGACTCTGTCTTTGAAAATAATTGTTTGTGTCTCTGCTGTTATCTGTTAATCGTGACTGAGTTCAGGCTACCTGATCCACCTGATTTCTCTCCCTATCTTCTCTCCTAAGATGCGGTTCCCAACAGTAATGAGGGGTTGTCATATTATTTCAGTTCTTGACTGTTTCACTTCCCTGTGCTCCATCCACCCAGAGCCTTTAGGATTAGAAAGGACCTCGTGGGGTGGCAGCATCTGGTGGAATCAGGTGGTTCCATTCTATCATTCATGTTAAAACTCACACTTGATTCTGTACACCTCACATCAATTGGATCATCAGCCCTCTAATATATGTATGCTCCATTCACAGGTATCGAGAAAACAGCATTTCCCAGGTCATTAACCCCATCCAAGGCAGCATATTATGTTAGTTTGCTCAGAACTAAATTCACATCTGATACAAGAGCTCATACTAGAGCCACTACCACATTAAGTTACAGTAATTCAATGTCATTTTTCAGTATCCATGACCCACATGCATACAAATGGGTGACTGAATGTGGATGAGGTAGAAATCACCTAGGATTTTTGAGGCCTTGACTGTGGCATGAGTCTCAGAATTCCCTGTTTCAGTTTTGAGTACAGGCAGTTTTCACGCTGCCTTTAATAACATATTACCCTTTTTCAGACCAGGAAAACCCTATGACTGTGGTCCTGTTTGAAATTTGTCCTATGAAGATCAGTTACACCATTCATAACTGGGTAGTAACCACAGGTTGGATTCAAGGACTCTCTGTGACCCTGTGAGGACAGAGAGGAAACTGCATGGAGCACCTGATCTTCATAAGCCCCTTATTTTGATTAGAGTGACTCCTGAGATTTGAAATTAGTGTGAGTTTAAAGAGAAGTAACATCAGTCCTTGAAAACCTTATTATTCCATGATCCTCAATGCACAGTGTCTCTATAACAGTCACAGTGTTTTGAGGAAGGCTGGGAAAGATCAATATTACACCAATTTAATACTGTGGTGTCATCGTCATCAGGGGACCTGACCTCTTCTTCATTCCAGTGCTTCTGTCCTGAAAACTGACTCAAGGTGTGGAATTGATTGATGGACCTTCAATCTCCATCATGGTTAGTGTGTAGTTAAAGTTGTTTGTTTGTTTTTGTAGAACACTTCATGTATGTCTGTCAAGTATGATTTTAGTATGAAATTTACAGGTGTTAAATTTCTAGAAACATCATGACTTAAATGAAATATATGGATCTCTGTGACCAGACTGTTCTGATTGCTGATTGGACTCTCTGTCACCATGGAAACTTGGCCACCTTGTGATTGGTGTTAAGTCCTGTCTGTTGGGAGTTTCCACAGTAGTAACATGCCGATAAAGAAATGTCACAGCACCAAGATATTTATTTATAACATTATTTCTAATTAAAATAGAACAAGACTCCTCAGAGAGCTGTCAGCATTAGGGCTGAGGAAGAAACATAAAACTAGTCCTGGGGCATCACGCACTGAGGGAAGGTGAAGAGGTGACATGGAACAATAAGGACATTTATAAGGGACTCAGAGACCTCAGGGTAGAGCTGCCAATGAACAGAAATCTTCCAGCAGTTTTAACTACAAGTTAATAACAGTGTTGTATTTCAATCACTTATAGGGAAAATTATATTAATCCTTGCCTATACCGATGAAATATTCAATAAATAATGCAAATGAGGTTGCTAGACAAATCTTTCTTAAGGAACAACTTTTGAAATCGTATCCTGGAATGAGAGCAAAAGAACCCTAATATTTTCTCCCATATTTCTATGAACTTCTGATTAGCCTAATAGTCTAACACAACACAAATTAACACAACACAAATTAATATGATAAAATGTAAAAATTAACTTCAGATGTACATGTGGGGGTTCCATAAGTATATGAGACCCAAGCTTTGAGTAGCTGAGGCTTCTAAGCCACTTGGAGACCAGGAGAGGTGGTGGGGTTGTGGTGTGGACTTTCTAGGGCAGGAAAATGACTCACATGGGGATGGAAATTCCAGTGTTTGGTAAATAATATCTTCTGCTAAATTTTTAGCAAATGGGCCCAGATAGGACTTGAACAATTGGGATATTGTGTCCATGACACGCTCTTTTTCCCAGCCCACAGGGAGGAAAAAAGGGTACTATGGGATGAGATTTTCTAGGAGCGTCATTCTCATTTACCTGTGGGAAGGGTCTTGTTCTCTGAGCTGTGGGAGCCTCAGCAAAGAGAGAAAAACATACATGTGTATGCACAACACACATTGCAGATATAGTCAAAACCTTGTGTGCAAACAAATTAGCAAGTTCAGACCAAGGTGCACACACTCACAGTCTTTCTCACACACAGCTTCCAGTATGCAGGAAGTTAGTTACCAGGTTCTTACACGGCAGTGAGGCCTGGATTCTCAGGGTTCTGTGGTGGCTGGACAATAACCTCCAGAAATATCTAGATTGATACTTCTGGGACCTGTGTTTCTTCTCTTATATGACAACACTTGGAGATGTGACTAAGTTAGGATTGATTGAGTTAAAGCTATTGAGATGGGAAATTATCCTAAATTATGTTGTTGGGACATTACTGTAATCACAAGTTGTCCTTTGCCAAGGATAGTTAATGAATGTCACAATAAGATATTGTGATCGATAAAATCAGGTGTTGATGTGGGTCTCCACCTCCATCCAGGTGAAAGAGGACCAAGAAGTTAACACTGTGTGGTGGGGAAGACAGAGACCTCTGGGTGGACGTCCTGGGGGATGATCCTGATCACTGTGCAGCCAGCTGTGCCTTCCAGTAGGCTGGGGCAATGTGAGGACAGGTTGGCAGGGAGGGGACAGAGAACCTGAGAATCATCTCATAGATGTCTAGACTCTGTTGGTCCCTCTTTGAGAGAAATGTTTCCAAACTACAGGGAAGTCAGAAGCTTTCTGAGAAGTTTATTTGTTAAGAAAAAACTGGAAAATACAAAAACTTGGTTAACGATAGTTCAGTAATAATGGATGACATACCCTCTGCAAACAGTCAATGTCACAACCTCGTTTGTGGTTTCAGTGAGAATATGAGAAACTAGAGCCACAGAGAAGAAGGAAGAAGTGCCCCTGGATGCAGCTGAGAGCTCTGAGAGGAAACCCTGCTCCCACAGGAAGCCCCTTCCTTCCCCACCTCCCTCTGCACCTGCTCCTGGGGCTGGTCTTGACCTCCGTGGGTCCGGAGCGCCCCCTGGTGTCCTGAGCGCCCCCTGCAGCCCGGCCCTCCCGTCCCCGCAGGGAGGTTTGTGTCTGGGCTCACACTGACTTCCCCTAGCTGTGTGTAGTACAGTAATACATGGCCGTGTCCTCGGCTCTCAGGCTGCTCATTTGCAGATACAGTGTGTTCTTGCTGTTGTCTCTGGAGATGGTGAATCGGCCCTTCACAAAGTCTGCGTAGTTTATAATACTTCCATCTGGTTTAATTTCACCAATCCACTGAAGCCCCTTCCCTGGGGCCTGGCGAACCCAGTGCATCCAGGTGTTACTGAAAGTGAATCCGGAGGCTAAACAGGAGAATTTTAGAGACCCCCCAGGCTGCACCAAACCTCCACCAGACTCCAGCACGTGCACGTCACACTGGACACCTGCAAACACAAAGACGTCCTGTTCAGGAAACTGTCACACTTCCACTGATTCTCTCAGTCACACTCACATAGTTAATGTATTGTTCTGTATAAATTACCTCTTAAAACAGCAACAAGAATAACCCAGATGAGCCCAAACTCCATGGTGAGTGGTCTGTGTTCAGTACTAAGCAGGGAATGGACCCAGATGGAAATCTCGTGCCTGGTTTCTGACTCAGAGGGTCAGGGCTGGGCTGGTTTTCATGAGCAGAGGAGGTCCTATTTGCATATCGTCCTATTCTATAGGGAGCTCTGGGGTAGAGCCCTACAGAGGGCAGTGCTCAGTGCTGCTGTGAGCATCTTGTGAAGTGCAGTGGTCATGACAACATTTCAATTAAAATAAAGAATCATATGTAGGTTTGGGTCATGATGGATAGACCACACCTGGTAAGAGTGAACGCTGCATCTGGGCCTGTGCTTCTCCCCAGGAGTCCCCATTGCTCCCCTGAAAGAACTCCAAGGCAGAGTGGGACCTGTCCCTGGAGGGTACAGATACCCCTGTATGTAATGAGAGAATGAATTAACATCTCAATTCTAGTGTTATCTACACATCAGGGCTGGAGACATGTACACACCTGGGAAGAGACCCCAGGCTGCAGATCTTGTGAGAGTGAACTTTGTGTATGTGGTGATGTTGGTGCCTTGGCCCTGAGTACCTCTGGCTTCTGGAACATCAAGGAGACAAAGGAGACTGAGTGTTGAGAAGTTGTCATTCTTTTCAGTTTTTTAAATTAATTTAATTTTATTTAGAAAGTTGAATTTAACAGGGTGACATTAATCAATTAGAGAAAATAGGCTTCAGGTAAATATTTCTATAGCATTTGAACTGTTGATTATGTTGGGTACCCAAAATTCAAATTCAAATTATTTTTTTCACAATATATTTGTTCCTCTTTACTTTCTACCCTACACTGTCTCCAAAACATTCCCCTCCCCTGAGAAGTTGCTTTACTGTCACTGGGATCAGAGTCACTGAGAAGGCTGAGAGATTCATGGAGCTGATGGAGAAGCTGTGGGAATGTTAACTTACCAGTGAGAGCACTTTATAGAGCTGTGTGTGTAGAACCAACATTGGACCTTAAGTGTGAGGACCCAGAGGGACTGAGCTCCTAGTGTGTCTAGGAGCTGGGATGGATCCTTACATCTAGGTGGGTAGTGAGGTTTTACATTATGTTTTGTAGTGCGGTTGCCCCTATAACAGCTCCAGGAACATCCAAGAAGATTTTGGAGGGTTTGGTGCCCCCTAGTGGTCACTCTGAGACATGCAGGCTGCATGACCCTTGTGACTTAACCAGCCTCCTCTCTAAACTCCCAAGACTTGGGGCTGGAATAGTTCAACTTTAAGGCCAGGAATTTACCGTGTGAGGGAAGAGGGACATGAGGACATGGACAATAAAGATATTTTGTATTATTTGCAATGTCCTCTTCATGACAATAATAAGACTATTTCTTGTTAACTTGGTATTCACAGCTTTTGTGCTTAAACTTTAAGTGGAGAAATCAGTCAACTGGTAGTTTTAAAGACAGACTGGAAAGAAATAGGACTTCATAATAAGTGACCTTTGACTCTGTCTTTGAAAATAATTGTTTGTGTCTCTGCTGTTATCTGTTAATCGTGACTGAGTTCAGGCTCCCTGATCCACCTGATTTCTCTCCCTATTTTCTCTCCTAAGATGCGGTTCCCAACAGTAATGAGGGGTTGTCATATTATTTCAGTTCTTGACTGTTTCACTTCCCTGTGCTCCATCCACCCAGAGCCTTTAGGATTAGAAAGGACCTCGTGGGGTGGCAGCATCTGGTGGAATCAGGTGGTTCCATTCTATCATTCATGTTAAAACTCACACTTGATTCTGTACACCTCACATCAATTGGATCATCAGCCCTCTAATATATGTATGCTCCATTCACAGGTATCGAGAAAACAGCATTTCCCAGGTCATTAGCCCCACCCCAGGGAGCATATTATGTTAGTTTGCTCAGAACTAAATTCACATCTGATACAAGAGCTCATACTAGAGCCACTACCACATTAAGTTACAGTAATTCAATGTCATTTTTCAGTATCCATGACCCACATGCATACAAATGGGTGACTGAATGTGGATGAGGTAGAAATCACCTAGGATTTTTGAGGCCTTGACTGTGGCATGAGTCTCAGAATTCCCTGTTTCAGTTTTGAGTACAGACAGTTTTCACGCTGCCTTTAATAACATATTACCCTTTTTCAGACCAGGAAAACCCTATGACTGTGGTCCTCAGTTTGAAATTTGTCCTATGAAGATCAGTTACACCATTCATAACTGGGTAGTAACCACAGGTTGGATTCAAGGACTCTCTGTGACCCTGTGAGAAGGACAGAGAGGAAACTGCATGGAGCACCTGATCTTCATAAGCCCCTTATTTTGATTAGAGTGACTCCTGAGATTTGAAATTAGTGTGAGTTTAAAGAGAAGTAACATCAGTCCTTGAAAACCTTATTATTCCATGATCCTCAATGCACAGTGTCTCTATAACAGTCACAGTGTTTTGAGGAAGGCTGGGAAAGATCAATATTACACCAATTTAATACTGTGGTGTCATCGTCATCAGGGGACCTGACCTCTTCTTCATTCCAGTGCTTCTGTCCTGAAAACTGACTCAAGGTGTGGAATTGATTGATGGACCTTCAATCTCCATCATGGTTAGTGTGTAGTTAAAGTTGTTTGTTTGTTTTTGTAGAACACTTCATGTATGTCTGTCAAGTATGATTTTAGTATGAAATTTACAGGTGTTAAATTTCTAGAAACATCATGACTTAAATGAAATATATGGATCTCTGTGACCAGACTGTTCTGATTGCTGATTGGACTCTCTGTCACCATGGAAACTTGGCCACCTTGTGATTGGTGTTAAGTCCTGTCTGTTGGGAGTTCCCACAGTAGTAACATGCCGATAAAGAAATGTCACAGCACCAAGATATTTATTTATAACATTATTTCTAATTAAAATAGAACAAGACTCCTCAGAGAGCTGTCAGCATTAGGGCTGAGGAAGAAACATAAAACTAGTCCTGGGGCATCACGCACTGAGGGAATGTGAAGAGGTGACATATGGAACAATAAGGACATTTATAAGGGACTCAGAGCTCTCAGGGTAGAGCTGCCAACGAACAGAAATCTTCCAGCAGTTTTAACTACAAGTTAATAACAGTGTTGTATTTCAATCACTTATAGGGAAAATTATATTAATCCTTGCCTATACCGATGAAATATTCAATAAATAATGCAAATGAGGTTGCTAGACAAATCTTTCTTAAGGAACAACTTTTGAAATCGTATCCTGGAATGAGAGCAAAAGAACCCTAATATTTTCTCCCATATTTCTATGAACTTCTGATTAGCCTAATAGTCTAACACAACACAAATTAACACAACACAAGTTAACATGGGAAAATGTAAAAATTAACTTCATATGTACATGTGGGGGTTCCATAAGGACATGAGACCCAGGCTTTGAGCAGCTGAGGCTTCTAAGCCACTTGGAGACCAGGAGAGGTGGTGGGGTTGTGGTGTGGACTTTGTAGGGCAGTAAGGTGACTCACATGGGGATGGAGATTTCAGTGCTTGGTAAACAATGCCCTCTGGTAAATCGATAGCAAATGGGCCCAGATGGGACTTGAACAATTGGGATATTGTGTCCATGACACGCTCTTTTTCCCAGCCCACAGGGAGGAAAAAAGGGTACTATGGGATGAGATTTTCTAGGAGCGTCATTCTCATTTACCTGTGGGAAGGGTCTTGTTCTCTGAGCTGTGGGAGCCTCAGCAAAGAGAGAAAAACATACATGTGTATGCACAACACACATTGCAGATATAGTCAAAACCTTGTGTGCAAACAAATTAGCAAGTTCAGACCAAGGTGCACACACTCACAGTCTTTCTCACACACAGCTTCCAGTATGCAGGAAGTTAGTTACCAGGTTCTTACACGGCAGTGAGGCCTGGATTCTCAGGGTTCTGTGGTGGCTGGACAATAACCTCCAGAAATATCTAGATTGATACTTCTGGGACCTGTGTTTCTTCTCTTATATGACAACACTTGGAGATGTGACTAAGTTAGGATTGATTGAGTTAAAGCTATTGAGATGGGAAATTATCCTAAATTATGTTGTTGGGACATTACTGTAATCACAAGTTGTCCTTTGCCAAGGATAGTTAATGAATGTCACAATAAGATATTGTGATCGATAAAACCAGGTGTTGATGTGGGTCTCCACCTCCATCCAGGTGAAAGAGGACCAAGAAATTAACACTGTGTGGTGGGGAAGACAGAGACCTCTGGGTGGACGTCCTGGGGGATGATCCTGATCACTGTGCAGCCAGCTGTGCCTTCCAGTAGGCTGGGGCAATGTGAGGACAGGTTGGCAGGGAGGGGACAGAGAACCTGAGAATCATCTCATAGATGTCTAGACTCTGTTGGTCCCTCTTTGAGAGAAATGTTTCCAAACTACAGGGAAGTCAGAAGCTTTCTGAGAAGTTTATTTGTTAAGAAAAAACTGGAAAATACAAAAACTTGGTTAACGATAGTTCAGTAATAATGGATGACATACCCTCTGCAAACAGTCAATGTCACAACCTCGTTTGTGGTTTCAGTGAGAATATGAGAAACTAGAGCCACAGAGAAGAAGGAAGAAGTGCCCCTGGATGCAGCTGAGAGCTCTGAGAGGAAACCCTGCTCCCACAGGAAGCCCCTTCCTTCCCCACCTCCCTCTGCACCTGCTCCTGGGGCTGGTCTCAGGCTCCGTGGGTCCGGAGCGCCCCCTGGTGTCCTGAGCGCCCCCTGCAGCCCGGCCTCCCGTCCCCGCAGGGAGGTTTGTGTCTGGGCTCACACTGACTTCCCCTCGCTGTGTCTCTCGAGCAGTAATACACAGCCGTGTCCTCTGCTCTCAGGCTGCTCATTTGCAGATAAAGGGTGTTTTGGCTATCATCTCTAGAGATGGTGAATCGGTCTTTCACTGAGTCTGCATAGTATATACTATCACTATTACTAATGTATGAGACCCACTCCAGGCCCTTCCCGGGAGCCTGGCGGACCCAGTGCATCCACGTGTTACTGACGGTGAATCCGGAGGCTGCACAGGAGAGTCTCAGAGACCCCCCAGGCTGCACCAAGCCTCCCCCAGACTCCACCAGCTGCACCTCACACTGGACACCTGCAAACACAAAGACGTTCTGGTTAGGAAAATGTCACATGTTCATTGATTCTCTGAGTCACACTCACATAACCAGTTTCTTGTTTTCTAAAAATTACCTCTTACAATAGCAACAAAGAAAACCCAGAAGAGTCCAAACTCCATGGTCTGGGGTCCGCGTCCTGTCCTTATCTGAAATGGACACACCATGGAACCCCAGGGTGGGTTTGTCTCCAAGAGCTGCAGGGTCAGGGCTGGACTGTTTTTTATGAGCACAGGGGGTCCTATTTGCATGTCCTTTTGCTATATAGGGGTGGAGACCTACAGAGAAGGCTGTGTGTCAGTGCAGGTGAATGTCTGTCATAATATTTCAATAAATAAATACAAAATCATATGTATGCTTGGGACTGTCCACATGTCCTCATACGGTAACAGTGAGGTCGGCATCTGGGCATCTGTGCTCCTCCTCACTGCCCCAGAGCTCTCCTGAATCAACTCAAGGCCAGAGTGAGTCCTGCCCGTGAGGTTCCAGAGACCCCTGTATGTAATGAGAGAATGAATGAACGTCTGTATTCTACTGTTACCTACACTTCAGGGATGGAGACAAGTACACACCTGGGAAGAGATCACAGGCTGTAGATCATGTGAGAGTGAACATTGTGTACATGTTGATGTTGGTGCCTTGGCCCTAAGTACCTCTGGGTTCTTAACCTTCAGACACAAATAAGACTGAGAGATACGAAGATGTTTCTCTGTCACTGGGATCAGAGGCCCTGAGAATTAAGACATTCATGGAGCTGATGAAGAGGTTGTGGAAACATGAACTGACTACTGAGAGCACTTTATAGAGCTGTGTGTGGAGAACCAACTTTGGAACAAGTGAGAAAAACAGTGAACCTGGCAAATGTGATGACCACAGTGACATTTCAGATACGTAATGAGTGATTCAGGGACTCACTCATCAACTTTGTCTCATTAATTCCTGATCCTCAGTGCACAGTCTCTGTAACCATCACAGTCCTTTGAAGAGGGCAGGAGAGGAACACTATCACACTGCTTTCAGTAGTGTGCTGTCGTTGTCACCGAGGGACCTGACTCCCCTTCCTTCTGGTGCTTCCTTCCTGCAAACTGGCTCAGGGCATGAGATTGATTGAAGGACCGTGAATCTCCATTATAGTTATTCAAAATACAGTATTGTATTTTTTTTTGAATTGAGCTCTTCCATGTAGAACCATCAAGTGAGACTTGATAGACATTACAGTTATTAAAATTTTGGAAACACTGTGATCAAAATTTCAATGTCCTGGTCTCTGTGATTGCTGCCTTGACTCTTTGCCACCATGATAACTCTGCCCACCTTGTTTTTGGTGTTAAGAACTGTCAGTTGGGAGTTCCACAGCAGTGACACACCCCCACAACGAGTTCATCTTCAAGATCTTGGTTTACAATATTATTCTTAAGTAAGATAAAACAAGACTTCTCAGAGTGCAGGCACCATTAGGGCTGGGAAGGAATAATAATGATGGTCTTGGAGCATCTTGCACTGAGGGAAGGTGAGGAGGTGACAGAGAACACACAGGGCATTTGTTAAGGACCCAGAGCCCTCAGGGTAGAGCTGCCAGTGCAGAGAAAACTTTCAACAATTCTAACTAGAAGTTAATAACAGCGCTGTATTTTAATCACATATATTATAAATGTGAGTCCTTACTGATACCTATTAATAGCTCAATAAATAATACTTAATGAGTTTATTATAAAAATCTATCTTATGGTAAATTTTTTTAATACTTAGCTTGGTGTGAGAGCAAGAAAGATAAATTTCCTTCCACTTTCCTAAGTCCTTCTGGCTGTGCTAATAATCAAATTTACAGAACAGAAATAAATATGAGAAAATGTAAAAATTAACTTCAGATACACATGTAGAGCTGTTATAAAGATATAAGACCCAAGGATGGGGCAGCTGAGGCTTCTAAGCCACGCACAGCCCAGGAGAGGTGGTGGGTTGTGGTGTGGACTTTGTAGGGCAGGGAATCAATTCCCATAGGGGTGGAAGTTCATGTGTTTGGTAAAGTAATGTCCCCTGGGAAATCTTTAAGTAAAGGGCACAGAATGGACATGGGAGAAATGGGATGTTGTGTCCATGACATGCTTTGGTCCTCAGGCTGACACCCAGCCCACAGGGAGGGATTCAGGGTTACTCTGTGGCTGGAATTTCACCTTGAACTGGTTCTTATTTACTGTGGGAAGGTCCTTGTTCTGTGACCTGTCGGAGACTAAGAAAAGAAATGAAAACATACATGTGCATGTACAATGCACATTGCACACAATCACAATCCATGTGCCAACAAATTAGCATGTACACACCCACATGCACACACTCACTCTCACACACACAGCCTCCAGTACACAAGAAGGTAGTCTGCCTCCAGGTTTCTGATGCGCAGTGAGGCCCTGATCCTGAGGGTACTGTGGTGGCTGGACACTGACCCTCACAAATGTCTAGATTCTTTCCTTCTGGGAGCTGTGTGTGTTCCTTAATATGAGAGGACTTGCAGAGATGATTAAATTAGGTATGATTTAATTCAAGATGGTGACATGGGAGATTATCCTGAATTATGTGCTTCGGACATCAATGTAATCACAAGTTACCTTTTCAAAAGAAAGCAAAAGAAAATTACACTAAAATATTGTTATCATTGAAACCAGGTGTTGGAGTCGGTTTCCATCTTCATCCTAGTGAATGAGGATCAAGAACACAGAGTGTGGTGGGGAGGACAGAGACCTGTGGTTGAAGGTCCTGGTGGGGAATATTAATCACTGTGGGGCAGGTGAGTCTGTGAGAATGCAGGGCCCATGTGGGGACAGGTGGACAAGGAAGGGGCAGGAACACTGGTAGAATTAATCCAGTTTGCACCAGCTCAACAGAACCAATGCCTAATTTTTTCTTGAGTTCAGTAAACCAGTTTTTAAAATCGCACTTTATCAGGGTTCTCTCTAAGCTGAGTGCCTGGGCAGTTGCCCAATATGGAAATCACATATTTACATTCCTTATTCTTTATCATGTTGTTCACAACTTACTGTTCACTGAATGAATCAGTGTTTGTTATTTTTATTTCTTTGATTTAGGAAATTAAATTTAACAAGGTGACATAGATCCACAAGAGTTTCAGATAAACATCTCTGTGGCATTTGAACAGTTGATTATGTCTTATACTCATCACCCAAAGTCAAATAATTTCCTGTCACCTTACACTTGTTCCTCTTCACAGCCTTCACCCCTCCCTTTCCTCTGTCACATGTCCCCCTTCCCTGGGAACCACTGCAATTTTATCCATGTCCACGAGTCTCAGTTTTATATCCCACCCATGTGTAAAATATACAGTTCTTTGCTTTATATGATTTAGTTATTTCACACAGTTTAATGTTCTAAAGATTCATCCATGTTTTTGTAAATGACACTATGTCATCATTTCTTATGGCTGAGTAGTATACCACTGTGTATATGATCTCATCTTATTTATACAGTCCTCTACCAAGGGACACTTGGGTTGTTTCCACGTCTTGGCCACTATGAATAATGCTTTAATTAACATGGGGGTGCATGTGTCTTCATGTACCAATGTATTAAAGTTATGTGGGTAGATACCCAGTAGAGGGATTGCTGGGTCATCTGGTAGTTCTATTCCAAACATTTTGAGAAACCAGCATAATTTCTTCCATCATGGCTGTGTTAACTTGCATTCCCACAGCAGTGAATGAAGGTTACTTTTTCTCCACAGCCTCTCCAACACCTGTTATTACCTGTCTTGTTGATAATAGTCAATCTAACAGGTGTGAGGTGGTATCTCATTGTAGTTTTGAATTGCATTTCTCGAACAGCTAGTGAATATGAGCATCTTTTCATCTATCTGTTGGCCATTTGTATGTCTCCTTGGAAGAAGTGATTCATCAGGTCCTAAAGCTGCTGCACAGCTGAAGAAACTGACAAGAAAACAAATAGGCAGCCAGTTAAATGAAAGATGGTATTTGCACACAAAATCTCCACTAAAGGGTGAATGTCCAAAATATATAAAGAACTCAGAAAGTTCAATAAAAAACAAGCAGTCTTATTTTTTAATGTTCATTTCCCCAAAAACTATTCTTAGTGCTCATAGTAACGTTAATCCATCCATAGGTGAAAAATTGGCAAATCAGGTCGCCAGTCAAAATGCAATCTGAAAATATCTAAAACCACAGTCTTATTGCTTTTTTCAGGTATTATTTAATATTGTTCCACTAATATTTTGAAACTTTCCTATAAAAATCTAGTTTTGTGTACTTTTTTATTGTTCTTATTTAAATATTAAATGCATGAAGTAATGAACCACCTTTTGGCATATCTTTTTTATGCTAAATATGGTCCATAGGTAGAGGCATCTGTTTAAACTATTTAAATCCAACCACTGGACAGAGAACCTGAGCACAGTCCACAGGTGTCTGGACTGTCCTGATATCTCTGTGTGAGGAAAATATTTTCAAACTACAGGAAACACGAGAGCACTGACGATGGTCTCATTGTTGAGAAAAACACTTAGAAGATACAGTAAATTGTAGAAGGAGAGGTTTCTTATAACTGCCGACATGTGATATGCAAGCAAGCAATGTTACAAACTCATTTGTTTTCTGCAGTGAGAATATGAGAAAGTACAGACATGGAGAAGATGGAAGAAGTTCCCCTGGATGCAGCTGAGAGCTCTGAGAGGAAACCCTGCTCCCACAGGAAGCCCCTTCCTTCCCCACCTCCCTCTGCTCCTGCTCCTGGGGCTGGTCTCGGGCTCCGTGGGTCCGGAGCGCCCCCTGGTGTCCTGAGCGCCCCCTGCAGCCCGGCCTTCCCGTCCCCGCAGGGAGGTTTGTGTCTGGGCTCACACTGACTTCCCCTCGCTGTGTCTCTCGCACAGTAATACACGGCCGTGTCCTTGGCTCTCAGGCTGCTCAGCTCCATGTAAGCTGTGCTCACGGACTTGTCTGCAGTCATGGTGACTCTGCCCTTGAACTTTTCCGCGTAGTTTGTGCCACCAGTGTTAGGATAAACCCACCCCATCCAATCCAGCCCTTGTCCGGGGGCCTGTCGCACCCAGTGCATTACGTAGCTGGTGAAGGTGTATCCAGAAGCCTTGCAGGAGACCTTCACTGAGGCCCCAGGCTTCCTCAGCTCAGCCCCAGACTGCACCAGCTGGACATCGGAGTGGACACCTGTGGAGAGGAGACAGGAGTGTGTGGAATTCCCCATTGACTAGTCCTTGGTCCCCCATCAACCCAGGGACTGCAGAGCCCCTTACCTGCAGCCACTGCCACCAGGAGGAAGGCTCTCCAGCTCCAGTCCATGGTGAGGGGCTGAGCTGTCAGGACTTGTGGAGGGGAGGGTGTGCCTGTGGGATGCTCTCAGGACACAGACACATCCATATTTAACTACCCTACCTCACCTCATTTGCATATTCATAAAGCAAGCTATCTCATAACTGAAGAGTTGACCCCATCTGAGAGAGGACAGAGGCTTCTCTGGGAGTCCCAGGGTTCAAGTCCTAATCTTTTTTGGAAAATATGTGTCTTCTCCCGGGTCCTTGATCCTGAGGTGAGACATTGAGAACAGCAGAGGCACCTTCCATTTCACCTCGATTCATCTTACTGCCCAAGTGCAACCTCCCATACATCTGCCTCTGGTAATGCTTTCCTGAGACTCCGAGAAAGAACACCATTCTCCAGCTGCACTGCCTCATTTTTTATTCTCTAGACTCAGTTGAAGGTTATTTCAAAAAAAATTTGGAAGAGATTGAATAAACTCAGTTATGACCACTTATGTTTAGGTGTAAATGTTTAGAGAAGATTTGACTTTGAGTGATTGGTATGCAACATAGTCAAATGTCAGAATAACCTGGAGATGTTTTCTCTGAACATATGTACCCTGTTTTATCAATGTCACCCCATTAAAATTAATTAAAAAACATTTGTAATAATTTATTTTAAGTTCTAGAAAATTGATTACAGAAAACATAAGGAGTTAAAGAAATAAATAATATTATTTACAAGAAGAGCATAATTATCTTTGTTTATTGATCACTTAATGAATAAATCATACAAATAAACTCGTTTTAAAAAACTGATGGATCAAATTTTAGAGAAAACTGGTCAGCCTTGGAGATTCAGACTTGGGTCAAGATCTGTCAGTGTGGACCTGGGACATAGTTCTAGTGAGAGGGCAGGAGGGGGGCATGTGGGTGCTTTGCTAGTTCATTAAAAGTTAATTTCAGGAGAACCATTCCCTCCCTCTCACAGTCCCAATTCATGTTTCATACGACCTTGGAGAGTCCTGTCATCGTGTCCACACGTGACAGATCTTCATCAGAACTCTAAGCTGATTCACTGGGAGGTTTCAACGTGAAAAATGGGAAAAAGAACCATGTTCATGGGAGTTGATTTTACACAGACTGTGAGTGATCCTCGTTTGAGATGACACACATCTGGGACTGTCATCTAATTATGTTGTGATTTTCTTCATTGTTTAAGCAGGTCAATATTTCTTCTTCATTCCTGAAATAGACACACTTAGTACCTGGGGTCATTTGTATGAGAAAGCTCTAGCCTGAAAACTAACCCATGTTCCAGATTCCAGGTGAGTTCCAAAGTACTGTGCAGTGCTCACGGACAGACAGGTATCATGCCTGGATTCCAGAAATGGGCTCGCAATTGTTTTATCTCCATCAAGAACAGTTTCAAACAGATTTTCAATTTATTAGAATCCCATTGAGAATCTTGACCTAATATTACTTTTATTTTAAAGATTTTTTTATTATTATTCATTATAGAGAGGGAAGAGAGAGTGAAGGAAGGGGGGAGAAGCAGGAAGCATCAACTCCCATATGTGCCTTGGCCAGGCAAGCCCAGGGTTTTGAACTGGCAACCTCAGTGTTTCCAGGTTGACGCTTTATCCACTGCGCCACCACAGGTCAGGCCGACGTAATATTACTTTTGATGAATCATAGATCATGTGAAGGTGAATGTCAACACCAAAGGCTAGACTCTGAAAGCTAAGAAAATGCTGTAATAAATTATTATAACAAACAAGCAGTCTTATCCTGGGTTATAATCTGATCTGAACCCTCAGAGCAGAAATCTATAGAGAGGTTGAAAGCTGTCATTTTATTTGTCATTTTGACTTCAAACAGTGACAAATGTGTCACAAGAATGTGAAATTATGGATCAATGTGTCTGTTGGAGACAGATGCTGATGTTGTGAAGAAGTGATGTTAAACCAAACACAATGGTAAATAAAAGTAACCCATTTCCATTGAATGCTGTATGTTCAAGTAATCGTAAAGTTTTACAATTAAAAATGAAACAGTCCAGTCTGCTTAAAGCAGAGAAAATTCATATAATCATCAAGCAAAAAAAGGCTCATTAATTAGACACTGCCTGTCAATTAACATGTCCCATGTGATAGAGAATGTGCGCAGCTTCAAATAGCCCGGGTGAGACCACATGGCCACCAGCACTGCTCTGTCCAGTGTGATCACCGTGACGTGTGAGGAAATAAAGTGAATTATTGGAGTGTATAGATCTGTCACTATTGAGATGTGACATGAGTGTGTTCTCCAGAAAATAGACAAATATGCACTATATAAGAATGTGTAAGTCATTTTTGTAAATTAATTGTGTAAAAATTGGAAAAAAAAAAACATTGCTGTTTTTCCATATATAACAGCAAGAGCTAATTTTAAAAGAAAATGACATCATTTCGAGGAGCTCCAAGTCTGTCAAATATGCAAAATGTAAGCTTTGATCTCTTCTTTGCAAATATATGGTTGTCACAATCATTAAATCTATATGAATTTCTTTAAAGCTGAGGAAAAGGAACTACCTCCTATCAGTGCATTCAAACTCTGATAGCTGCATTGAGACTGTAATGTCGACACCACCCTTGTCTACTTTGTTTATCATGGTCCTTAATAACTGCTTAAAGTCTTTCTGCTGGGTGGGCTCTGTTAAATTCTCCCGTCCCTGTTCCCATTGTCTTGTGAGTCCTTGTCATTTCCTCATCACATCTAATTCTCAAAGGAGCTGAGGCCAGAAATCCTCTAATGCATCTCAGACATTTGTCTTTTTCCACAGTAGTCAGGAGTTGGTGGATGGTGCAAGAGGTGTCCCTTGTCACAGTGAATATGCAGGAAAATAGCCTGACTCCAGGTTCTTGTGGTGCAGTTGAGGCCCTCAACCTAATGGTAGTGTGATGGCTAGACACACACGCTCAAGAACATCTAGATTCTTTTTTCTCCCGTATTTTCTGAAGTCAGAAATGGGGAGGCAAAGAGACAAAATCCTGCATGCACCCAACCAAGATTCACCTGGCATACCCACTAGGGGGCGATGCTCTGCCCATCTGGGGCGTCATTCACTTGCAATCAGAGCCATTCTAACACCTGAGGTGGAGGCCATGAAGCCATCCTCAGCGCCTGGGTCAACTTTGGTTCAGTGGATCCTTGGCTGTGGGAGGGGAAGAGAGATGTAGAAAAAGAGGAGAGAGGGAAGGGAGGGGTACCAGATGGACACTTCTCCTATGTGCCCTGGCCGGGAATCAATTCTGAGACTTCCACACACTGAGACAACACTCTCCCACTGAGCCAACCGGCTTCAGCCAGGAATATCAAAATTCTTACTGCTGAAGGCTGTGTGTGTTCTCTTATGTTACAGAATTTGAGACATGATTAAGTTAAGGATGATTAAGTTATAGGTGATGACATGTTATATTATCCTAGCTACATTTTTAGGACATCCCTGCTATTACAATTGTCCTTTAAACAGAAACTTAATAAAAATCAAAATCAAAATATTGTGATCAATAAAACCAGGTGCTGATCTGGGTTTCCACCTCCAATCAGGTGAATGAGGATCAAGAGGTTAACACCATGTGGTGGGGAGGGCAGAGACCTGTGGATGGACGTCCTGAAGGAGGATCCTAATCACCGTCATCCAGGTGCGCCTTTCAGGAGGATTAGCTGATGTAGGGACAGGTGTGCAGGGAGGAGACAGAGAGTGTGAGTTCATCACACAGGTGTGTAGACTGTGGTGACCTCTCTGTTTGAGGGAAATAGTTTCCAAACACAAGGAAGCCGAGAGCACGATGAATGGTTTATTTGCTGAGAAAGAAGCATAGAAGTATAGTAATATTGTGAAGAAAAGTTGTGTAATAAATGCTGACATATCATCCACACATAGGCAATGTTAGAGCCCCGTTTGTTATTTGCAGTGAGAACATGGAAAACTAGAGACACAGAGAAGAAACAAGAAGAGCCCCTGGACGCAGCTGAGAGCTTTGAGAGGAAACCCTGCTCCCTCAGGAAGCCCCTTCCTTCCCCACCTCCCTCTGTGCCTGCTCCTGGGGATGGTCTCGGGCTCCGTGGGTTTGGAGCGCCCCCTGGTGTCCTGACCGCCCCTGCAGCCTGGCCCTCCCATCCCTGCAGGGAGGTTTGTGTCTGAGCTCACACTGACTTCCCCTCGCTGTGTGTCTCGCACAATAATACACAGCCTTGTCCTCGGCTCTCCGGCTGCTCATTTGCAAATACAGTGTGTTCTTGCCATTGTCTCTGGAAATGGTCTCAAAGACCTCCCAGGATGCATCAGGTCTCCCCCAGACTCCACAAGCTGCACCTCACACCGATACCTGCAAACACAACAAAACTGTGGTCAGAAACCTGTCACACGTCTATTGATTCTCTCATTCACACTCACTCATATAGTCAGTGTCCTGTTCTCCATAAATTACTTCTTAAAGACCATTAAGGAAAACCCAGATGAGCCCAAACTCCATGGTCAGCTGTCTGTGTTCATTCCAGGCCAGAGAGGGGGCACAACATGGAATTCCGGGTTAGACTTCTGTCCCAGAGCTGCAGGAACTGGGCTGGGCTGGTGTTTATAAGGAAAGGGGGCCTATTTGCATGTCATCCTACTATGTAAGGAGCTCCAGTGTGGAGACCTATGGAGAGGGCGTGCCTCAGTGCAGGTGTCAGCATTCCGTTGAGTGTGGTTGTCCTGAAAACACTGCAATAAAAATAACTCTATGTAGGTTTAGGGCATGTCCTAGAGACCACATCTGGTAACACTCAGCTCCACATCAGGGCCTGTACTAACCCACTAGTCCCCAATGTTCCTTTGAACCAGATTTAGAGAAGAGTGCAACCAACCCGTAAGTTTACAGGAAACAACTTGTGTAACGAGAGCATGAATGAACGTTTGTATTCTATAGTTACCTACACTTAGGGATGGAGACAAGTACACATTGGGAAGGGACCACAGGCTGTACATTTTGTGGGAGTGAACTCTGTGTACATGGTGATGTTGGTGCCTTGGCTCTAAGGTACTCTGGGCTCTGGACTTTCATAGATACCAAAAACAAACAAACAAACAAAATACAAAACCAAAAAGAAATTAGAAAACTGAGTGTTGAGAAATTGCTCTTCTGTCACTGGGATCACAGTCACTGAGAAGCTTGAGAGATTCCTGGAGCTAATGGAGAGGCTGCGGGGAAGTTAACTTTCCAGTGAGGGCACTTTGTAGAGAGACGTGTGTAGAACCATCATTGGAACAAGTGAGCGATAGAATGGACTTGGTAAGTGTGAGGACCCAGAGGGGACTGAGCTAGTGTGTCTAGGGAGAGGAATAGACTCTTACATCTAAGCGGGTAGTGAGGTTTTACATTATGTTTTACATTGCAGTTGCGCGCACAACCGCTCCAGGGACATCCAAGAAGATTGTGGAGGGTTTGGTGCCCCCTAGTGGTCATTCTGAGACACGCAGGCTGCATGACCCTTGTGACTTAACCAGCCTCCTCTCTAAATTCCCAAGACTTGGGGCTGGAATAGTTCAACTTTAAGGCCAGAAATTTACCGTATTAAGGGAAGAAGGACATGAGGACATGGACAATAAAGATATTTTGTATTATTTGCAATCTTCACTTCATGACAATAAGAAAACTATTTCTTGTTAACTTGGTATTTGCAGCTTTTGTGCTTAAACTTTTAGTGGAGAAATCAATCAACTGGTAGTTTTAAAGACTTTGACTGGAAAGAAATAAGATTTTATAATATGTGAATTTTGACCATGTCTTTGAAAATAAATTTGTGTCTCTGCTGTTATCTGTTAAGCAGGACTGAGTTCAGGCTCCCTGATTCACCTGATTTCTCTCCCTATCTTCTCTCCTAAGGTGCGATTCTCACCAGTAATGAGGGCTTGTCTTGACTGTTCCACTTCCATGTGCTTAATCCACCCAGAGCCTTTTGGATTAGAAAGGACGTCATGGGGTGGCAGCATCTGGTGGAATCAGGTGGTTC
This sequence comes from Saccopteryx leptura, assembly GCF_036850995.1. Classification (NCBI taxonomy): domain Eukaryota; kingdom Metazoa; phylum Chordata; class Mammalia; order Chiroptera; family Emballonuridae; genus Saccopteryx; species Saccopteryx leptura. Next base: position 705,901 of record NC_089508.1, on the reverse strand, counting down.
CGTTTTATAATTCATCTTAAAACTCACAATTGTATCTGTACACTTGAAGTCAGTTGGATCATCAGCCCTCTAATATGTATGACTTCATTCACAGGTGTTGAGAAAACAGCATTTCCCAGGTCATTAGCCCCATCCCAGGCAGCAGGTTATGTTAGTGTAATCGGGACTAAATTCACATTTGATACAAGAGCTCATGCTGGAGCCATCACCCCGTTAAGTTACAGTAATTCACTGTCATTGTCCAGTATCCATGTCCATCACACAGCCAAATGGGTGACTGAATGTGGATGAGGTAGGAATCACCTGGGATTTTTGAGGCCTTGACTGTGGAATGAGTCTCAGAATTCCATTTCGGTTTTCAGTACAGGAAATTTTCACGCTGCCTTTTATAACATATTACCCTTTATCTGGTCTGCAAAACCCTATGAATGTGGCCCTCAGTTTGAAATATGTCCTATGAAGATCAGTGACACCATCCATCACTGGGGAGTAACCACAGGATGGGTTCAAGGACTCTCTGTGACCCTGTGAGAAGGACTGAGAGGAAACTGCATGGAGCACCTGAACTTCATAAGCCCCTTATTTTGACCACAGTGACATCAGAGATCTGAAATTCGTGTCAGTTCAAAGACGAATAACATTAATCCTTGAAAACCATATTATTCCATGACCCTCAATGCACAGTGTCTCTAGAATGGTCACAGTGTTTTGAAGAAGGCTGAAAAAGATCGACTTTACACTATTTTAATACTGTGGTGTCATCATCATCAGGGGACCTGACCTGCTCTTCATTCTGGTGCTTCTGTCCTGAAAACTGACTCAAGGTGTGGAATTGCTTGAAGGACCTTGAATCTCCATCATGGTTATTGAAGTTAAAGTCTTCTTTTTGCGTAGAACACTTCATGTATCCCTGTTAAGTATGAGTTTAGTTTACCTTACAGGTGTTAAATTTCTAGAAACATCATGACCCAGATGAAACATACTGGTCTCTGAGACCAGACTGTTCTGATTGCTGATTGGACTCTCTGTCACCATGGTAACTTGGCCACCTTGTGATTATTGGAGTTCAGTCCCGTCAGTTGGGAGGTTGCACAGCAGTAACATGCCAATAAAGAGGTGTCGCAGCACCAAGATATTCCTTTATGACATTATTCCTAATTAAAATGAAACAGGACTCCTCAGAGAGCTGTCATCATTACGGCTGGGGAGGAAACATAAAAATAGTCCTGGGATATCACGTACTTAGGGAAGGTGAGGAGGTGACAGAGAAAACACAGGATATTTGTAAAGGACCCAGAGCCCTCAGGGTAGAGCTGCCAATGCACAGAAAGGTTCTAGCCATTCTAACTACAAGTTAGTAACAGTTGGATTTTATCCACTTATAGAATAAATTGTATTTTTCCTTTTCTGTACCTCTGGAACATTCAACACATAATGAAAATGAGGTTGCTAGACAAATCTATCTTAAGGAACAACTTCCCAAGTCGTATCCTCGTATGAGAGCAAAACAAACCCGATTTCCCCCCACTTTTCTATGAACTTCTGATTGGGCTAATAAGCCCATTAACACAACACAAATTAACATGGCTAAATGTAAAAATTAACTTCAGATGTACATATGAGGGTTCCATAAGGACATGAGACCCAGGCTTTGAGCAGCTGAGGATTCTAAGCTACTTGGAGACTAGGAGAGGTGGTGAGGTTGTGGTGTGGACTTTGTAGGGCAGTAAGGTGACTCCCAAGGTGATGGACATTTCAGTGTTTGAAAAATAATGCCGGGGGATGACGTCAGAGTAATGGCGGGGTAGGAAGCGATACCGATAAATCTCCCCCAAAACTCAACAAGATCTTCAACCAGAAACAGAAAAACCTATACTTGGAGCTTCCAGATGCTTCGCAATACACCCAAAGGTATGATTGAGTGAAAAATTGGCTAAATATATAACCAAACCCCGAAGGAAATAGGGAGTAAGAAATGCTCCGCCTTCCTCACTAACCTAAACAGGGCGGCTTTCTCTGGTAACTGTGAATATAGAAACTGAGGCGGGCAAAGGGGGTGAATACAAACGGCCGAACCAGGCTGTGGCACGGAGATCCAAGCTGAGGAAAATCTGATCCTGTGGCAACCCGGGCAATACAAGCTAACACTCGCGCCAAACCCAAACAAAGAAAGACAAGCGGCGTGGCCATTTTACCCGGTCTCCTGGTTGGTGCGCAGTTAGTGGGCGAGAGATTTCTTCCTAGGCCCCGGGAGTCAGTGCCCGTGTTGCCCCACGGAGAGGCAGGGTCAGAGGCCTTTCTGTGGGCCGAGGGCAGAGTCTCTGGGCAGCCCCAGCGCCCTGGGAAAGCCACGCACGGGAGGGAGTGAGAACTAATTCCAATGGTGGAGATTTTCCTTGCCGAGGGTGTTTCACTCAGAGGGAAAGCGGCCGGCCTCATATCCTGGTTTGCGCGCGCAGATAAGGAGTGAGCGATTCCTCCGAGTGCCTCGGCAGTGCGCACCCGTGTCATCGCACAGAGGAGCAGAGTCAGGGGCCTTTGTGTGGGCCAAAGCGGAATCTCGGGCCGCCCCAGCGCCTTGCAAAAGCCGCGCACGGGGACGGAGCGAGACTCAATTCCAACGCTGCAACTTTTCCCTGCGGTTGGGGGTTTCACTCAGAGCGTGAGACTGCTGGCCGGATATCCTGGTCTGCGCGCGCAGCCAGTGAGTGAGAGTTTCCTCCAAGCGCCCCGGAAGTGGGCACCCGCTTGTGTTACCGAACAGAGTGGCAGAGCCAGAGGTCTGTGAGTGGGTGGAAAGCCCACCTGATTATGCTAGCAGCTCTGACTGACTGAGCCTTACCCAGAGCCCTGTGCTGAGTGGAAATAGAGTGGGGAGCTGCCAGCTCTTTGAGCCTCTTACTATCCAGGCAGAGGCAGCAGCAACCCCATAGCTGGATTATCAGGCTACTAATTGAGGAAGGAAAGACTAGGAGAAAGGCTCCAGGAACACGGACTCTCTCACTGTCGGAGCCTATAAATGCTAATAGCCTCGACTGCCAACGAGACTAAAGCACAATACATGACATTGCCATAGAGACTTATGAACTGCAAACCTCCACCTGAGCGTGGCAAAGGGGCAAAACCCGGGGTACAGAGTCACCGACCAGGAAGAGGGAGAGAAAAGAAAAAGCAAGAAGATAACCTCTCAAAATCAAGAATAATCTGCAGACTTTATAACCTATCCCATTTTATTATATTTGTTTGTTTGTTTCTCTTATCTTCATTCTTGATACTTTTTTTTTTCCTCCTCCAATTTGGCCGATTAACTCTCTACCGGTCTTACTCTCTCCTCTCCTTGAACTACACTACCCATAAGTGTTACATCTCCCATTATCTTTTCTCTTCTCTTCCTTTCTCTCTATGAGGGTTGCACTCCAAAACCCTTAACTCTCTCTCTCTCTCTCTCCTTTCTTTTTTCTTCTTTTAGTGGTTCCCTCTTTTTTTTTTCTCTCTCTCTCTTTCTTTTCTCCCTCTATATTAGTTTCTTCCTTTTTCCTTTACATCTCCTCTCATTCAAACCTCAATAACAAACAAATTATCTTATCTGGGACTCAAACTTATGTTTGTGGCATTTTGGGGGGTTTTTACTTCACCTTTTTAACTCACTAGCAGTGCTCCCATCCCTGGCTCTCCATATTATCTAGTTCTTGTTCCACTAAATACAATAGTAATTTTTTAATTTGTCCCCCCATTTTTCCGTTTTCCTCTTAATCCTCTCATCATAACTCTTAGACAACCAACACCTAAAAGCAAATCATTTTATTCTTGACCCAAATTTTTTCCTTATTTGCTTTTTGTGGGTCCATACGCTCTTTTTTTTCTTTTTTCTTTCTTTTTTTTTTTTTGCCCCTTTATTACTTTTCCCCAATTCAGGCCCTCCATCACAGGCATTGTTTGTTATAATTCACAGTCCACCACAAGATTTTATCAAGAAAGAGGGGAGAGGAGAGAAGAGGAAAAAAGGAGGGGGGGAATAATTTCCTTTTTTTTTTTTTTTTTTTTTAATTTTTATTTATTTTATTTTTCTTTATTTCATTATTATTTTTTTTTTAAAAAACAACTGTTTTCGATTTTTTTTATTATTTTTTTAAACTTTTTATTCTTTATTAAATCTCATTAATACTATCAACAAAACCACCCTCAGATGCCATTAAGGAAGAGAAAATCGAATATCATGGATACAAAAGAAAGAGAGGTAACACAGCTAGATGAGGAAAAATCTATGGAGAACAAATTTAATATATTGGAAACCTTGGAGCTAAATGACAGAGAATTCAAGATAGAAATCCTAAAAATCCTCCGAGATATACAAGAAAACACAGAAAGGCAATTTAGGGAGCTCAGAAAACAACTCAATGAACACAAAGAATATATGTCCAAGAAAATTGAAACTATAAAAACAAATCAAATAGAGATGAAAAACTCAATTCACGAGCTGAAAAACAAAGTAACAAGCTTAGCTAATAGAACAGTTCAAATAGAAGAGAGGATTAGTGAAATAGAAGACAAGCAACTTGAGGCACAACAGAGAGAAGAAGAAAGAGACTCAAAAATTAAAAAAAAATGAGATAGCCCTACAAGAATTATCTGACTCCATCAAAAAGAATAACATAAGAATAATAGGTATATCAGAGGGAGAAGAGAGAGAAAATGGAATGGAGAACATACTCAAACAAATAATAGATGAGAACTTCCCAAGCCTGTGGAAAGAACTAAAGCCTCAAGTTCAAGAAGCAAACAGAACTCCAAGTTTTCTTAACCCCAACAAACCTACTCCAAGGCATATCATAATGAAATTGACACAAACCAACAGCAAAGAAAAAATTCTCAAGGCAGCCAGGGAAAAGAAGAATACAACATATAAAGGAAGGCCCATTAGATTATCATCAGATTTCTCAGCAGAAACTCTACAAGCTAGAAGAGAGTGGACCCCAATATTTAAAGTCCTGAAAGAGAGGAACTTTCAGCCACGAATACTATACCCATCAAAGCTATCCTTCAAATATGAAGGAGAAATAAAAACATTCACAGATACAGAAAAGATGAGGGAATTTATCATCAGAAAACCCCCACTCCAGGAATTACTAAAGGGGGTTCTCCAATCAGATACAAAGAACAAAAAAAAAAAACAGAGCCACAAGTAAAAGCTCCAAGAAGAACACAATAAAACCAAATTTAAACTGTGACAACAACAAAAAGAAAGAGGGGGAGAAGATGGAGATTAACAGTAGCAAAGGACAATGGAGTGCAAAAGTACTCACAAAATAGTTCGCTACAATGAACAGGGTAGGGACCCTTTTCATTATTCAAAGGTAACCACCATTGAAAAAACCACCACAGAAGCACATGAGATAAAAAAGATAGCAACAGTGGAAAGATGTATGGAATACAACCAAATAAAAACAAAAGATAGAAAAACAAAAGAGAAGGATCAAACAAGACACAAAACTAACAGAAAGCAAGATATAAAATGGCAATAGGGAACTCACAAGTATCAATAATTACACTAAATGTAAACGGATTAAACTCACCAATAAAAAGGCACAGAGTAGCAGAATGGATTAAAAAAGAAAATCCAACTGTATGCTGCCTACAGGAAACTCATCTAAGTAACAAGGATAAAAACAAATTCAAAGTGAAAGGCTGGAAAACAATACTCCAAGCAAATAACATCAAAAAAAAAGCAGGTGTAGCAATACTCATATCGGATAATGCTGACTACAAGACAGGAAAAGTACTCAGAGACAAAAATGGCCATTTCATAATGGCTAAGGGGACACTGAATCAAGAAGACATAACAATTCTTAATATATATGCACCAAATCAAGGAGCACCAAAATATATAAGACAGCTACTTATTGATCTTAAAACAAAAACTGACAAAAATACAATCATACTTGGAGACCTCAATACACCGCTGACGTCTCTAGATCGGTCATCCAAACAGAGAATCAACAAAGACATAGTGGCCTTAAACAAAACACTAGAGCACCTGGATATGATAGACATCTACAGGACATTTCATCCCAAAGTGACTGAGTATACATTTTTCTCCAGTGTACATGGATCATTCTCAAGAATTGACCATATGTTGGGCCACAAAAACAACATCAGCAAATTCAGAAAAATTGAAGTTGTACCAAGCATATTTTCTGATCATAAAGCCTTGAAACTAGAATTCAACTGCAAAAAAGAGGAAAAAAATCCCCCAAAAATGTGGAAACTAAACAACATACTTTTAAAAAATGAATGAGTCAAAGAAGAAATAAGTGCAGAGATCAAAAGATATATACAGACTAATGAAAATGACAATACGACATATCAGAATCTATGGGATGCAGCAAAAGCAGTGATAAGAGGGAAGTTCATATCACTTCAGGCATATATGAACAAACAAGAGAGAGCCCAAGTGAACCACTTAACTTCACACCTTAAGGACCTAGAAAAAGAAGAACAAAGACAACCCAAAACCAGCCGAAGAAAGGAGATAATAAAAATCAGAGCGGAAATAAATGAATTAGAGAACAGAAAAACTATAGAAAAAATTAATAGAACAAGGAGCTGGTTCTTTGAAAAGATCAACAAAATTGACAAACCCTTGGCAAGACTTACCAAGGAAAAAAGAGAAAGAACTCATATAAACAAAATCCAAAATGAAAGAGGAGAAATCACCACGGACACCGTAGATATACAAAGAATTATTGTAGAATACTATGAAAAACTTTATGCTACTAAATTCAACAACCTAGAAGAAATGGATAAATTCCTAGAAAAATACAACCTTCCTAGACTGAGTCAAGAAGAAGCAGAAAGCCTAAACAGACCTATCAGTAGAGAAGAAATAGAAAAAAACATTAAAAACCTCCCCAAAAATAAAAGTCCGGGCCCTGACGGCTATACCAGCGAATTTTATCAAACATTCAAAGAAGACTTGGTTCCTATTCTACTCAAAGTCTTCCAAAAAATTGAAGAAGAAGCAATACTTCCAAACACATTTTACGAAGCCAACATAACCCTCATACCAAAACCAGGCAAGGATGGCACAAAAAAAAGAAAACTACAGACCAATATCTCTAATGAATACAGATGCTAAAATACTAAACAAAATACTAGCAAATCGAATACAACAACATATTAAAAAAATAATACATCATGATCAAGTGGGATTCATCCCAGAATCTCAAGGATGGTTCAACATACGTAAAACGGTTAATGTAATACACCATATCAACAAAACAAAGAACAAAAACCACATGATCTTATCAATAGACGCAGAAAAGGCTTTCGATAAAATACAACACAATTTTATGTTTAAGACTCTCAACAAAATGGGTATAGAAGGAAAATATCTCAACATGATAAAGGCCATATATGATAAACCATCAGCTAACATCATATTAAATGGCACTAAACTGAAGGCTTTCCCCCTTAAATCAGGAACAAGACAGGGTTGTCCACTCTCTCCACTCTTATTTAATGTGGTACTAGAGGTTCTAGCCAGAGCAATCAGACAAGACAAAGAAATAAAAGGCATCCATATCGGAAAAGAAGAAGTAAAGGTATCACTTTTTGCAGATGATATGATACTATACATCGAAAACCCCAAAGAATCCACAAAAAGACTACTAGAAACAATAAGCCAATACAGTAAGGTCGCAGGATACAAAATTAACATACAGAAGTCAATAGCCTTTCTATATGCCAACAATGAAACAACTGAGAAGGAACTCAAAAGAATAATCCCCTTCACGATAGCAACAAAAAAAAAAATAAAATACTTAGGAATAAACATAACAAAGAATGTAAAGGACTTATATAATGAAAACTATAAACCATTGTTAAGGGAAATCGAAAAAGATATAATGAGATGGAAGAATATACCTTGTTCTTGGCTAGGAAGAATAAATATAATCAAGATGGCTATATTACCCAAAGCAATATACAAATTTAATGCAATTCCCATCAAACTTCCAATGACATTTTTTAAAGAAATAGAGCAAAAAATCATCAGATTTATATGGAACTATAAAAAACCCCGAATAGCCAAAGCAATCCTAAAGAAAAAGAATGAAGCTGGGGGCATTTCAATACCTGACTTCAAACTCTATTATAGGGCCACGACAATCAAAACAGCATGGTATTGGCAGAAAAATAGACACTCAGACCAATGAAACAGAATAGAAAGTCCAGAAATAAAACCACATATATATAGTCAAATAATTTTTGATAAAGGGGCCAAGAACACACAATGGAGAAAAGAAAGCCTCTTCAATAAATGGTGCTGGGAAAACTGGAAAGCCACATGCAAAAGAATGAAACTGGACTACAGTCTCTCCCCCTGTACAAAAATTAACTCAAAATGGATCAAAGATCTAAACATAAGACCTGAAACAATTAAGTACATAGAAGAAGACATAGGTACTCAACTCAGGGACCTGGGTTTTAAAGAGCATTTTATGAATTTGACTCCAATGGCAAGAGAAGTGAAGGCAAAAATTAATGAATGGGACTACATCAGACTAAGAAGTTTTTGCTCAGCAAGAGAAACTGATAACAAAATAAACAGAAAGCCAACTAAATGGGAAATGATTTTTTCAAACGACAGCTCAGATAAGGGCCTAATATCCAAAATATACAAAGAACTCATAAAACTCAACAACAAACAAACAAACAATCCAATATAAAAATGGGAAGAGGATATGAATAGACACTTCTCCCAGGAAGAAATACAAATGGCCAACAGATATATGAAAAGATGCTCATCTTCTTTAGCTATTAGAGAAATGCAAATCAAAACGGCAATGAGATACCACCTCACACCTGTTCGATTAGCTGTTATTAGCAAGTCAGGTAACAGCAAATGTTGGAGAGGCTGTGGAGAAAAAGGAACCCTCATACACTGTTGGTGGGAATGTAAAGTAGTACAACCATTATGGAAGAAAGTATGGTGGTTCCTCAAAAAACTGAAAATAGAACTACCTTATGACCCAGCAATCCCTCTACTGGGTATATATCCCAAAAACTCAGAAACATTGATACGTAAAGACACATGCAGCCCCATGTTTATTGCAGCATTGTTCACAGTGGCCAGGACATGGAAACAACCAAAAAGCCCATCAATAGATGACTGGATAAAGAAGATGTGGCACATATACACTATGGAATACTACTCAGCCATAAGAAATGATGACATCGGAACATTTACAGCAAAATGGTGGGATCTTGATAACATGATACGAAGCGAAATAAGTAAATCAGAAAAAAACAGGAACTGTATTATTCCATACGTAGGTGGGACATAATAGTGAAACTAAGAGACATTTATAAGAGTGTGGTGGTTACGGGGGGGAGGGGGCAATGGGAGAGGGATAGGGGGTGGGGAGGGGCACAAAGAAAACAAGATAGAAGGTGACAGAGGACAATCTGACTTTGGGTGGTGGGTATGCAACATAATTGAACGACAAGATAACCTGGACTTGTTATCTTTGAATATATGTATCCTGATTTATTGATGTCACCCCATTAAAAAAATAAAATTATATATATAAAAAAAAAAAAAAAACTTAAAAAAAAAAAAATAATGCCATCTGGTAAATCGTTAGCAAATGGGTCCAGACGGGACTTTCTCAGTTGGAATAGTGTGTACATAACACACTCTTTTTCTCAGGCTGAGACCCAGCCCATAGGGTGGGAAACAGGGTTTCTTTGGGACTTTCCAGGAGCCTCTTTTTCATTTACTTGTGGTAAGGATCTTGTTCTCTGACATCTGGGAGACTCAGAAAAGTGATAAGAACATACATGTGCATGAACAACACACATTACACACACAATCACAAGCCTGTGTTCAAACAAATTAGCATGTTCACACCAACGTGCACATATGCACAGTCTTTCTGACACACAGCTTCCTGTACGCAGAAAGGTAACCTGTCCCCAGGTTCTTACAGGGCAGAGAAGCTCTGATCCTGAGGGTACTGTGGTGACTGGACACTGACCCTCAGGAATATCTAAATTGATACTTTGGGGACCTGTGTGTTCTCTCATATGTGCCAACACGTGAAGATGTAATTAAGTTTGATTGATTGAATGAAAGCTATTAAGATGGGAAATTATACTAAATTATGTTGTTGGGACATTGCTGTAATCACAAGTGACCTTTTCCAATGAAAGTTAATGAAAATCATAGTAAAAATATTGTGACCGAAAAAACAAGTGTTGATGTGGGTCTTCACCTCCACCGTGTGAACGGGGAACAAGAGGTTAACACCGTGCGGTGGGGAGGACAGAGACCTAAGGGACGACGTCCTCGGGGATGATAGTAATCACGGTGGACAGCTGCGCCTTTCAGGAGGCTGAGCCAATGTGGGGACAGGTGGACAAGGAGGGGACAGAGAGCCTGAGATCAGCTCACAGGTGCCTAGACTGTGTTGGCTCCACTTTGAGGGAAATGTTTCCAAACTACAAGGAAGACGGAAGCTCTCTGAGTAGTTTATTTGTTAAGAAAAACCAGAAAATACAAAAACTTGGGAAAGATAGTTCTATAATAATGGCTGACGTGTCATCTGCAATCAGGCAATATTACAGCTTCATTTGTTGTTTAAATGAGAATATGAAAAATTAGACCCAAAGAGAAGAATGAAGAAGTGCCTCTGGATGCAGCTGAGAGCTCTGAGAGGAAACCCTGCTCCCACAGGAAGCCCCCTTCCTTCCCCACCTCCCTCTGCACCTGCTCCTGGGGCTGGTCTCGGGCTCCGTGGGTCCGGAGCGCCCCCTGGTGTCCTGAGCGCCCCCTGCAGCCCGGCCCTCCAATCCCCACAGGGAGGTTTGTGTCTGGACTCATTGTCTTCCCCTCGCTGTGTCTCCCACACAGTAATACACGGCTGAGTTCCTCGGCTTTCAGGCTCTCAGAACACTTGACGTCGTCTCTGGAGATGTTTATTTGAACTTCATGGAGTCTGCGTATTATGTACTACCACCAGTATGAATGTATGAGACCCACTCCAGCCCCATCCCTGGAGCCTGGCAGACCCAGTCCATGTTGTAGTCAGTGAAGGTGAATCCAGAGGCTTTTCAGGAGAGGCTCAGAGACCCCCCCAGGCTGCCCCCAAGCCTCCCCCAGACTCCACCAGCTGCAACTCACACTGGACACCTGCAAAAAAAAAGTCATCCTGGTTAAGAAACTGTCACATATCTATTGATTCCCTTAGTCACACTCACTCAAATACTCAGTGTCTTGTGCTCCATAAATTATCTCATAAAATAGCAAGTAGGAAAACCAAGATAAGTATAAACTCCATGGTGAGTGGTCTGTGTTCAGTATTGATTTGACGTGGGCTCTTCAGGGAATCCCAGACTGGGCTCCTGTCCCAGAGCTTCAGGGTCAGGGCTGGGCTGTTTTTCATGAGCAGAGCGGCCCTATTTTCTTGTCCTCCTACTATATATGGATCCCTGTTGTGGAGGAGACCTACAGAGAGGGCAGTGCCTCAGTGCAGGCGAATGTCCATCATAATAGTTTAATAAATAATGACATAATCATATATAGGATTGAACTGTGCACGTGTCCTCATATGGTATCAGAGAGCTCACCATCTGGGCCTAATCTCCTACCTAAAAGCCTCCACTGCTCCCCTGAAACAATTCCAGGGCAGAGTGGGACCAGCCCAATGAGGTAGAAGGAATTTTTTCATATTGTGAGAGCATGAGTGAATGCTTGTGTCCTAGTCTTACCTACACGTCAGGGCTGTTTCCCTCAGTGAACTCAGAGTCCTCACTACAATGAAGAAGGTTGTGCATCTTCTGGGATGTGGTCCTGAAATCGAATAACTGAGTCAGGTTCACCCAGGCTGCCTCATACATCTGCTGCTAAGTTCTGGGTCGAATCTAGGACCACAATCATGGATCCACAGAGTTCCTGTTCTGTCCACTCTGTTATCAGTGCCCTGAGACAATATCTACATCTAATGCAGATGGACATCACAGTATGAGAGTCAGTTGGTCAGGTTTAGTTGTCACTGATGCAGCTGGCTCTGGGTGCAGGGTGGCATCTGTCATTGTCCCCTCCATGCATACTCTGAGTCCTCTAAGTCTTAGTAACTTTAAGTGGAAAACGTTGCTTTGTGTGGCTTGATTTTTGGGAAATACCAGGCCCAGACCACAGAGGCACCATGACCCCTGATCTCCTGGCCATCAGCAGCAATTTGAATGATGCAATATGTTTTCCTCATGTGGAATGCAATACAACAGATGAATAAACTCTGCTAATTTCAGACCGACCCCTCACTGTCCCTGTTGGAACTGAGACATTGAATTCCAATAGAGACAGAAGACTGATAAATACCACAACCTACACAGAAAGTCTCTCATGTAGAAAGTCATCACTGTGAGGAGCACTGTGTTAGGGACGTGGAGAGCGTCCTGGAGGACAGGGTGTCTAAACCATGGACTTTGGTTAAACTCTTGGTGTCTTCTGGATGGTAACACTATTAGTTGTCTGGTCCACACACATGCAGCTCCAAGTCCAAGGGTTTCACTACCCTACTAGTCTGTCTGCTCCTAGGAAATCTGAATGACATGGGACCAGTGTTGAGTGGACCCAGTGATGGGATTCAAATAATTTAACAACTGGTTCTCTGCCCTAATGATCGTTTAAGTATATATAAAAAAGATATACCAAAAGGTAGTTTATTATTTCATGTATTTAATACTTAAATAAAAACAATAAAAGAGGTACACAAAACTAGATTATGTTATAAGAAAGAGTTTTAAATTATTAATAAAACATACTAAATAATCCTGCAATAAATCAATAAAATTGTTATTTAAGATGTTTCCAAGGACAGCATGTCAAACCCTGGTCATTTAGCAATTTTTCTCTTTCCATTATATGTTTATTTACTGAAGTAACAAATGTGAAGGAATTAAAATGTAGTATTTTATCCAAGGTATAATTAGTTTTATGAAATGAATAAATAAATATTACAAGCATAGTTTAGTCAATTTTTTTCTGCTATAGATGGAAAGAACACTATTATGGGTGCTTAGAATGCACTGTTATCCAGATGAATATTTAAAAAGTATAAAGAATATAAATTAGTGATTTAAAATTTAGGCAACTGCCCAGGCACCCACCTTAGAGACAACCCTGATTACAAGTGCCATTTTAACAACTGGTTCACAGAACTCAGCAAAAAATTGGCTATCAGTTCTGATGAACTGGTGCAAAGTGGCCGAATCTCACAGGTGGATGGAACACTTCAGATTACTGCACTCTGACCCCTGACCTCTCACCCAGCATCACAGCTTCCTTTGCTTGGGGCTATGGGCACACTTGGAAAACTAATGCATTAAATTGGACCTTATAGTGTTAAGAAAACACACATGATTTTTTTACAATTTATTTTAAATTAAATTTAATGGAGTGACACTGGTTCATAAGTACACATGGCTTTTGCCTGACCAGGGCGTCGCAGTGGACAGAGCATCCGACTGCGATGCAGAGGACACGGGTTTGAAACCCAGAGGTCGCTGAACTGAGCATGGGTTCACCAGATTGAGCGCGTGGTTGCTGGCTTGAGCGTAAAATTGTAGACCTGAGCTCATGATTGCTGGTTTGAGCCCAAAGGTCGCTCACTTAAACCAAAGGTTACTGACTAGAGCCAAAGGTTGCTGGCTTGAGCAATGGGTCACTTGCTCTGCTGGAGCCCCCTGGTCAAGGCACATATGAGAAAGCAATCAATGCACAACTAAGGACCTGTAATGAAGAATTGATGCTTCTTATCTCGCTCCCTTCCTGTCTGTTCATCCCTCTCTCTTCCTCTGTCTCACACACACACACACACACACACACACACACACACACGCACGCACACACACACGAAAGAACATGTTGATTTCAGGTTAACATCTAAATAGCATTTGAACTGTTGAATGCATTCTGTTCACATCACCCAAAGTCAAACTATTTTCCATCATCTATATTTGTCCCTATTCACTCCCTCCCCACTCCCTCATTCTAGTAACCAGTTCACTTTTGTTTATGTATATGAGTCTCAGTTTTATATTCTTCCTATATATGAAATTATGTTCTTTTTTAGCTTTTTCTGATTCACTTATTTCACTTGGAAAATTGTTTGAAAGGTTCAAGCATGTTGGTCTGAGCATCGGCCTCAGACGGTGGTTGCCAGGTGGAACCCGGTCAGGGTGCATGTGGGAGTCTATCTTCTCTTCTCTCACCTAAAAAAAAAGAAAAAAAAGACTCTTCATGCAAAAACCCAGAAGTAAGAACAAAGAGTTATAGAAACAGTGAATGGGAGTGACGTCACGGATATGGCGCCGTGAGCAGCGCGTCCGACAGATCTCCCCAAAATCACAACAAATTTATCAACTAGAAACAGGAAAATTTATCTTCGGAGCATTACGGAGTTCCACACAAACTGAAAGCAAAAGGACTGTTATCACTTGAATCTGAGAGACGAGGGTGTGGAGGAAGCTACCGCAGGGACGTTCATTCAAGGCGCGAGGAAGTGCGCCTGTGGTAAGTCATCCCGCACTCGGGAGCCGCGAGCAGCGCCCGGGTCGGTTGCAGAGCGAGCACCGCCCACACTCCGGAGCGGTGAGCAGCCGCTGGCGCGCGCCTGGTCTGGTTGCAGACCGAGCATTGCAGACCGAGCACCGCTAACGTTCCCAGCGGCCCGCGCACGGGGAGCGGGAGAGGCCCCAGGGTGGTATTCCCTACTTGGGAGATTCTCTCCGCAGGCGGGGCACCTCACCCAGCCATTCAAGCTAACAATCAAGCGTTGGGGGAGGGGCGCGCGCAGGCAGCCTGAAATACCTTCGGGAGCACAGCTGCGACCCAATTACTAAAATTAACTTAACCCGTGAAATCTGCGCACCCTCGGTTCTAATTGATAAGATCTCTCTCAGTTCACCGACCCAAGACAAGAGGCGTGATATTTTTTAGTGCCTCTCGCTAAAGGGGCGGGGGCAACTTCTGATTGATAGAGCCTCCATATTCAGGGATAAACACTAACAAGAAGGACTTGGCAGATAATAAGATCTATACCACACTAGTCGCAAGCAGAGACTAGTGCCTCTTCTTACCAGCCAAAACAGGCTACAAAGTGTGGAAAGCCTGGGTTGAGAGGTCCAACTGAATGCTAGGCGCTGAACAGTCACCTTGACAACAATTGACTCCCACCCCCGCCTGATTACACTGGAGGCCCTGACTGTCAGAGCCCTTCCCAAAGCCTTGCACTGAGTGGGGATAGAGTGGGGATTTCCCAGCTCTTTGAGCCTCTTACTCCCCAGGCAGAAGCAGTGGCAGCCTTATAGCTGGATCACCAGGCTGCTAATTCAGGAAGGGGGGACTGGGAGAGAGAATCCACGAAAGCAAACTCGCTCATCGTTGGACCCTGCAAACGCCAACAAGCCTTGACTACCAGCAAGACTAAAGCCAATTATATGACATTGCCATAGAATCCCATCAACTGCAAATCCCTACCTAAATGTGACACAGGGGCAGAGCCTGGGGTACAGAGTCACCGACCAGGAAGAGGGAGAGAAAAGAAAAAGGAAGAAGTTAACATCTCAAAATCAAGAAAAATCCACAGACTTACAACTTGTTCCACTAATTTTTTTTTTTTTGTTGTTGTTGTTGTTGTTTGTTTCTTCTATCCTATTGCCTTTATTTCCTCCACCTCGGTCCTTCTATTCTCTGCCCATCTTATGCTTCCCTTTTCTTGAACTACACTACCCATAAGTGTTACATTTTATTTCTCTTCTTCATCCTCACCCTCCTTTGGGGTTATACTCCAGGACACTTAACTGTCACTCTCTCCTCTTTTTTTTTTTTTTTTGTTTTTTTTTTTGCTTTATTTTGTTTTTTTCTCTTCCTTTTTTATTTCTTCCTTCGTTTTTCTCTTTTTCTTATTTTTTCCTTTCTATTCGTTTTTTCTTTTCTCGTTTTACTTTCCTCCCATTTAATCCTCAATCACGAACAAATTAGTTAATTTGGGACTCAAGGTATTTTTTGGCTTTATTTTTCTTTTTCGCTTTTGTTTTTGTTTTTTTCTTGTTAGTTTATTTTTGTGGCATTTTGGGTCCTCCCAACCCAAGGTCTCCATTGTATTTGGTCTTTGCTCCACTTAATACAACATATTTTTACTTATTATTTTTATTTTTTTCTTCTTTATTATTCCTTTTTTTGTCCTTTTTTCTGGTTCCCTCTTATCCCTCTCATTATATCTCTTAGTTGACCATCACCCGCAGGCAGATCAACTTATGCTTGTCTAAGATTTTCTTCCTTTTTTTTTTTTTTTTTTTTTTTTTGCATTTAGTAGGTCCCTACTCCCCTTTTTTTTTTTTTGCCCCTTGAACTCTTCACCGCAAACCAGGCCCTCCATTATAGGCACGATATTTCCCTGAGGAGGGGAGAGGAGGGAAGGAGAAGAAAGAAAAAAAAAGGGGGAAATAATAAATTATTACTGCTTTTTTTTGTGGGGTGTTTTACCCTTTGTTTTTTTTTTTGTTTTTTTTTTTTTTACTTTTTACTCTTTATTAATTCTAATTAGTGCTATCAACAAGACCACACTCAGATGCCAATAAGAAAGAGGAAATCGAATATTATGGATACAAAAGAAAGAGAAGTAACACAAATAGATGTGGAAAAATCTATGGAGAAAAGACTTAACATATTGGAAGCCTTGGAGCTAAATGACAGAGAATTTAAAATAGAAATCTTAAAAATACTCAGAGATATACAAGAAAACACAGAAAGGCAATATAGGGAGATCAGAAAACAACTCAATGAACACAAAGAATATATTACCAAGGAAATTGAAACTATAAAAACAAATCAAACAGAAATGAAAAACTCAATTCACGAGCTGAAAAACGAGGTAACAAGCTTAGCTAGCAGAACAACCCAGATTGAAGATAGGATTAGTGAAATAGAAGACAAACAACTTGAGGCACAACAGAGAGAAGAAGAAAGAGACTCAAAAATAATAAAAAACGAGAAAGCCCTACAGGAATTATCTGACTCCATCAGAAAGAATAACATAAGAATAATAGGTATATCAGAGGGAGAAGAGAAAGAAAATGGAATGGAGAATATACTCAAACAAATAATAGACGAGAACTTCCCAAGCCTGTGGAAAGAACTAAAGCCTCAAATTCAAGAAGCAAACAGAACACCGAGTTTTCTTAACCCCAACAAACCCACTGCAAGGCACATCATAATAAAGATGACACAAACCAATGACAAAGAAAAAATTCTCAAGGCAGCCAGGGAAAAGAAGAGTACAACATATAAAGGAAGGCCTATTAGATTATCATCAGATTTCTCAGCAGAAACTCTACAAGCTAGAAGAGAGTGGACCCCAATATTTAAAGCCCTGAAAGAGAGGAACTTTCAGCCAAGAATACTATACCCATCAAAGCTATCCTTCAAGTATGAAGGAGATATAAAAACATTCACAAATACAGAAAAGATGAGAGAATTTATCACCAGAAAGCCCCCACTCCAGGAAATACTAAAGGGGGTTTTCCAACCAGATTCAAAGAACAAAAGAAAGCAACACCACAAGTAACAGCTCCACCAAGAACACAATAAAACCAAACTTAAACTGTGACAACAAAGGAAAAAAAAGGGGGGAGAGAATGGAGATTAACAGTAGCAAAGGACGATGAAGTGCAGAAATACTTATAAGATAGGGTACTACAATGAATATGGTAGGTACCCTTTTCATTACTTAATGGTAACCACCCTAGAAAAAACCACCACAAAAACACATGACTTAAAAAAGGTAGCAACAGAGGAAAGAAGTATGGAACACAAACAAACAGAAACAAATGATAGAAAAACAAAAGAGAAGAATCAAACTAGATACAAAACTAACAGAAAGCAATTTATAAAATGGCAGTAGGGAACCCACAAGTGTCAATAATTACACTAAATGTAAATGGATTAAACTTACCAATAAAAAGACACAGAGTAGCAGAATGGATTAAAAAAGAAAATCCAACTATATGCTGCCTACAAGAAACACATCTAAGCAACAAGGATAAAAACAAATTCAAAGTGAAAGGCTGGAAAACAATACTCCAAGCAAACAACACCCAAAAAAAAGCAGGTGTAGCAATACTCATATCTGATAATGCTGACTACAAGATAGAAAAAGTACTCAGAGACAAAAATGGTCACTTCATAATGATTAAGGGGACACTGAATCAAGAAGACATAACAATCCTTAATATATATGCACCAAACCAAGGAGCACCAAAATATATAAGACAGCTACTTATTGACCTTAAAACAAAAACTAACAAAAATACAATCATACTTGGAGACCTCAATACTCCGCTGACGGCTCTAGATCGGTCATCCAAACAGAGAATCAATAAAGATATAGTGGCCTTGAACGAAATACTAGAACACCTGGATATGATAGACATCTACAGGACACTTCATCCCAAAGCGACAGAGTCTACATTTTTCTCTAGTGTACATGGAACATTCTCAAGAATTGACCATATGTTGGGCCACAAAGACAATATCAGCAAATTTAGAAAAATTGAAATTGTACCAAGCATATTTTCTGATCATAAAGCCTTGAAACTAGAATTCAACTGTAAAAAAGAGGGGGAAAAACCCACAAAAATGTGGAAACTAAACAACATACTTCTAAAAAATGAATGGGTCAAAGAAGAAATAAGCGCAGAGATCAAAAGATACGTACAGACAAATGAAAATGAAAATACGACATATCAGAATCTCTGGGATGCAGCAAAAGCAGTAATAAGAGGAAAGTTCATATCACTTCAGGCCTATATGAACAAACAAGAGAGAGCCGAAGTAAACCACTTAACTTCACACCTTAAGGAACTAGAAAAAGAAGAACAAAGACAACCCAAAACCAGCTGAAGAAAGGAGATAATAAAAATCAGAGCAGAAATAAATGAAATAGAGAACAGAAAAACTATAGAAAAAATCAATAAAACAAGGAGCTGGTTCTTTGAAAAGATCAACAAAATTGACAAACCCTTGGCAAGACTCACCAAGGAAAAAAGGCACAGGACTCATATAAATAAAATCCAAAATGAAAGAGGAGAGATCACTACAGACATCATAGATATACAAAGAATTATTGTAGAATACTATGAAAAATTATATGCCACCAAATACAACAATCTAGAAGAAATGGATAAATTCCTAGAACAATACAACCTTCCTAGACTGAGTCATGAAGAAGCAGAAAGCCTAAACAGACCAATCAGCAGGGAGGAAATAGAAAAAACTATTAAAAACCTCCCCAAAAATAAAAGTCCAGGCCCAGACGGTTATACTAGTGAATTCTATCAAACATTCAAAGAAGACTTGGTTCCTATTCTACTCAAAGTCTTCCAAAAAATTGAAGAAGAAGCAATACTTCCAAACACATTTTATGAGGCCAACATAACCCTCATACCAAAACCTGGCAAGGATGGCACAAAGAAAGAAAACTACAGACCAATATCTCTAATGAATACAGATGCTAAAATTCTAAACAAAATACTGGCAAACTGAATACAACAACATATTAAAAAAGTAATACATCATGATCAAGTGGGATTCATCCCAGAATCTCAAGGATGGTTCAACATAAGCAAAACGGTTAACGTAATACACCATATCAACAAAACAAAGAACAAAAACCACATGATCTTATCAATAGATGCAGAAAAGGCTTTTGATAAAATACAACACAATTTTATGTTTAAGACTCTCAACAAAATGGGTATAGAAGGAAAATATCTCAACATGATAAAGGCCATATATGATAAACCATCAGCCAACATCATTTTAAACGGCATAAAACTGAGGACTTTCTACCTTAAATCAGGAACAAGACAGGGTTGTCCACTCTCTCCACTCTTATTTAACGTGGTGCTAGAAGTTCTGGCCAGAGCAATCAGACAAGACAAAGAAATAAAAGGCATCCATATTGGAAAAGAAGAAGTAAAGGTATCACTTTTTGCTGATAATATGATCCTATACATCGAAAACCCAAAGGACTCCACAAAAAGATTATTAGAAACAATAAACCAATACAGTAAGGTCGCAGGATACAAAATTAACATACAGAAGTCCATAGCCTTTCTCTATGCCAACAATGAAATATTAGAAAACGAACTCAAAAAAATAATCCCCTTCACGATTGCAACAAAAAAAATAAAATACCTAGGAATAAACATAACAAAGAATGTAAAGGACCTATATAATGAAAATTACAAAGCATTGTTAAGGGAAATCGAAAAAGATACAATGAGATGGAAAAATATTCCTTGTTCTTGGATAGGAAGAATAAATATAATCAAAATGGCCATATTACCCAAAGCAATATACAAATTTAATGCAATTCCCATCAAAATCCCTATGAGATTTTTTAAAGAAATGGAACAAAAAATCATCAGATTTATATGGAACTATAAAAAACCCCGAATAGCCAAAACAATCTTAAGGAAAAAGAATGAAGCTGGGGGCATTACAATACCTGACTTTAAACTATATTATAGGGCCACAATAATCAAAACAGCATGGTATTGGCAGAAAAATAGACACTCAGACCAATGGAACAGAATAGAAAGCCCAGAAATAAAACCACATATATATGGTCAAATAATCTTTGATAAAGGGGCCAACAACACACAATGGAGAAAAGAAAGCCTCTTCAACAAATGGTGTTGGGAAAACTGGAAAGCCACATGCAAAAGAATGAAACTCGACTACAGCCTGTCCCCGTGTACTAAAATTAATTCAAAATGGATCAAAGACCTAAATATAAGACCTGAAACAATAAAGTACATAGAAGAAGACATAGGTACTAAACTCATGGACCTGGGTTTTAAAGAACATTTTATGAACTTGACTCCAATGGCAAGAGAAGTGAAGGCAAAGATAAATGAATGGGACTACATCAGAATAAAAAGTTTTTGCTCAGCAAGAGAAACTGATATAAAAATAAACAGACAGCCAACTAAATGGGAAATGATATTTTCAAACAACAGCTCAGATAAGGGCCTAATTTCCAAAATTTACAAAGAACTCATAAAACTCAACAACAAACAAACAAACAATCCAATAAAAAAATGGGAAGAGGACATGAATAGACACTTCTCCCAGGAAGAGATACAAATGGCCAACAGATATATGAAAAGATGCTCAGCTTCATTAGTTATTAGGGAAATGCAAATCAAAACTACAATGAGATACCACCTCACCCCTGTTAGATTAGCTATTATCAACAAGACGGGTAATAGCAAATGTTGGAGAGGCTGTGGAGAAAAAGGAACCCTCATTCACTGTTGGTGGGACTGTAAAGTAGAACAACCATTATGGAGGAAAGTATGGTGGTTCCTCAAAAAACTGCAAATAGAACTACCTTATGACCCAGCAATCCCTCTACTGGGTATATACCCCAAAACCTCAGAAACATTGATATGTGAAGACACATGTAGCCCCATGTTCATTGCAGCACTGTTCACAGTGACCAAGACATGGAAACAACCAAAAAGCCCTTCAATAGAAGACCGGATAAAGAAGATGTGGCACATATACACTATGGAATACTACTCAGCCATAAGAAATGATGACATCAGATCATTTACAGCAAAATGGTGGGATCTTGATAACATTATAAGGAGTGAAATAAGTAAATCAGAAAAAAACAAGAACTACATGATTCCATACATTGGTGGAACATAAAAATGAGACTAAGAGACATGGACAAGTGTGTGGTGGTTACCAGGGGTGGGGGGAGGGAGGACAGGGGGAGAGTTAGGGGGAGGGGGAGGGGCACAGAGAACTAGATAGAGGGTGGCGAAGGACAATCTGACTTTGGGCGAGGGGTATGCAACATAATTTAATGACAAGGTAACCTAGACATGTTTTCTTTGAATATATGTACCCTGATTTATTAATGTCATCCCATTACCATTAATAAAAATTTATTTTAAAAAAATGTATATTGAGATCAATAAAAGGAGGTGTTTGTGTGGGTTTCCACATCCTTCCAGGTGAATTAGGAACAAGGGGTTAACACCGTGTGGTGGGGAAGACAGAGAACTGTGTGTGGACGTCCTGAGTGAGGATTCTAATCACTGTGCAGCCATGTGCGCCTTTCAGGAGGCTTGGCTGATGTGGGAACAGGTGGGTAGGGAGGAGACAGAGAGTCTGAGCTCAGCACACAGGTGTCTAAGCTGTACTGACGTCTCTGTTTGAGGAAAATGGTTTCGAATCACAAAGAAGCTGAAATCACTATAAATGGTTTATTTTTTGAGAAAGAAACTTAGAAATACAATAATATGGTGTAGGATAGGTCTGTAATAACTGCTTACATGTCATCTGAAGACAGCCAATGTTACAGCTTTGTTTCTTGTCTGCACTGAGAATATGAGAAATTAGAGGCACAGAGAAGAAGGAAGAAGTGCCCCTGGATGCAGCTGAGAGCTTTGAGAGGAAACCCTGCTCCCACAGGAAGCCCCTTCCTTCCCCACCTCCCTCTGCACCTGCTCCTGGGGCTGGTCTCAGACTCCGGGGGTCCTGAGTGCCCCTGGTGTCCCGAGTGCCCTCTGTTTCCACAGGGAGGTTTGTGTCTGGGCTCACACTGACTTCCCCTCGCCGTGTCTCCCTCACAGAAATACACGGCCGTGTCCTCGTCTCTCAGGCTGCTCAGTGAGAGATAAACTTCACTCTTGGCGGTGTCTCTGGTGATGCTGAGTGGGGATTTTAGTGTTGGGTTATAGTATGTGCTTCCATCACCCCATATACCACCGACCCACTGCAGCCCCTTTCCTGGAGCCTGGCGGGTCATTGCTCGTTATAGATGATCCAGACACAGTGCAGGTGAGGGACAGGGTTTGCGAGGGCATCACCAGTCCTGGGCCTGACTCTTGCAGCTGCACCTGGGACAGGACACCTGGGGACAAGGAGCATCAGATCTTGTCAGTCACATGTAGTCACACTATCCCATAGACCCGTGTCTGACATCTGAGACACTCACCCTGGGGGGCTGTCACCAGGCACAGGAGAAGACCCAGCAGTCTCATCTTCTTCTAGACCACAGCTCTGCTTCCCCGGAGACCTCAGCCCTGTGTGAGGAGAGAGCTGTGAGCCCCACAGCCCAGAGAGGATGTACCTTGCAGCTTGAGGAGAAATTTTCATGTGGCTCTTTTTTTTTTCTTATAAGCAAGGAGTGACTGAGGTCTGTTCCCCTTGTCATTCTGGGGTCCTTTTGGCACCTTCTCTTTCCTTGAACTCATTCTCCATGTACATCAGGGGCAGCCGATCACCTGATTTATAAATCACATTGCAATTAGATCAGAAGATATTCTCATCTTCTTGAACAAAGAAGAAATAGTGAACTAATAGAATAGGTTACATTTTAAGTTTGTCAAACATTTTCCAAATAAGTTTAAAAAGGATTAACATGTGTTCAGATGGTTTCTGAATAGATCATTCTTGTATACAACATCACTTTGACTCCCGGCACTGT
Organism: Saccopteryx leptura; assembly: GCF_036850995.1. Classification (NCBI taxonomy): domain Eukaryota; kingdom Metazoa; phylum Chordata; class Mammalia; order Chiroptera; family Emballonuridae; genus Saccopteryx; species Saccopteryx leptura. The sequence goes on along the minus strand of NC_089508.1, from coordinate 682,328 downwards.
CCAATATGTCACAAGAATGGGAAATTATTGATTTATGTGTCCTATGGAGACAGACATGACGTTGTAAAGAAGGGTTGTTAAACCAAATGCAACTGTAAGTAAAAAGTAACACACTAACATTGAATGCTGTATATTCAAGTCAAGGTAAAGTGATCCATTTTAAAATTCATCAATCCTGTTTGACTGAAGCAGAGGAAATTATTTTAATCATCAAACAAAAGGAGGGCTCATTAATTAGAGACTGTCTGTCAATCAACGTCTCCTGAATGCGTGTGGCTCCACAGAGACAGAGTGAGGCCGCATGACGCCAGCACAACTCAATCCAGCATGCTCACGGGGACGAGCAAGGAACTGAGAAGAACTGTCGAGTGCACAGTCCTGTCACTGTGAAGGTCTGACATGGTTGTGCTCTCCAGAACACAGACAAATGTGCACTATATAAAAATCAGTAAGAGATTTTGGTAAACTATTTGGGTGAAAATTGCAAAAAAAGGTCATAGTCATTTTTCATATATGGTTGGTGCATTCATTAAATTTTCATGAATTTATTGAAAGTTGAGGAAAATGAACTACCTCCTATCAGTGCATTCAAACCCTGATAGCTACTCTGAGACTGTAATGTCGATACCACCCATGTCTACTGTTCATCATGGTCTTTAATAACTGTTTAGACTTTCACCTGGTGAGCTCTGTTAAAATCTCCCCTTCCTGTCCCCATTCTCTTGTGAGTCCCTGTCATTTTCTCATCACTTCTATTTCTCAAAGGAGCTAACGTTAAAAATCCCCTAAGGCATTTCAGACATGTCCCTGTTTTCACAGTACTGGGCACCCCGGTGTGTAGAAGTGTCCCTGGTCACAGTGCATACAATGTGCTGGGTAAGGGGCATATGGGGTGATGGCCAGTCTTGTTGCCATATAGCCCCCGGAGGGCTCACACAGCAAGTACACTGCTCTTCCTTCAAGCTCCACTCAGCGTTTAGGAAAGGGAAAGACTGTTCCACTGATCAGGGTGAACAAACTGTACAAGCTTAAATCTATTACACAAGGACAGCTCTCCCACCCTGAGCAACCTGCTGGGGTTTGCATCACATGCAGCCAAGTGTGAGTGTCCAGTAGTGAGACAGGGTCCTGCACCAACCCCTACACACTCATCCCCTCTGCAGCTTCTAGGATGTGACTCACAATCACAATCCATCTAGCTAGAGGATCTCCAGTGAGCTCACAACACACGTCCTCAAAGTGAGGTGCTCAGCACTCCCCCTGGGTCAGAGTTCCATGGTTCCCCTCTCACCTCAAACCTGGAGCAAGTGCCCTGCTGCTGCCCCACCTGCCAGTCCTTCCTCAGTGCTAAGTTGTGAGGAGAGAAGCATGAGGGCACAGGTGGGTGTGTCTTGTAACATTTCTTTTCTTATTAATTACAAAAGGGAAATGTTCTGGGTTGGTTTTATATTTGCAGTTGTGATGGGTCAGCTCTTTGTGTTCCTCTAAATGGTTAGCATGTTAGACAGAGGAAGTGACTTAGGTGTGTCTGCTCAGTGCTATCATCATTTGATGTCCAGGGATCCTCACGGAGTGGAGAACATGGGGCTGAGCGTCCACAGAGGGGACAGCCTGACCCTGTGGGAAGAGGACACTATGAACTCAGCACAGGATCCGAGCTTGCGGCTCCGTCTGAGCTGCAGTGGGGGCACCGCGCTCAGTGCAGCAGAATTAGAATCCCTGACATGTCCTGTGTGTCATCCAGGAAAGAAAGGACATACAGGGACATGGTGACAACAAGGACACATAGGAGAAGCGACCATATTTGCAAACACAGTGACTTCCTACTTTCTTGCCTACAGAAAATGACAGAAATTAGAGTCACAAAAAAGGAAGGTGGAGCCCCCAGGGGACTGAATGTCTGATGTCCACAGGAAGCTCCTCCTGCACAAGCTTAGGCTTCTCCTTCTGAGCTGGGCACATGATTGAAGGTCCGGAGCGCCCCCTGGTGTCCTGAGCGCCCCCTGCAGCCCGGCCCTCCCGTCCCCGCAGGAAGGTTTGTGTCTGGGCTCACACTGACTTCCCCTCGCTGTGTCTTTCACACAGTAATAAACGGCCGTGTCCTCGGCTCTCAGGTTGCTCATTTGCAGATACAGCGTGTTCTTTGCGTTGTCTCTGGAGATGGTGAATCGGCCTTTCATGGAGTCTGCGTAGGTTGTACTATCACCATCATAACTAATGTATGAGAACCGCTCCAGTCCCTTCCCCGGACCCTGGTGGACCCAGTGCAAGTCGTAGTCACTGAAGGTGAATCCAGAGGCTCCACAGGAGAGTCTCAGAGACCCCCCCAGGCTGCATCAAGCCTCCCTCAGACTCCACCAGCTGCACCTCACACCGGACATTTGCAAACACAAGAACATAATGGTCAGGAAACTGTGAAATTTCCACTGATTCTCTCAGTAATATTGATTCACATACTCAGTGTATTTTTCTGCATACATAACCTATAAACATAGCAAGAAAGAAAACCCAGGTGAATCCAAACTCCATGGTGAGTGGTCTGTGTTCAGTCCTGACCAGGGAATGTGCTCACCTGGGAACCCCTTGTTGAGCTCCTGTCCCAGAGCTGCAGGGTCAGGGCTGGACTGGTTTTCATGAGCTTAGGGGACCCTACTTGTATGTACTCCTACTATATATAAAGCTCTGGGTTGGAAACCTACAGAGCGCAATTACTCAGTGCTGGTGAATGTCTGTCAATGTATTTAAATAACTAAATACAGAATTGTATGTAGGTTTGGGACTGTCCATGTGTCCTCATATCATAACAGTGAGCTCACTATCTAGGCCAGTGCTCCTCCCCGTAGTCCTCAGTGCTCTCCTGAACCAAACTTCCAGGCAGAGTGGAACAAGCCCAGTGAGGACTCAGAAAGCTTTTAATGTTGTTAGAGCATGAATGAATGTCTGTTTTCTATTCTTATACTTCAGGGATGTATCCTCAGTGAACTCAGAGTCCTCACTACAATGGAGAAGGTTGTGCATCCCCTGGGATGTGGACGTTGATTCACAAAACTGAGTCGGGGCCACCCAAGTCTGCCACGTACATCTGCTGCTAATCTCTGCGTTGAGCCCAAGACCACTATTGTGGCTCCACACAGACCCTGTTCTGTCCACCCTGTTATCAGATCCCTGAGGCAATATACAACCCTAATGTGGATGGACATCACAGTGTGAGAGTGAGTAGGTCAGGTTTAACTGTACTGATGTAGCTGACCCTGTGGTCCAACATGCATCTGTCATTGTCCCATCCATGCACACTCTGAGTCCTCTAACACTTTGTTACACTAAGGGGACAGGGTTGCTTGTGTGGCTTGTTCATTGGGAAGTCCCAGACAGTGACCACAGAGGCACCATGACCCCTGATCTCCTTGCTATCATCAGCAATCTTTCTCATATTGAATGAGATATGACAAAGGAATAGTCTGTTCTCATGCTAGATTGACCCCTATGTCCCTGTAGGAACTGCAACCTTGAATTCCAATGGAAACAGCAGACTAATATCACGATCTGCACAGAAAGTCTACCCTGTAGAAAGTCATCACTGTGAGGAGCACTGTGTTAGGGACTTGGAGAGTGTCCTGGAGGACAGGGTGTCTAAACCATGGACTTATGTTAGGACTCGTGGTGTCTTCCGGAAGGTAATACTGTGAAACATCTGGTCCTCACATGTGCAGGTCCATCTCCAGGGGTTCCACTGCTCGACTAGCCTGTGTGCTTCCAGTAAATCTGGATGACACTGGACCAGTGTTGGATGGACAACTTCAGATCACGGAATTCTGACCCCCTGACCTCTCACCCAGCAGCAGAGTCTCCTTTACTTGGGGCTGTGGTCTTACATGGAAAACTGATGCATTAAATGGGACTTTATAGTGTTAAAAAGGGACACATGATTCTTTTAAAAAATTTATTTCAAATTAAATTTAGTGGTGTGACATGGGTCCATAGTACACAGAGCTTTCAGGTGAACATCTCGATAGCATTTGAACTGTTGATTGTGTTGTGTGCCCATCACCCAAAGTCAATCATTTTCTGTTACCATGTATTTGTCCCTATTTCCTCCTTTCCCCCTCCCTCCCTCTGGTAACCACGTGTGTCTATGAGTTTCAGTTTTTATCTCACATATATGTGAAATCATGTAGCTCTTACCTTTTCTGATATACTTATTCTCTTAACATAATGCTGTCAATGTCCATCCATGTTGGTGTAAATGGCTACATAACATCATTTCTTATGTCCGAGAAGCATTGTATTGCATGTATGTACCACATCTTCTTTCTGATGTTGGGAAGTTTGTGATTAGGTCTAGAGATCTCTGATCAAACTCTTTCCTAATGCAAGTCATGGCATGTTGCAAAGACTTGAAACTAATCACATCAGAAATAGTCATGTTTCTACAGGAGTAAAATATTCAAAAATTAGTAATTATGCATGTGTATAACTGAGGACCTTTCTAAGCTGAAATGTTCATGGACGGGGAATAAGAGACAGTGATGATGGTGTTTAGAGGGAAATGAGTGAAGATGCTGCCTAGCACAGGTTTGCTCACAGGACAGGATCTCTTTACCGGAATTTTTGGTGGTTTGATGAGATAAAAGTTTTAAATTTTAATTTAGTTCATCGCTATTTCACTTCATAGATACTGTTTTTGGAGATTTTACAGGAAGCACCTAAATAGTACTGAGCCTCCATCATCCATGATGACGAGTAGCAGCAGCCACGGGGGCTGGAACAGGTTCGGTACCAGGAATAGAATCTGCTGTAAAAATCACCCATAATCTGGAAGTGACTTTGGAGCGTGGTGAGGAGGGGATGTTGTATTTATTTTGAGGCACGTGAAAGAAATATGTCTGATTCTAACAAACAGAGTTTTACTAGAAATACATATTTAAAGACTCTGCTTGAATCCCTGTCTGGTTAGCTCAGTGGATAGAGCATGAGACCAGTGTGCAGACGTTCAAGTTTGGTCCCTGGTCAGGGCACACATGACAGACAACCATCTGCTCTTCTTTCCCTCCCTCTCTCTCTTCTCTCTCTCTTCCCCTCTCACAGTCAGGGGCTCAGTCGGTTCAAGCGTTAGCCCCAGGGGTTCTGGATGGCTTGGTTGGTCCATCATTGTCTCCAGATGGGTGAATCCCATTCAGGTCACATGGAGGAGTCTGCCTCTCTATTGCTGTCCTCTCACTTAAAGAAATAGACTCTTCTTACAAATGCCCAGAAGAAAGGACAAGACATTAGAGAGATAACTCCTGTTATCTTATAAAATACCTAAATAATCATAAAATGAAATTTGTCAGAAATAGAAATGTTAAAGCTTCTGCAGGAGAAGATCAGGAGAAATAAGAGACATGTCATTGCAAACTGGTGGGAAGGGGACTCCTGTGTCCCACATGCACAGTGTACAGTGTCTCTGGTTTATAAGGTCACAACCTCACAGGCCCAGGGGATTAGTGCTTGGACAGTTTTGGGGTCATTTTTGATCTGGTCACATTATGAATCAGCATAGCTACATAATATTTGTAACTCTGTCTTTGAGATCTCTTGGCTTACAGGGGGGAGGGGACACCCCTATCTGGAGGAGCCATGGTGATGGGGCTGTAAGTTCATTGGAGCAACCCTGACTCAGTCCTTATCATCAGCATTGTCATCATTCGATTACTTATAATCATTCCTCTTCTAATTTTCTGTAGGATAGGTGACTGCTGACAACTGATGGCTCATTTTTGCCTCTTCTCTATCATTCTGATCTTCTCTGGTAAGGACGTGGTCTCCCCTTCAGATGTAACTGGGAGACTGAACCCACACAAGCCCCTGTACACAGAATTCCTCCCTCCCTCCACCACGACCTGGACAGAACAGAAGTCCTGAGCCAGTCTCCCTTCCTGGCTTGATCAAAGGATATCAGCATCTTGTTCTCCATAAATTACCTTCTAATATAGCAACAAGAAAAGTCCAGAAGACCCTAAACTCCATGGTGAGTGGTGTCTGTACTCTCTTGTCCAGGGAACGAGTATGTCAGAGAGTCCCAGGCTGGGTTCCTGTCCCAGAGCTGCAAGGTAAGGGCTGGGCTGGTTTTCATGAGCAGAGGGGCCCTATTTGCATGTCCTCCTTCTATATATGGAGCTCTGGAGTGGCACTTACAGAGAGGGTAGTGCCTCAGTGCAGGTGTTGGAGTCTTGGGGCTATTTGGTGGCCAGGAGAGCATATAAATAATTATATATAGAGTCAATGGGGTCACATTCATGTATCCACATCTGGACACATTGAGTCCAGCATCTGGCCATGTTGTTCTCCTCACTGTTTCCGACAGGTTTTCTGAAGCCACTGCAGGGCATATTGGTTCCTGCAGCATGAGATTATGAGAGCACTGCATTGTAGTGTTACCTGCCCTTCAGGGCTGCATCAGTTACACACCTGGGAAGAGACTAGAGGCTGCAAGTCTTGTCAGGGTGTCCCATGTGTATATGGCAATGTTAACATCTTTGATGCTGAATATGTCTGGCTTCCTGAACTTTAAATAGACAAAGAAGTCTGAGTGTTGTGAAGATGCTTTTGATCAGTGGAATCAGAGATTCTGAGAAGTTAGAGATTCAGGCAGCGATGGAGTGGCTTTGCATTTCCAATAACAAGAAGGGCCATTTACAGAGGATTTCTCTGTGTAGAAAGTAATAAGAAACCTTAATCATTTAATATGATAGAGCAGTTAGCAAAATAAATGCAACTCAAAATCCCTATGGTCAGTGAGGTGGCCCCTTTCTGTAGTTGCCAGATGCTCTGACATTAAGTTCAGATAACTGAGTCACTGTCACCCCCTGAGTTCATCCAGACCTCTACTCCCAGGACAAGGCCACTGACACTTCAGCAGCAGCTAATCTCTGCGGGGTGGGGTGAGAGGAAGTGCAGAGTTTAGGCACTTGTCCTCCAAGACCTGATGCCACACCAAGGGCCATGCTCCCCAAAAGAATGCTGGTGACTATGGTGCTGGAGAATGACTCAGCACAGGGACCCTGGTGTCTGTACCACCTATGTCTCTTCCCACAGGTGAAAACCCCCCAACTCTCACACACACAGCTCCCAGTGTGCAGGAACTTCAGCTCCCCTGAGATACTGAAGAACAGTTGGTGTCATAATCCCTGAGGACATAAACTCTCAGAAATATCTAGATTCTTAGTGCTGGTACCTGAGTGTGTTCTCTAATAGGACTTGATGTGCAGACATGATTAAGTTAAGATGGTTAACGGTGTTGACATGGGAATTTATTTTGAATTGTATTATTAGGTAATCATGTTTATGACAAATGTACTTTTCAAAGGAAAGTTAAGAAGAGTCAAGCTGAAAATATTGTGACCATTGAAATATGATGTAGGTGTGAGGTTTCACCTCTCCCCAAGTGAATGAAAATCAAGAAGTCAGCCTATATAGATTCTCAGAGGAATAGAGACCTGTGAGTAGAGGTCCAGGGAGAGGACCCTAATCACTGTGGGACCCGACCTGGAACGCCTGTCAGAAGGCAGGGTTTATGAGGGCACAGTTGGACACGAAGAGACAGAGAGCCTGAGCTCCATTCGCAGGTGTCTGTCCTTTGCTGGTGTCATCGTTTGATGAAAATGTTTTGCAACCAAAAGGATGATGTGAGCACTCTGGGGAATTTATTTGTAAAGAAAGAAACCAAAAGTACAGGGTTGTAGTGCAGGAGAGGTTTGTACTAACTGCTGACATGTCATCTGCAAACAGGCAACGTTACAACCTCATTTGTTGTGTGCAGGGAGAATAAGAGTGCACAAAAATAAGGAAGAAGTGCCCCTGGATGCAGCTGAGAGCTCTGAGAGGAAACCCTGCTCCCACAGGAAGCCCCTTCCTTCCCCACCTCCCTCTGCACCTGCTCCTGGGGCTGGTCTCGGGCTCCGTGGGTCCGGAGCGCCCCCTGGTGTCCTGAGCGCCCCCTGCAGCCCGGCCCTCCCGGCCCCGCAGGGAGGTTTGTGTCTGGGCTCACACTGACTTCCCCTCGCTGTGTCTCTCGCGCAGTAATAAACAGCCGTGTCCTCGACTCTCAGGCTGCTCAGCTCCACGAAGGCTGTGCTCGTGGACTTGTCTGCAGTCATGGTGACCCTGCCCCTGAACTTTTCCGCGTAGTATGTGCTACCATAGTCAGGGTAAACCCACCCCATCCACTCGAGCCCTTGACCGGGGGCCTGTCGCACCCAGCTCATATAGTAGCTGGTGAAGGTGTATCCAGAAGCCTTGCAGGAGACCTTCACTGAGGCCCCAGGCTTCCTCAGCTCAGCCCCAGACTGCACCAGCTGCACCTCGGAGTGGACACCTGTGGAGAGGAGACAGGAGTGTGTGGAATTCCCCACTGACTAGTCCTTGGTCCCCCATCAACCCAGGGACTGCAGAGCCCCTTACCTGCAGCCACTGCCACCAGGAGGAAGGCTCTCCAGCTCCAGTCCATGGTGAGGGGCTGAGCTGTCAGGACTTGTGTTGGGGAGGGTGTGACTGTGGGGGATGCTCTCAGGACACAGACACATCCATATTTAACTACTCTACCTCACCTCATTTGCATATTCATGAGGCAAACTATCTCATAACTGAAGAGTTGACCACATCTGATAGAAGACAGAGGCTTCTCTGGGAGTCCCAGGGTTCAAGTCCTAATCTTTTTTGGACAATATGTGTCTTATCCCAGATCCTTGTGCCCCGAGATGAGACATTGAGAACAGCAGAGGCACCTTCCATTTCACCTCGATTCATCTTACTGCCCAAGTGCAACCTCCCACACATCTGCCTCTGGTCATGCTTTCCTGAGACTCCGAGAAAGAACACCATTCTCCAGCTGCACTGCCCTCATGTTTTATTCTCTAGACTCAGTTGAAGGTCATTTAAAAAATTTTGAAGAGATTGAATATACTCAGTTATTACCACTTATGTTTAGGTGAAGATGTTTAGGTGAAGAATTGACTTTGCGTAGTGAGTATGCAATATAATCAAATGTCAAAATAACCTGGAGATGTTTTCTCTGAACATATGTACCTTGATTATCAATGTCACCACATGAAAATTAATAAAAAACGTTTTGTAATAATTCTTTTAAATTATAGAAAATTGATTATGGAAAACATAGAAATTACTATTAAGGAGTTATAAAGATATAAATAATATTATTTATATAAAGAGCATAATTTCTTTGTTTATTGATCACAGAATGAATCAATCATACAAAAAGCTCTTATTTAGGAACTGATGGATCAAATTTTAGAGAAAACTGGTCAGCCTTGGAGATTCAGACTTGCATCAGGATCCGTCAGTGTGGACCTGGGACATAGTTCTAGTGAGAGGGCAGGAGGGGGGCATGTGGGTGCTTTGCTAGTTCATTAAAAGTTAATTTCAGGAGAACCATTCCCTCCCTCTCACAGTCCCAATTCATGTCTTCATGCGACCTTGGAGAGTCCTGTCATCGTGTCCACACATGACAGGTCTTCATCAGAACTCGAAGCTGATTCACTGGGATGTATCAATATGCAAAATGGGAAAAAGAACCATGTTCATGGGAGTTGATTTACACAGACTGTGAATGATCCTCGTTTTAGGTGACACCCATCTGCAACTGTCATCAAATTATGTTGTGATTTCCCTTATTGCTTAAGCAGGTCAATCTTTCTTCCTTATTCCTGAGATAGCCACACATAGTACCTGGGGTCATTTGTATTAGAAAGCTCTAGCTTGAAAATTAACCCAAGTTTCAGATTCCAGGTGAGTTCCAAAGTACTGTGCAGTGCTCACGGACAGACAGATGTCCTGGCTGGATTACAGGAATGGGCTCGCAACTGTTTTATCTCCATCAAGAACAGTTCCAAACAGATTTTCAATTTATTAGACTCCCATTGAGATCCTTGACCTACTATTATTTGTTTATGGATCATACACTATGTGAAAGTGAATGTCAACACTAAAGGCTATACTCTGAAAGCTAAAAAAATGCTGTAATAAATCATTATGATAAACAAGCAGTCTTATCCTGGGTTATAATCTGATCTGAACCCTCAGAGCATAAATCTATAGAAGGATTGAAAGCACTCATTTTATTTGTCATTTTGACTTGAAATCGTGACAAATATGTCACAAGAATGGGAAATTATGTATCTATGTGTCTGTTGGAGACAGATGCTGATGTTGTGAAGAAGTGATGTTAAACCAAACACAGTGGTAAATATAAGTAACACATTTCCATTGAATGCCGTATATTCTAGTAATCGTAAAGTTTTACATTTAAAAATGGAACAGTTCAGTTTGCTTAAAGCAGAGAAAATTCATATAATCATCAATCAAAAAAGGCTCATTAATTAGACATTGTCTGTCCATTAACATGTCCCATGTGATAGAGAATGTGCGCAGCTTCAAATAGCCCGGGTGAGACAACATGGCCACCAGCACTGCTCTGTCCAGTGTGCTCACTGTGACGTGTGAGGAAATAAAGTGAATTATTGGAGTGTATAGATCTGTCACTATTGAGATGTGATGTGAGGGAGCTGTCCAGAAAATAGACAAATATGCACTATATAAGAATGTGTAAGTCATTTTTGTAAATTAATTGTGTAAAAATTGGAAAAAAAGAACTTTGCTGTTTTTCCATATATGACAGCAAGAGCTAATTTTAAAAGAAGATGACATCGTTTACAGAATCTCCACATCTGTCAAATATGCAAAATGTAAACTTTGATCTCTTCTCTCCAAATGTATGGTTGTGACACTCATCAAATCTATATGAATTTCTTCAAAGCTGAGTAAAAGAAATTCCCTCAAATCAGTGCATTCAAACTCTGATAGCTGCATTGAGACTGTAATGTTGACAGCATCCGTGTCTACTTTGTTCATCGTGGTCCTTAATAACTGCTGAAAGTCTTTCTGCTGGGTGGGCTCTGTTAAAATCTCCCTTCCCTGTCCCCATTGTCTTGTGAGTCCATGTCATTTCCTCATCACATCTAATTTTCAAAGGAGCTGAGGCCAGAAATCCTCTAATGCATCTCAGACATTTGTCTATTTCCACAGCAGTCAGGAGTTGGTGGGTGGTGCAAGAGCTGTCCCTTGTCACAGTGAATATGCAGGAAAGTAGCCTGACTCCAGGTTCTTGTGGTGCAGTTGAGGCCCTCAACCTAATGGCAGTGTGATGGCTAGACACACAGCCTCTAGAACATCTAGATTCTTTTTTCTCCTGTATTTTCTGAAGTCAGAAGTGGGGAGGTAAGGAGACAAAATCCTGCATGCAACCAACCAAGATTCACCCGGAATGCCCACTAGGGGGCAATGCTCTGCCCAACTGGGGCATCATTCACTTTCAACCAGAGCCAATCTAGTGCCTGAGGCAGAGGCCATGGAGCCATCCTCAGCGCCTGGGTCAACTTTGCTCCAGTGGAATCTTGGCTGTGGAAAGGGAAGAGAAAGGTAGAAAAAAAAAGAGAGTGAAGGGATACCAGATGGATGCTTCTCATATGTGCCCTGGGCAGGAATCAATTCCAAGACTTCCACACACTGAGACAACAATCTACCACTGAGCCAATCAGCCTAGGCCAGGAATATCAAATTCTTACTGCTGAAGGCTGTGTGTGTTCTCTTATGTTACAGAATTTGAGACATGATAAAGTTAAGGTTGATTGAGTTAAAGTTGATGACATGTGATATTATCCTAGCTACATTTTTAGGACATCTCTGCTATCATAATTGCCCTTTTCAACAGAAACTTAATAAAAATCACAATAAAAATATTGTGATTAATAAAACCAGGTGCTGATCTGGGTTTCCACCTCCAATCAGGTGAATGAGGATCAAGAGGTTAACACCATGTGGTGGGGAGGGCAGAGACCTGTGGATGGACGTCCTGAAGGAGGATCCTAATCACTGTCATCCAGGTGCGCCTTTCAGGAGGATTAGCTGATGTAGGGACAGGAGTGCAGGGAGGAGACAGAGAGTCAGAGCTCAGCATAAAGGTGTCTATACTGTGGTGATCTCTCTGTTTGAGGGAAAGAGTTTCCAATCACAAGGAAGCTGAGAGCACTATGAATGGTTTATTTGCTGATAAAGAAGCATAGAAGTACAGTAATATTGTGAAGAAAAGTTCTATAATAAATGCTGACATATCATCTACACATACGCAATGTTAGAGCCCCGTTTGTTGTTTGCAGTGAGAACACGGAAAACTAGAGACACAGAAGAATGAAGAAGAGCCCCGGGATGCAGTTGAGAGCTTTGAGTGGAAAACCTGCTCCCACAGGAAGCCCCTTCCTTCCCCACCTCCCTCTGCACCTGCTCCTGGGGCTGGTCTCGGGATCCGTGGGTCCGGAGCGCCCCCTGGTGTCCTGAGCGCCCCCTGCAGCTCGGCCCTCCCGTCCCCGCAGGGAGGTTTGTGTCTGGGCTCACACTGACTTCCCCTCGCTGTGTCTCGCACAGTAACACAGGGCCGTGTCCTCAGCTTTAGGCTGCTCATTTGCAGATACAGCATGTTCTCGCCATTGTCTTTCCAGATGGTCTGAGAGACCCCCTAGGATGGAGCAAGTCTCCCCCAGACTCCACCAGCTGCACCTCACAGCAGACACCTGAAAACACAAGGAAATTGTGGCCAGGAACCTGTCACACGTCTATTGATTCTCTCATTCACACTCACTCATATAGTCAGTGTCCTGTTCTCCATAAGTTACCTATTAAAGACCACTAAGGAAAACCCAGATGAGCCCAAACTCCATGGTCAGCTGTCTGTGTTCATTCCAGGCCAGAGAGTGGGCACAACATGGAATTCGGGGCTAGACTCCTGTCCCAGAGCTGCAGGAACTGGGCTGGGCTGGTGTTTATAAGGAGGGGGGGCCTATTTGCATGTCATCCTACTATGGAAGGAGCTCCAGTGTGGAGATCTACGGAGAGGGCGTGCCTCAGTGCAGGTATCAGCATTCCGTGCAGTGTGGTTGTCCTGAGAACACTGCAATAAAAATAACTGTATGTAGGTTTAGGGAATGTCCTAGAAACCACATCTGGTAACACTCAGCTCCACATCAGGGCCAGTACTACCCCCTCTAGTCCCCAATGTTCCTCTGAACCAGATTTAGAGAAGAGTGCAACCAACCCATAAGTTTACAGGAAACAACTTGTGTAACGAGAGCATGAATGAACGTTTGTATTCTATAGTTACCTACACTTAGGGCTGGAGACAAGTACACACTGGGAGGAGACCACAGGCTGTACATTTTGTGGGAGTTAATTTTGTGTACATGGTGATGTTGGTGCCTTGGCTCTAAGGTACTCTGGGCTCTGGACTTTCATAGATACCAAAAACAAACAAACAAACAAAATACAAAACCAAAAAGAAATTAGAAAACTGAGTGTTGAGAAATTGCTCTTCTGTCACTGGGATCACAGTCACTGAGAAGCTTGAGAGATTCCTGGAGCTAATGGAGAGGCTGTGGGGAAGTTAACTTTCCAGTGAGGGCACTTTGTAGAGAGACGTGTGTAGAACCATCATTGGAACAAGTGAGCGATAGAACGGACTTGGTAAGTGTGAGGACCCAGAGGGGACTGAGCTAGTGTGTCTAGGGAGAGGAATAGACCCTTACATCTAAGCGGGTAGTGAGGTTTTACATTATGTTTTACATTGCAGTTGCGCGCACAACCGCTCCAGGGACATCCAAGAAGATTGTGGAGGGTTTGGTGCCCCCTAGTGGTCACTCTGAGCCACGCAGGCTGCATGACCCTTGTGACTTAAACCAGCCTCCTCTCTAAACTCCCAAGACTTGGGGCTGGAATAGTTCAACTTTAAGGCCAGAAATTTACCGTATTAAGGGAAGAAGGACATGAGGACATGGACAATAAAGATATTTTGTATTATCTGCAATCTTCACTTCATGACAATAAGAAAACTATTTCTTGTTAACTTGGTATTTGCAGCTTTTGTGCTTAAACTTTTAGTGGAGAAATCAATCAACTGGTAGTTTTAAAGACTTTGACTGGAAAGAAATAAGATTTTATAATATGTGAATTTTGACCATGTCTTTGAAAATAAATTTCTGTCTCTGCTGTTATCTGTTAAGCAGGACTGAGTTCAGGCTCCCTGATCCTCCTGCATTCTCTCCCTATCTTCTCTCCTAAGGTGCGATTCTCACCAGTAATGAGGGCTTGTCTTGACTGTTCCACTTCCATGTGCTTAATCCACCCAGAGCCTTTCGGATTAGAAAGGACGTCATGGGGTGGCAGCATCTGGTGGAATCAGGTGGTTCCGTTTTATAATTCATCTTAAAACTCACAATTGTATCTGTACACTTGAAGTCAGTTGGATCATCAGCCCTCTAATATGTATGACTTCATTCACAGGTATTGAGAAAACAGCATTTCCCAGGTCATTAGCCCCATCCCAGGCAGCAGGTTATGTTAGTGTAATCGGGACTAAATTCACATCTGATACAAGAGCTCATACTGGAGCCATCACCATGTTAAGTTACAGTAATTCACTGTCATTCTCCAGTATCCATGTCCATCACACAGCCAAATGGGTGACTGAATGTGGATGAGGTAGGAATCACCTGGGATTTTTGAGGCCTTGACTGTGGAATGAGTCTCAGAATTCCATTCCGGTTTTCAGTACAGGCAATTTTCACGCTGCCTTTTATATCATATTACCCTTTATCTGGTCTTCAAAACCCTATGAATGTGGTCTTCAGTTTGAAATATGTCCTATGAAGATCAGTGACACCATCCATCACTGGGGAGTACCCACAGGATGGGTTCAAAGACTCTCTGTGACCCTGTGAGAAGGACTGAGAGGAAACTGCATGGAGCACCTGAACTTCATAAGCCCCTTATTTTGACCACAGTGACATCAGAGATCTGAAATTCGTGTCAGTTCAAAGATGAATAACATTAATCCTTGAAAACCATATTATTCCATGACCCTCAATGCACAGTGTCTCTAGATTGGTCACAGTGTTTTGAAGAAGGCTGAAAAAGATCAACTTTACACTATTTTAATACTGTGGTGTCATCGTCATCAGGGGACCTGACCTCCTCTTCATTCTGGTGCTTCTGTCCTGAAAACTGACTCAAGGTGTGGAATTGCTTGAAGGACCTTGAATCTCCATCATGGTTATTGAAGTTAAAGTCTTCTTTTTGCGTAGAACACTTCATGTATCCCTGTTAAGTATGAGTTTAGTTTATCTTACAGGTGTTAAATTTCTAGAAACATCATGACCCAGATGAAACATACTGGTCTCTGAGACCAGACTGTTCTGATTGCTGATTGGACTCTCTGTCACCATGGTAACTTGGCCACCTTGTGATTATTGGTGTTCAGTCCTGTCAATTGGGAGGTTGCACAGCAGTAACATGCCAATAAAGAGGTGTCGCAGCACCAAGATATTCCTTTATGACATTATTCCTAATTAAAATGAAACAGGACTCCTCAGAGAGCTGTCATCATTACGGCTGGGGAGGAAACATAAAAATAGTCCTGGGATAAGGTGAGGAGGTGACAGAGAAAACACAGGATATTTGTAAAGGACCCAGAGCCCTCAGGGTAGAGCTGCCAATGCACAGAAAGGTTCTAGCCATTCTAACTACAAGTTAGTAACAGTTGGATTTTATCCACTTATAGAATAAATTGTATTTTTCCTTTTCGGTACCTCTGGAACATTCAACACATAATGAAAATGAGGTTGCTAGACAAATCTATCTTAAGGAACAACTTCCCAAGTCGTATCCTCGTATGAGAGCAAAACAAACCCGATTTCCCCCCACTTTTCTATGAACTTCTGATTGGGCTAATAAGCCCATTAACACAACAAAAATTAACATGGCTAAATGTAAAAATTAACTTCAGATGTACATATGAGGGTTCCATAAGGACATGAGACCCAGGCTTTGAGCAGCTGAGGATTCTAAGCTACTTGGAGACTAGGAGAGGTGGTGAGGTTGTGGTGTGGACTTTGTAGGGCAGTAAGGTGACTCCCAAGGGGATGGACATTTCAGTGTTTGAAAAATAATGCCATCTGTAAATCGTTAGCAAATGGGTCCAGACGGGATTTTCTCAGTTGGAATAGTGTGTACATAACACACTCTTTTTCTCAGGCTGAGACCCAGCCCATAGGGTGGGAAACAGGGTTTCTTTGGGACTTTCCAGGAGACTCTTTTTTATTTACTTGTGGTAAGGATCTTGTTCTGTGACATCTGGGAGACTCAGAAAAGAGATAAGAACATACATGTGCATGAACAACACACATTACACACACAATCACAAGCCTGTGTTCAAACAAATTAGCATGTTCACACCAACGTGCACATATGCACAGTCTTTCTGACACACAGCTTCCTGTACGCAGAAAGGTAACCTGTCCCCAGGTTCTTACAGGGCAGAGAAGCTCTGATCCTGAGGGTACTGTGGTGACTGGACACTGACCCTCAGGAATATCTAAATTGATACTTTGGGGACCTGTGTGTTCTCTCATATGTGCCAACACGTGAAGATGTAATTAAGTTTGATTGATTGAATGAAAGCTATTGAGATGGGAAATTATACTAAATTATGTTGTTGGGACATTGCTGTAATCACAAGTGACCTTTTCCAATGAAAGTTAATGAAAATCATAGTAAAAATATTGTGACCGAAAAAACAAGTGTTGATGTGGGTCTCCACCTCCACCGTGTGAATGGGGAACAAGAGGTTAACACCGTGCGGTGGGGAGGACAGAGACCTAAGGGACGACGTCCTCGGGGATGATAGTAATCACGGTGGACAGCTGCGCCTTTCAGGAGGCTGAGCCAATGTGGGGACAGGTGGACAAGGAGGGGACAGAGAGCCTGAGATCAGCTCACAGGTGTCTAGACTGTGTTGGCTCCACTTTGAGGGAAATGTTTCCAAACTACAAGGAAGACGGAAGCTCTCTGAGTAGTTTATTTGTTAAGAAAAACCAGAAAATACAAAAACTTGGGAAAGATAGTTCTATAATAATGGCTGACGTGTCATCTGCAATCAGGCAATATTACAGCCTCATTTGTTGTTTAAATGAGAATATGAAAAATTAGACCCAAAGAGAAGAAGGAAGAAGTGCCTCTGGATGCAGCTGAGAGCTTTGAGAGGAAACCCTGCTCCCACAGGAAGCCCCTTCCTTCCCCACCTCCCTCTGCACCTGCTCCTGGGGCTGGTCTCGGGCTCCGTGGGTCCGGAGCGCCCTCTGGTGTCCTGAGCGCCCCCTGCAGCCCGGCCCTCCCGTCCCCGCAGGGAGGTTTGTGTCTGGGCTCACACTGACTTCCCCTCGCTGTGTCTCCCACACAGTAATACACGGCTGAGTTCCTCGGCTTTCAGGCTCTCAGAACACTTGACGTCGTCTCTGGAGATGTTTATTTGAACTTCATGGAGTCTGCGTGTTATGTACTACCACCAGTATGAATGTATGAGACCCACTCCAGCCCCATCCCTGGAGCCTGGCAGACCCAGTCTATGTTGTAGTCAGTGAAGGTGAATCCAGAGGCTTTTCAGGAGAGGCTCAGAGACCCCCCCAGGCTGCCCCAAGCCTCCCCCAGACTCCACCAGCTGCAACTCACACTGGACACCTGCAAAAAAAAAGTCATCCTGGTTAAGAAACTGTCACATATTTATTGATTCCCTTAGTCACACTCACTCAAATACTCAGTGTCTTGTGCTCCATAAATTATCTCATAAAATAGCAAGTAGGAAAACCAAGATAAGTATAAACTCCATGGTGAGTGGTCTGTGTTCAGTATTGATTTGAGGTGGGCACTTCAGGGAATCCCAGGATGGGCTCCTGTCCCAGAGCTTCAGGGTCAGGGCTGGGCTGTTTTTCATGAGCAGAGGGGCCCTATTTTTATGTCCTCCTACTATATAAGGAGCCCTGTTGTGGAGGAGACCTACAGAGAGGGCAGTGCCTCAGTGCAGGCGAATGTCCATCATAATAGTTTAATAAATAATGACATAATCATATATAGGATTGAACTGTGCATGTGTCCTCATATGGTATCAGTGAGCTCTCTATCTGGGCCTATTCTCCTACCCAAAAGCCTCCACTACTCCCCTGAAATAAGTCCAGGGCAGAGTGGGACCAGCCCAATGAGGTAGAAGGAATTTTTTCATATTGTGAGAGCATGAGTGAACGCTTGTGTCCTAGTCTTACCTACACGTCAGGGCTGTTTCCCTCAGTGAACTCAGAGTCCTCACTACAATGAAGAAGGTTGTGCATCTTCTGGGATGTGGTCCTGAAATCGAATAACTGAGTCAGGTTCACCCAGGCTGCCTCATACATCTGCTGCTAAGTTCTGGGTCGAATCTAGGACCACAATCATGGATCCACAGAGTTCCTGTTCTGTCCACTCTGTTATCAGTGCCCTGAGACAATATCTACATCTAATGCAGATGGACATCACAGTATGAGAGTCAGTTGGTCAGGTTTAACTGTCACTGATGCAGCTGGCTCTGGGTGCAGGGTGGCATCTGTCATTGTCCCCTCCATGCATACTCTGAGTCCTCTAAGTCTTAGTAACATTAAGCGGAAAAGGTTGCTTTGTGTGGCTTGTTTTTTGGGAAGTACCAGGCCCAGACCACAGAGGCACCATGAACCCTGACCTACCGGCCATCAGCAGCAATTTGAATGACGCAATATGTTTTTCTCATGTGGAATGCGATACAACAGATGAATAGACTCTGCTAATTTCAGACCGACCCCTCACTGTCCCTGTTGGAACTGAGACCTTGAATTCCAATAGAGACAGAAGACTGATAAATACCAGACCTGCACAGAAAGTCTCTCATGTAGAAAGTCATCACTGTGAGGAGCACTGTGTTAGGGACGTGGAGAGCGTCCTGGAGGACAGGGTGTCTAAACCATGGACTTTGGTTAAACTCTTGGTGTCTTCTGGATGGTAACGCTATTAGTTGTCTGGTCCACACATATGCAGCTCCAAGTCCAGGGGTTCCATTACCCTACTAGTCTGTCTGCTCCCAGAAAATCTGAATGACACGGGACCAGTGTTGAGTGGACCCAGTGATGGGATTCAAATAATTTAACAACTGGTTCTCTGCCCTAATGATCGTTTAAGTATATATAAAAAGATATATCAAAAGGTTGTTTATTATTTCATGTATTTAGTACTTAAATAAAAACAATAAAAGAGGTACACAAAACTAGATTATTTATAATAAAGAGTTTTAAATTATTAATAAAACATACTAAATAATCCTGCAATAAATCAATAAAATTGTTATTTAAGATGTTTCCAAGGACAGCATGTCAAACCCTGGTCGTTTAGCAATTTTTCTCTTTCCATTATATGTTTATTTACTGAAGTAACAAATGTGAAGGAATTAAAATGTAGTATTTTATCCAAGGTATAATTAGTTTTATGAAATGAATAAAGAAATATTATAAGCATAGTTTAGTCAATATTTTTCTGCTATAGATGGAAAGAACATTATTATGGGTGCTTAGAATGCACTGTTATCCAGAAGAATGTTAAAAAAGTATAAAGAAGATAAATTAGTGATTTAAATTTTAGGCAACTGCCCAGGCACCCACCTTAGAGACAACCCTGATTACAAGTGCCATTTTAACAACTGGTTCACAGAACTCAGCAAAAAATTGGTTATCAGTTCTGACGAACTGGTGCAAAGTGGCCGAATCTCACAGGTGGATGGAACACTTCAGATTACTGAACTCTGACCCCTGACCTCTCACCCAGCATCACAGCTTCCTTTGCTTGGGGCTATGGGCACACTTGGAAAACTAATGCATTAAATTGGACCTTATAGTGTTAAGAAAACACACATGATTTTTTTACAATTTATTTTAAATTAAATTTAATGGAGTGACACTGGTTCATAAGAACACATGGCTTTTGCCTGACCAGGGCATCGCAGCGGACAGAGCATCCAACTGCGATGCAGAGGACACAGGTTTGAAACCCAGAGGTCGCTGAACTGAGCATGGGTTCACCAGATTGAGCGCGTGGTTGCTGGCTTGAGCGTAAAATTGTAGACCTGAGCTCATGATTGCTGGTTTGAGCCCAAAGGTTGCTCGCTTAAACCAAAGGTTACTGACTAGAGCCAAAGGTTGCTGGCTTGAGCAATGGGTCACTTGCTCTGCTGGAGCCCCCTGGTCAAGGCACATATGAGAAAGCAATCAATGCACAACTAAGGACCTGTAATGAAGAATTGATGCTTCTTATCTCTCTCCCTTCCTGTCTGTTCATCCCTCTCTCTTCCTCTGTCTCACACACACACACACTCTCACACACACACATGCACACACACGAAAGAACACGTTGATTTCAGGTTAACATCTAAATAGCATTTGAACTGTTGAATGCATTCTGTTCCCATCACCCAAAGTGAAACTATTTTCCGTCTTCTATATTTGTCCCTCTTCACTCCCTCCCCACTCCCTCCTTCTAGTAACCAGTTCACTTTTGTTTATGTGTATGAGTCTCAGTTTTATATTCTTCCTATATATGAAATTATGTTCTTTTTCAGCTTTTTCCGATTCACTTATTTCACTTGGCAAATTGTTTGAAAGATTCAACCATGTTGGTCTGAGCATCGGCCTCAGATGGTGGTTGCCAGGAGGAACCCGGTCAGGGTGCCTGTGGGAGTCTATCTTCTCTCCTCTCACCTAAAAAAAAAGAAAAAAAAAGAAGTATTTGAGTTGGCCCTGGCTGGTTGGCTCCGCAGTAGAGCATCGCCAGATGTGTGGAAGTCCTGCGTGGGAGTCTCAGTCAGGGCACACAGAAGAGGCTGACCATATGCTCCTCCTCTCTTTCCCTCATTCCCCTCCTACAGAAATACCTGGAATGTTTTGAGTGAAGTTGTCCCCGGGCACTGAGGATGGGTCCATGGCTTCTCCTCATGTGCTAAAAATATCTCGGTTGCCTAGCCACGAAGCTGCATCCCAAAACTACAGGACATCAACTGGTAGGGGGCTTGTTGGGTGGATCTTCCTCACAGTGCAGGCGGGAGTCTGTCTCTGCCTCCAGCCTCTCACTTAATAAAAATAAATAAATAAATAAATAAATAAATAAATAAATAAATAAATAAATAAAAATTTAGGCTTTCACAGGAGAACATCAAGAGAAACAAGGGAAATGTCATAGCAAACTGGTGGGAAGAGGACTCCTCGTGTCCCATACACATAACTGTACAGTGTCTCTGGTTTATAAGGTCACAATCTCACAGGCCCAGGGGATTAGGTTTTCAATATTTTTGGCGTTTTACCTGATCTGGTGACATCATAGATCACCATGAATGCATAACTTTTGGGACTCTGTTTTTGAAATCTCTTGGCTTGCAGAAAGAGTGGACACCCTACCTGGAGGAGACACGGAGATGGTGCTGTAAGTTCATTGGACCAAGAACCCACCTCAGTCCCCTGTCACCATCATTGTCATCATCATCATTTGCTTTTTATAATCATGCCTCCTCTATTTTTCTGTAGACATGGTGGCTGTCCACACATAATGACTGTCATATATATATATATATATATGATACATTGCTCATTTCTTATGGTTCTTAGGGAGAATAGGTTGTCAGCTTCTATATTATGTTTGAGTGCTGACAACTGATGCCTCATTTTTGCCTCTTCTCTATCATTCTGATCTTCTCTGGTAAGGACGTGGTCTCCCCTTCAGATGTAACTGGGAGACTGAAACCACACAAGCCCCAGTGCACAGAATTTCTCCCTCCCTCCACCACGACCTGGGCAGAACAGAAGCCCTGAGCCAGTCTCCCTTCCTGACTCTATCAAAGCACGTCTGACTTGCTGATGGCCCTTCTCTGTGCTTCCTGGAGATTTCAAGTTTTGTGTAGTAAGCACTCCTGTCCCCATGGTGTGTGCTTTTCATCAGCTAGAACACACATAACAAGGTGTTGGGGTCTGTATCTTCTGTGTGGTGTCAAGTTCTGTTCATGCTTTGAGCATGATATTACATCAATGACCTTCACCACCCTGGGTCTTTCTTCTCGAGCTTTGGGCTCATTCTCTCAGGTTTCTGATGTCCAGCAGCACTTGTCCTGCTGCCGGCTGGCTGGTTGGGACGCTGAGCTGTGGGGAGCTGGGCTGCACTGTGAGTCCAGCAGAGCTTCACTTTCAATTTATCAGATGTAGGTCAGAGGTTTGATGACTATTTTGTATTTGGGAACAAAAGAGGCAGAAAGAGGTTCTCTGACTTTGTCCATGAAAGAATGTTGTCTCTCTTTAAAGGACTTTTCTAACCCAGAGATTTCTGAGATAAGTGCAGAATCAGGATCCCAGAACTCCATGAAGAAGAAACCACAAAGAAAGTAGCCCTTCAACTCCAATTGCACCTGCTGCCGATGGTCCTTGTGTTCAGGGACCCGGAGCGCCCCCTGGTGGTGGCGGCCCCTCCTGCAGGGAGGTTTGTGTCTGGGCTCACACTGACTTCCCCTCGCTGTGTGTCCGCACAGTAATACAAGGCCGTGTCCTCAGCTCCCAGTCTGCTCATTTCCAGATACAGCGTGTTCTTGTCGTTGTCTCTGGAGATGGTGAATCGGCCCTTCACAGAGTCTGCATAGTATACACTATCACTGTTTTTATTAATGGATGAGATCCATTCCAGCCCCTTCCTTGGAGCCTGGTGGACCCAGTCCATCCAGTAGTCACTGAAGGTAAATCCGGAGGCTGCACAGGAGAGTCTCAGAGACCCCCCAGGCTGCACCAAGCCTCCCCCAGACTCCACCAACTGCGCCTCACACTGGACACCTGCAAAGACAAAGATGCTCAAGTCAGGAAATTTTCGCTCATACTCCCACTCACATTCACTCACATAGTCAGTGTCTTGCTCTACATCAGTTTTGATACCTCTTAACATAGCGACAAGGAAAACCCAGCAGATCCCAAACTCCATGGTGAGTGGTCTCTGTTCAATCCTGACCAGAGAATGTGTACACTTCGGAATCTCAGACTGGGCTCCTGTCCCAGAGCTGCAGGGTCAGGGCTGGGCTGGTTTTCATGAGTAGAGGGGACCTATTTGCATGTCCTCCTACTATATAGGGAGCTCTGGGGTGTGACCTACAGAGAAGGCAGCACCGCAGTACAAGTGAATGTCTGTCATAATATTTCAATAGATGTATACATAATCTTAGATATGTTTGGGACTGTGTGAGTGTCCTGCTATGGTGACAGTGAGTTCACCATTGGGGCCTGTGCTGCTCTCCACTGGCACCTCTGCTCCCCTGAACCAATGCCGGGGCAGAGCGGCAGCTGCAACTTGAGGTTGCAGAAAACTTGTATGTAACGAGAGCATGAAATAGCTATGTATTCTAGTCTTACCTTTGTCAGGGCTAAAGACAAGTTCACACTGGGAAGGGAACACAGGCTGTAGATCTTGTGAGAGTGAACTTTGTGCACATGGTGATGCTGGTAACTTGGCCCTAAGGACTTATGTTCTCTAGACCTTCTAGGAGACAAAGACTGAGTGTTGAGAAGATGCTTTTCTGTCACTGCGATAAGAGTCACTGAGAAGGTTGAGAGAATCATGGAGATGATGGAAAGCTGTGGGGATATTAACATACCAGTGAGTGAGAGCACTTTATAGAGCTGTGTGCGTAGAACCAACATTGGAACAAGTGAGCAAGAGAATGGACCTGGCAAGTGTGAAGACCCGGAAGAGACTGAAGTCCCAGTGTGTCTAGGAACAGGAATGGATCCTGACACATGGACTGTGGTGGAGGTTTAAACTAGTTCTCCGGTGCATTTGCTCAATCGCTCAACCAACAATGAACTGTTAGAAAGAGAAATTAAGGAATCAATCCCCTTTACTGTTGCAAAAAAAATGAAATAAATAAAGTACCTAGGAGTAACTTTAACCAAGAAGGTTAAAGACTTGTACTCAGAAAATTATCAAACATTAATAAAAGAAATCATGGAAGATACAAACAAGTGGAAGTATATACTGTGTTTGTGTTTAGGAGGAATAAACATCATTAAAATGTCTATATCACCCAAAGCAATTTATAAATGCAATGCAATACCAATTAAAATACAAATGACATACTTCAAATATATAGAACACATATCCCAAAAATTTATATGGAACCAAAAAAGAACAAAAATAGCATCTGCAATCTTGAAAAATAAGAATAAAGTGGGACGTATCACACTCCTGATATCAAGTTATACTACAAGGCCATTATACTTAAAACAGCTTGGTATTGGCATAAGAACAGGCATATAGATCAATGGAACAGAACAGTGAACCCAGAAGTAATTCTACACCTTTATGGACAATTGATATTTGACAAAGGAGATAAGAGCATACAATGGAGTAAAGACAATCTCTTTAACAAGTGGTGTTGGGAAAATTGGACAAAGAAGTGAAACTAGACCACCAACTTACACCATTCACAAAAATAAACTCAAAATCAATAAAAGACTTAAATGTAAGTCGTGAAATCATAAGCATCTTAGAAGAAAACGTAAGCAGTAAGCTCAACAACATCTCTCGCAGCAATATATTTACTGATTTATTTCCATGGGCAAGTGAAATAAAATACAAGATAAACAAATGGGACTATATCAAACTAAAAAGCTTTTGTACATCTACAGACAATATGAACAGAATAAAAAGACAAACTGCACAATGTGAGAACATATTCGACAATACGTCTGATGAGGGGTTAATAACCAAAATGTATAAAGAACTTGTAAAACTCAACCCCATGAAAACAAACAATCCAATAAAATGTTGGGCAAAAGAAATGCATAAAACAGGGGCCCCCATACTTTTTCACAGGGGGCCAGTTCACTGTTCCTCAGACCGTTGGAGGCCCAGACTATAAAAAACTATGAACAAATCTTTATGGACACTGAACATATCTTATTTTAAAGTAAAAAAAAAAATAAATGAGAACAAATACAATATTTAAAATAAAGAACAAATAAATTTAAGTCAACAAACTGACCAGTATTTCAATGGGAACTATGGGCCTGCTTTTGGCTAATGAGATGGTCAATGTGCTCCTCTCACTGACCACCAATGAAAGAGATGCCCCTTCCGGAAGTGCAGCAGGGGCCAGAGAAATGGCCTCAGGGGGCCGCGTGCACCCGCAGGCTGTAGTTTGGGGACCCCTGGAATAGACACTTCTCCAAAGAGGACATACAGATGGTCAATCAACAAATGAAAACATGTTCAACATCACTAATTATTAGAGAAGTGCAAATTAAAACCACAATGAGATATCACCTCAACCAGTCAAAATGGCGCTCATTAACAAAACAACACATGATAGGTGCTGGCGAGGATGTGGAAAAAGGGAACCCTCTTGCACTGCTGGTGGGAATGCAGACTGGTGCAGCCACTGTGGAAAACAGTATGAAGATTCCTCAAAAAATTAGAAATTGAAGTGACTTTTGACCCAGCCATTCCACTTTTAGGAATATATCCCAAAAACACCATATCACCAACTAAAAAAAAGAAATGCACCTCCATGTTTATGGCAGTATTGTTCACAATAGAAAAGATCTGGAAACTCTCCAAGAAGGAAATATTACCTTTTGCAACAACATGGATGGACCTGGAAACTATTATGTTAAGTGAAATAAGCCAGGCAAAGAAAGGGAAATATCATATGACCTCACTCATTTGAGGAATCCAAGGAATAATGAGAACTCAGGAACAGAATTGAGACAGAGGAGGGATCAAAGGGACCAGAGGAAAAGAGGACAGAGGGAAAGGGATGATAGGATGGGATAAACCTGAAGGGAAGAGGTGAGGGTCCTGCATGGAGGGGGGCAAAGAAGATTGAGGGGAATATGGGGGAGGGGGATGCATTCGGGTGAACCCAAAATCTATGTAAACACAATTAATTTAAAAAATAAAAAAACACATTTCTTGTCTCTTCGTGATAGGGAAACCGGAAGAATCATGCATTGAGAGATGTTGGCCCAACACTGGCCTCTGCTCTACTGCATTCAGAGATGGAAAAGTAGTGAAAACGATTCACATTTATACCCATTTCTGTCACCAACAGTTTAAAGTTGCCTTTACAGTTCATGTTTTCAATGGATTTGTGATTTTCAAGCAGTAACTTGTATCTATAAGATTGAACATCAGAGAAAAATTATTGTAAACCTCATTGTAAGGAATGTTAACACAGCAGTGAAACTCCATGTTACCCATCTCTGTGTTTAGATTTACAACCAGGGAATCACAGACAATTTAATTCAATTGGAAGATTACTTCAATAGGGCTCATTGAAGTGTCGTTTCTCATAGATCCTGGAAAAGCTTCTCATCTCTGAAAGCAAAAGCAGACTCAAGACCTTCCATGAAAGCTGAAGTCCTGGCTCAGGGGACAGATTCCACGTAAGATATTCGACCAGCTCCCTATCAAAACTTTCATCATCATCATAATCATCATCATAATCTTCATTTCCTTACTCAAAATTATTCTTCACTTTTTCTGTGAATATGGTTGTAATCCCCCTATAATGACCCTTTATCTATTGATTTGCTCATTCTTGCTCAATTTTATGGAATAGATGGTCAAAATGTCTTTTATTTTACGTTTGACTGCTGACACATGAAGGCTCATTCCTGCCTCTGCTCCATCTGCCCCACCCTGGAGTCTGACAGGGAAGCCTGGTCTCCACATCACACGTCTCTGTGAGTTTGAAAGCACAAGAGCCCCTGAGAGCAGCATTCATCCCCCTGCCCCAACACCTCGACAAAATAAAAGCCTGGAGTCAGTCCCGTTTCCTGGTTCTGTAAGAGCACCTCTGATATGCTGATGCTCTTTTTCTGTCCTTCTCACGGATTTCTCACTCTGTATGTAATAAACATTCATGTCCCCTTAGTGTGTTTCTTTGTTGTCAGCCTACACACGCATATGAACCTGTCTTGTGTCTCTTTCCTGCTGCGTCATTTCTACTGATGTTCATGCTCTGAGCTTGATGTCAAGTCAATGACCACCTCCAGGGATCTTTCTTCTCTAGTTTTGGGTCCATTCGTCCCAGGTTTCCAATGCCCAGCAGCACGTTTTCTG
Organism: Saccopteryx leptura; assembly: GCF_036850995.1. Lineage (NCBI taxonomy): Eukaryota > Metazoa > Chordata > Mammalia > Chiroptera > Emballonuridae > Saccopteryx > Saccopteryx leptura. Next base: position 655,259 of record NC_089508.1, on the reverse strand, counting down.
CTCCTGACTTTCTGGGACACTGAACTGTGAGGAGCTGACCTGCACTGTGAATTCAGCAGAGCCTCAGGTTAGATACATTTGATAGAGGTCAGAGGTTGTGATGATTAATTGATATTTGGGCACAAGAGAGGCTGAAAGAAAATCTCTGCCTTTGTGCATGAGAGAAAGTTGTCTGTCTTTACAACAGAATTTTCTAACTCAGAGACTTTAGAAGAAAATGCAGAATCAGGAACCCAGACAGGTTCCCTGAGGGGAACTGTGACATGAAGAGCAAACCAGACTGACCTGTGGTGGCACAGTGGATCAAGCGTCGATGTGGAAGTCTGAGGTCGCGGGTTCAAAATTCTGGGCTTGCCCAATCATGGAACATAGAGGAGTTAGTGCTTCCTGGTCCTCACCCCATCTCTCTCTCTCTCTCTCTCTCTCTCTCTCTCTCTTTCTCCTCTAAAATGAATAAATAAGTAAAAATAGTTAAAGACCAGTTATTAAAAAAAAAGGAGGAAACCAAACAGATAAACAGACAAACTTTAACTGCACCTGCTTCTGATAGTAACTGTGTTTAGATAAAAGAGCGCCCCCTGGTGGTGGCAGCACCTCCTGCAGGGAGGTTTGTGTTTGGGTTCACGCTGTGTCTCACACAGTAATACGCGGCCCTGTCCTCGGAGGTCACAGAGCTCAGCTGTAGGGAGAACTGGGTTTTGAACGTGTCTCTGGAGATGGAGGTGCGGCTCTTGAGGAACAGGCTGTAGTTAGTGCTCCCATCATGACATATGCGCCCCATCCACTCCAGCCCCTTCCAGGGTGGCTGGCGAATCCAGCTCCAGGGGTAACCACTGGTGATGGAGTAACCAGAGACAGCGCAGGTGAGGGAAGGGTCTGCGATGGCTTCACCAATCCTGGGCCCGACTTCTGCACCTGCACCTGGGACAGGACACCTGGGGACAAGGAGCATCAGGCCCTGTCAGTCACGTGCAGTCACAACCACCCCACAGACCCGTGTCTGGCATCTGAGACACTCACCCTGCGGGGCTGTCACCAGGCACAGGAGAAGACCCAGCAGTCTCATCTTCTTCTAGACCACAGCTCTGCTTCCCCAGAGACCTCAGTCCTGTGTGAGGAGAGAGCTGTGAGCCCACAGCCCAGAGAGGATTTACCTGCAGCTTGAGAAGAAATTTGCATGCGGGGCCGTGTCATTCTAATAAGTGAGGGGGCTGAGGTCCAGCTCTCCTGATCATTCTGGGGTCCCTGTGGGTCCTTCACACCCTTAATCTCAAGTCCAATATTAGTTAGAGAGTCAGTACAAAAAATATGAATGTGAAATGTGTGGAATTTGTATTTGAAGACAAATTTGTCCTTCCAGAGTTCTGCTGTTAACTGTTAAGCAGGACTGACTTCAGGCTCCCTGATTCTCTTTCATTATCTCCCTAACTTCTCTCCTGAGAGGTGATTATCAACATGCAACAAGCATTGTCACATGTTTTATATCCTGATTTTCACAGTGCCCTGTGCTAATTCCTTACTGTGCTTTGAGAATTTGATGAGATTTCATACGGTGAATACATCACGTGGGGCCACGGTGATATTCCGTCACTCAGGTTAAAATACACAGTCTTTTCTGTATGCGTCTCCTCATATTGGACCATCAGCCCTCTAATATTTATGGCTCCAATAACAGGTATTGATAAAACAGCATTTTCTAGGTCAGTAGCCCCATCCCAGGAAGCAGGTTATGTTAGTTTGCTCAGCACTAAAATCACATCTGAGTCGACAATTGATTTTGGAGTCACCACAAGGTTAAGTTACAATTCACTGTCATTCTCCAGTGCCCATGTCCCACACACAGACACATAGGTGACTGAATGTGGATGAGGTAGGACTCACTTGAAGTTTTGGAGGCCTTGACTGAATTCTGTTTTGTTTTCCTGATTACAGGCAGTATTCGTGGTTTGCACTTTACCTTCTCTAACATAATTTCCTCACTCCTCAGATCACGGAAGCCATGTGGGAGTGGTCCTCTGTTGGCAGTATGTCCCATGATGATAAGTGACAATATCCATATGTGGGGAGTAACCACAGGATGGGTTCAAGACTCTCTGTGACCCAATGAGAAGAAGTGAGGGGCATGGAGCACCTGGTATCTATAAGTCCTTATTTTGATCACAGTGACATCTGAATCTAAAATGAAAGTTATATCAGAAAACTACTCATAAACTTTGTAAGCCTGATTATTCCCTGACCCTCACTGCACAGTCTCCCTGGACCAGCCACAGTCCTTTAAGGGAGGCAGGGGAAATCAATGTTACACTGTTTTAGGAGAGTGATGTCATCGTCCTTAAGGAAACTAACCTCCCCTTGTTTTAAGTTCTTTGTTCTTGAAAACTGGCTCAAAGTATGAGATTGATTGAAGGACTTTGAATCTCCATAATGGTTATTCAAGATACTGATTTTTTAGTTTTTTTGTTTTTTGGCCTAGAGCTCTTCCATATAGAACTGTCAGGTAAGACTTCAATAGACATTACACCTATTAAAATTCTAGAAACACCGGGATCTATTTGTCAGTGTCTAGGACTCTGTGACCTGACTGTTTTTATTGCTGCCAGGTCTCTGCAACCAAGGTAACTGTGTCCAGGTAACCTATGGTGTTAAGAACTGTCTGTTAGGAGGTTCCACAGCAGTGACACCCTGCACCCCCAAAACAGTGTCTCATCTTCAAGATATTGGTTTACAATATTACTCTTAAGTAAAGTAAAGAGAGAAGGCACCATTAGGGCTGGAGAAGATAGATACATAAGATTAGCCCTGGAGCATCTCGTACTGAGGGAAGGTGAGGAGGTGACAGAGAACACACAGGACATTTGTAAAAAACAGAGTCTTCAGGTAGAGCTGCCAATGCACAGGAAGCTTCCAACAATTCTAACTACAAATTTAATAACAGTGCTGGAACTTAATCTCATATAAAATAAATGTATGAATGTTTACCAATACCAATGAGTCATTTTATAAATAATGCAAGTGAGCCTGGCCTGTGGTGGTGCAGTGGATAAAGCGTCGACCTGGAAATGCTGAGGTCACTGGTTCGAAACCCTGGGCTTGCCTGGTCAGGGCACATATGGGAGTTGATACTTCCAGCTCCTCCCCCCTGTCTCTCTCTCCTCTCTCTCTGTCTCTCTCTCTCCTCTCTAAAATGAATAAATAAAATAAAAATTAAAAAAAAAAGATTTTTTAAATAATGCAAATGAGGTTACCAGACTGATCTATTATAGAGGTAAATTTCCCAAAACTTACCCTGGTGAGAGAGCAAGAATAATAAATATCTTTCAAATTTTCTAAGTACTTTTGGCTGTGATAGTAATCAAATTAACATGACACAGATTAACATGAGAAAATTTGAAAACTAACATCAGAGTTTGTATTAAGATATGAGACCCACGGGTGGGGAAGCTGAGGCTTCTAAGCCAGCTGCAGCCAGGAGAGGAGGTGGGTTGTGGTGTGGACTCTGTAGGGCAGGAAGGCAACTCACATGGGGATGGAAATTCCAGAGTTTGGGAAATAAATGTCTGCTGGGAAATCTTTAATAAATGGGCACAGATAGGTCTTGAACAAATGGGATGTTGTATCCATGACACGCTCTAGTCCTGAGGCTGACACCAGCCCACAGGGGGAGAAACAGAGTTTCTATGGGTTGTGATTTTCCAGGAGACTGATTCTAATTTACTTGTGACAATACCCTTGTCACAGAACTGATAACGTACATGTGCACAGACAACACACATTGCCTACACAGTCAAAATGCCTTGTGCAAACTGATTGGCATGTACACACTCACATGCACACACTCACTCCCAAACACAAAGCCTCTAGTACACAGGAAGGTACCTGTCCTGGGTCCCTATAATATATGAGGCCCTGATCCTCATGGGACTGTGATGGCTGAACACAGACCCCAGGAATATCTAGATTCTTACAGCTGGGTGATCTATTAAGTGACAGGATTTTCAGAGATGATTAAGTTTGGATGCTTTAATAATTAAAGTTTAATTAAAGGTGTTGACAAAGGAAGTCTTCCTGAAGAATCTGGTTGGGATATCATTGTAATCACTAGTGTCCTTTCCAAAGGGAAGCGAATGAAAATCACTTCAAAAATCTTGTGATTCTTGAAACCAGGTGCAGTGGTGGGTTTCTACCTCCATCTGAGTGAATTAAAGTCCAAAGGTTCACAATGTGTGGTATGAAGGACAGAAACCTGTGGGTGGATGTCTTGGGTGAGGATCGAAATCACTGTGGGGCCAGGTGTGCCTGTCCGAACGCTGGGCCGACGTGAGCACAGCTTGGCAAGTAGAACACGAGGCCTGGATCAGCTCACTGGTGTTTAAACTGAGCTGGCATCTCAGTTTCAGGAAAATGTTTCTCAACCACAGGGAGATGAGAGCACTCTGTGTGGTTTACTTGTCAAAACAGAAAAATAGAAAATAGTGGAACTCGTTGAAGGAAAGTTTCGTATAACTTCTGATATTTCCTCAGCAAACAGGCAACGTTACAGCCTCGTTTGTTGTCACAGTGAGAATATGAAACATTAGAGACACAGAGAAGAAGGAAGAAGTGTCCCTGGATGCAGCTGGGAGCTTTGAGAGGAAACCCTGCTCCCACAGGAAGCCCCTTCCTTCCCCACCTCCCTCTGCACCGGCTCCTGGGGCTGGTCTCGGGCTCCGTGGGGCCGGAGCGCCCCCTGGTGTCCTGAGCGCCCCCTGCAGCCCGGCCCTCCCGTCCCCGCAGGGAGGTTTGTGTCTGGGCTCACACTGACTTCCCCTCCCTGTGTCTCGCACAGTAATACACGGCCGTGTCCTCGGCTCTCACGCTGCTCATTTGCAGATACAGCGTGTTCTTGCCGTTGTCTCTGGAGATGGTGAATCGGCCTTTACGGAGTCTGCGTAGTATGTACTACCACCACCATAGTTAATTTGTGAGACCCACTCCAGCCCCTTCCCAGGAGCCTGGAGGACTCAGTCCATCCAGTAACTACTGATGGTGAATCTGGAGGCTGCACAGGAGAGTCTCAGAGACCCCCCAGGCTACACCAAGCCTCCCCCAGACTCCATCAGCTGCACCTCACACTGGACACCTGCAAACAAAAGGATGTCCTTGATCAGGAAACTGTCACATGTTCATTGATTCTCTCTGGTACACTCACTCACATAGTCAGCATTTTGATCTCCATAAATTACCTCCTAAAAAAGCAACTAGGAAAGCCAAGAGGACCCTAAACTCCATGTTTAGTGGTCTCTGTTCAGTCCTGTCCAGTGTACGGGCACTTCAGGGAATCCTGGGCTGTGCTCCTGTCCCACAGCTGAAGGGTCAGGGCCAGGCTGGTTTTTATGAGCAGAGGACAGATATTTGAATGTCCTCTTAGTGTATATGGAGCTCTGGGGTGGAGCTCTACAGAGAGTGCAGTGCTTCAGTGCAGGTGAATGTCTGTCATAATATTTCAATAACTAAATACTGAATATTACGTAGGTTTGAGACTGTCCAAGTGTCCTCCTGTGAGAACAGTGAGCTCACCATCTGGGCCTTTCCTCCTCCCTACTGGCACTACTGCTCCCCTGAACCAAATCAAGTGCAGAGTGGTCCCTTCATCCAGGCTGGAAACAAATACACCACAGGCTTCAGATCCTGTGACAGTGAACTTTGTGTATGTGGTGATGTTGGTGCATTGGCCTTAAGTACCTCAGGCCTCAGGCCCTTCCAAGAGACAAAGTAGACTGAGTGTTGAGAAGATGATTTTCTGTCACTGTGATCAGAGGCCCAGAGAAGTTAGAGATTCATGGATCTGATGGAGAGGCTGTGGGAAAGTTAACTTACCAGTGAGAGCACTTTATAGAGCTGTGTGTGTAGAACCATCATTGGAAGAGGAGACCAACAGATCGGAACTAGAACCCAGAGGAAACTGAACACAAGTGTGTCTAGAGAGAGGAGTGGATCCTTACACTAGAATAGCTGTGAGGTTTTATCCATGTTCTCTAGTGCAGTTGCACAGATAACCGCTCTTAGACATCCAGTAACAGGATTGTGGAGGTGGTGGTGACCCCTAGTGGTCACTGTGACCCATGCAGCCCATATTACCTTTGTGACTTAAGCAGCCTCCTCTGTACACTGAGGACTCGTGGCTGGGATAGCTCACATTTAAGAGGAGACTTGTAGAGGAGGAGGACGAGAGGACACGGGCCATGAGGATATTCTGTGTCATTTGCAATGTCCTCTTCGTGACAATAATGAGAGTATTTCTTATTGGGTTTTTGTTTTGTTTTGTTTTGTTTTGTTTGTTTGTTTTTTGCACATTTGTGATTGGACTTCAAGTGCAAAAATCAGTCAACTGATAGTTTTCCAGAGTTTGACTGGAATAAATATGACTTTATAATTTGTGAAATTTTACTATGTTTTGGGAAATGAATTTGTCTGTCTCTGCTGTTAACTGTTAAGAGGGACTGAGTTCAGGCTCCCTGTCTTCTCTCCTAAGGAGTGGTTCACATTAGCTCTGAGGGATTGTCACATTGTTTCATTACTTGAGTGTCATAGTACCCTGTGGTCCTTCCATCCTGAGCCTTTGAAATTAGAAAGTACATCGAGTAGTGACAGCATCAGGTGGGAAACAGGAAGTTCCATTCCATCACTTACCTGGAGACACACAGTCTCTTCTGTACACCTGACATCATTGGGAACACCAACCTCTAATATTTATGGCTTAATTAACAGATACTGAAGAAACATAAGTTTCCAGGTCGGTAGCCCCATTCCAGGCGTCTGGTTATGTTAGTTTGCTCAGCACTGACATCACATCCAATAGAACAGCTGATTTTGGAGTCAGAACCAGCCTAAGTCACAATGATGCACTGACATTCTCCAGTATCCATGTCCCACACACAGACAAATAGATGACTGAGTGTGGATGAGGTAGGAATCACCTGGGGGTTTGGAGGCGTTGACTATGGCATGAGTCTCTGAATTCCCTGTTTTGGTCTTCTGAGTACAGGCAGTTTACTGACTTTCTATGGCTTTTTAGAACATAATACCCTCATACCTCAAGTGAGGGAAACCATGTGAGCGAGGTCATCAGTTTTCAGTATGCCCTATGAAGTTCAGTTATACCATCCTTCTTTGCAGAGAAACAACAGTTTAAAGTCAAGGACTCTCTGTGTCCCTGTGACAAGGACTGAGAGGAAACTGCATGGAGCACCTGATCTTCATGAGCTCTGTATTTTGACCCCTGAGACATCAGAGATCTGAAAATAATGTCAGTTTAGAGAGAACTAACATTAATCCTTGAAAGGTTTATTATTCCCTGTTCCTCAGTGCACAGTCTCATTGGAACATTTACAGCCAATTCAGGAAGGCTTTAGATGATTTATTGTATATCACAGCAATTAAGTAGTGTGGTGTCATCATCATCAAGAGACCTGATCTCCCCTTTATTCCGGTGCTTCTGACCTGAAAACTGACTCCAGGCATGATATTCACTGAAGGACCTTGAATCTTTATGATTGTTATTCAAGTTATCATTCTTTTCTTCCAGCCTAGAACTCTTCCATGCTCAGCTGTCAAGAAAGAACTTAGTAGACCTTACAGTTATGAATTTTCTGGAAACATTGTGATCAAAGACTCAATGTCCAGGTCTCTGTGACCTGACAGTTCTAATTGCTGCTTGAAGTCTCTGTCACCAAGGTAACTGCTCACTTCTCACCTTGTATTTAGTGTGCAGGTCTGTCAGTTGTGAAGTCGCACATCAGTGACACTGTAGGAGATGACTCTGCAGTGTTATAAACAGCAGTTAACTGCAGAGCAAGGGTAAATAGGAGACAGGAGATCTCGGAGTGTGTTGGCCATGGAGAGACACTGGTCTGGTTACTCAAGTGCATGTGCGCAGCATTCTTGGAGGAATGCCTGCAAGAACCAGATGCACTTTGTGATTGATAAGCTCTGAGACTCTGACTCTTCTTGTGTCCTTGTTCATGAAGAGAAAGAGAAGATGCGCAAGGTTGAGTATAAAACAGATGGGAAAAAAGGCTTGTATAACTGTCTTGTTTTAATTGCTGAGCTATGATTTTTGGAACTCAATAAATACGCAGAGGCGCTGTTTCTCAGGGCTGATTCTGCGTAAGAGTTTCAGCCCTCTGCCCAGTGTATATAGAATCTGGTGTGTCTTTTGCCTCGCGAGTACAAAATCTTGAAGAAATTTATAACATCTGGTGCCCATGTGGGGCAGGTTCACACGACACAGGGGTTCAAAGAGGTCAGAGGTTGCAGTCTCTGGACCATGAGACTGAACGGGGTATAAGACTGCTCTGTAGGTAAGCGAAAACTTCAGGAGGCAGAGTGATGGGGAATTCTCACGCCAGTTCCTTAATGAAGACCCAAAAATATGTGAAACTACTGCAAACATTATTAGAGGGTACTGGTGTAACTGTAAATAGTAAATATATTAAGTTATTAATTAAATATATAAGAAAGCGTTGTTACTGGTTTCAGCCACAAAGAAAGGCTACTTTAAGTTTAAAAACCTGGAACCAAGTAATGAGAGCTTTACGGTGTGATCATCAAGGAGACACTATTCCTCTTTCTCTTTGGTCTCTTTCTAATTTAATTTCTTTAGCTTTGCAGCCATTACTGTCTGATTCTGAATCTTCATGGCCTCCAGCTCATCAGGTAACGTCTGATATTGATATAGGTTGAGCATTAACTGTTAAAAGGAGAGAAGCTTGAAGCATTACATTAATTGGTACAAACTCAATTAGAATTAGGACATACAGAAGAATCACAAAGTCCTTAAAATTCTCCAGTCTTTGCAATAAGGAAAAAAATCTGGAAAATAGAGAATGCTTACTGATTTTCTTTAATGTTTTAGCTACTACCCTCTGAGCTATCATTTTGTTTCTTTTTGTTCTTTTCCTGGAAATTTAGACGGGTGCCTCTGATGGATCCGATTACAAAATCTTTAGTGGCCACCGAGTTTTATTTCTTCTTGGTATATTTTTATTAGTCTCATCCATCCTTAGTCTCTGTCAGAAAATGCCCTGATTAAAATCAGGCAGGTATCTTTCTAGTCTGGCTATACTCTGAATTCCCGGGTTTCTGTCTGGTTTGTTTAGTCTGTTTGTCTGATTCTAATTTCTGTTTGTTTTTTGTTTGAGGTCTAAAATGTGATTTTTTAAGGCCTGAATTAAGTTCTTGTATGCCAAAATTAGAAGTGTAGGCTTATATATTGAAAAAGTAATTTAATTCATATATTTTTTTGTTTTAAAATTAGAAATTGTAAGGAGCGCTCATTTAAATTTAAGTTGAATATAATATGGATCCTTTAGACTTGTTAATTTGGATAATACATTGTAAGGTATATTCAAAGTATTAGGCTTAATCAAAATTATATGTTATACTTATGTTTCTATGCTGAAAATTGTTTTATGTAAAGATATGCTCAGATCTGTAAAACAAAGGGATTAAGCAAAATTAAGTCATTTCAAGAATTTATCTCAAGCTGCTTCAGACAGTTGGCTGCTTGTCAGGCTTATTCTGCAAAAGGGGCCCTGAGGAAAGTGGGAATTTAGCTCCCTTGATGCCCTATAATAGATTTAACAATACAGAAGACTTTTAGATATAGAAGCTAATGCATCTTTTACTGCTAAGCAACGTTAGTTATCTTTCTAGCTCACTTATGCAGTGGTCACTAAGCTGCAAGGTTTGGGGCAATGTCCCTAACAAAGCTCTAAGATTTTTTTTTACAATGGAAGATAACGAGGAAATGTAGCCTCTGATGAGGAAAAAAAATTATCTTTGAAGTAATTAAAGGAGCTACTTTTAAAAATTATGGTCTAAACTTTCTGACAAGGAGTTTTTTTTTTAAAACAATAAGATCAAATCCCTGTTAAAGCTCTTAAAGAGTTAAAAACGGCTTGCTACCAGTATAGGACTAACTGTCTTTATATGCAGGAACTGCTATCCTCCTTCACGGACTCTGAATGTTTTATCTCAAAAAATTTAGAAATGTTAGCTCAGACTGTTCTTTCAAAAGTGAAATAGTTACAATTTATGACTTAGTAAGAGAATCAGGCTTGTATTCAAGCTAATTGGAATGCTAACTTTAACCCTTTTGTTAATATTACACAAGATGAACTTTTTAGACAGAGACAGATGGCTAATTTACAACAGCAATGTAGGCAAAATGTAGAGGTGATGATTTGCTCTTATCTCCACCGATATGGGAGACCAGTGGATACCTTCCAGATTGAAGTCCCGGCAGGAGTCGGAAATAGAAGAAAGGGAGATTTGACATCTTTGAGCCATCAGACGAAGAAATAAAGAGACTAAGCCTAGAGCCAAAGGTTATTAAAAAATAAAGATAAAGGCAACACAAAAAGCTGAACTGCCTACTCAGGGGTAACTAAAGAAACTTACCCAGGAGGCAAAAAATGTTTTAATTAGTTCTAAGGCTTCAAAAACATCCTTGATTCTGTTTCTAGCAATGTTAGCTGTTGTGTCTACAACAAGAAGCAGAACTAAGTATTTTTACTACATTTGCATTACTTCCACAGGGCAAGTGATTATTGAGTGCAGTAATCGCACTTTAAAAAATATGTTACTAAAACAAAATGGGGGAGAAGAAAGAAGATTATCTCTTAGAATTATGCTACATGAAACTTTATTTACGTTAAATCTTTTAAATAAAAAATAAGTAAAGAAACGTTTGTTTTGTTACAAGGATACGGAATAAAGGTAATACATGATCCTGAACCTCCACCTGATTTACCACCCTGTCACACTGCAATTGTTAATCAGCTAAGTGAACGGGTTCATGGGGAAAACTGAACAGGAGAAACTGCTCGGGTTTTACTTAATATTTCCTATGGAAACGTCGTAGATTGGAACCCTTATGGTTCCGCCCAAGTTAAAGGGCAGGGTGCTGATCTCAGGTGGCATAAGGGCAATGGTTCAATTACAGCTGATGGTCAAGGTACTCACACTATCATATGGAATGGGGGAGGGGTGTTACCTCAAACGCCTCACGTAAAATTCGGTCCTATACAACATCATTTGTGGAAAGTCGCCGTGACACTTAAACATATCAATGTGGAAAGGAGAAATGTGTAGAAATTATTCTTCTAATCATACTATGTTAATCTTTAAAAAGAATGAGACACATTTTATATCTGCTTGTGTTAGATTGCCTTATATGTTTATTTTAGGTGAAACCAAATGGACAGCTGAAAATTATTCAATAACTTGCAATAAGTGTGCTTTTTATACATGTATTAACTCTTTATTTTTTTAATAAAAATAGTCAAAGTCTATACATTTTAAGAGCCCAACCAGGAGTCTAGATTCCAGTACAGATGCATCGATGTGGCAAGATTCCCCTTCTATAATGCTGTTACAACATCTTACTAAGTCTTTGAAGTGAACCAAGAGACTGGTTGGACTGATCATCACCATCATTATGGGACTAATAGCTGTAACCACTGCGGCTGCTGTATCTGGAGTTGCGTTACATCAAGGTATAGACTGTGGACTTTGTGCAAAAATGGCATGAAGATTCTGAACAACTGTGCACTTCTCAATAATGTATAAATAGTAACATTAATACTAAAGTTAATGATTTAGAACAGACTATGATTATGCTAGGAGATCAAATTGTTAGTCTGCAAAGAAAAATTAAGCTAAAATGTGATTGGAATGTAACTACATTTTGTGTTACCTCTATTTCTTGGAATAATACTTATTTCCCTTGGGAAAATGTTAAAAAGCATTTGTTAAATCATGGAAACTTAACTATGGAAATTTTAGATTTACAAAAGCATATTGATGTTACTTTTAAAGATCTGTTGAAATTGATTGATGGAGAAAATTTACTAACTGTAATTTCTGATGGAATCAGTAACTTGTTTCCTCTCAAACAATTTAAGATTTTTGGAGGAACTGTAGGAGGCATTGTACTCATCATTTGTTTTATATTTCTTTTATTATATATAGTTAGAAGAAGAGACAATCAGCAACAAAGTAAAATAGAGCAGCAGACTGCCATGTTATCTCTTGTGCTGCGTAAGATGCAAGCTTAATGAAAAGCAATGTAGTCTTTATCCAGTATTAAGCTCTCTAGAACTTAGAAAGGAAATGTACTATAAGTTTTTCAATAGGTAGAAACATTAGCTGCCAAAAGTAAGCATTTTGGAAAGGATGTTGCTCCTCCCTCACTCTCGTGGCTATAAATAACTCTGTTGGCCCCTAAGATGGCTGGTTATTCAATGATGGGTAAGATTCCTGATGGCAGGAACAGCCTAAGACAGGCACAGCCAAAGAGGGGCCATCAGGAGAAGACTTAAGAACTAATAAAGGTGAGGCTCGAACCCTCACCCTGGAGAATGCAGGAGACTGCTCTCCTGAAGTAGTGGTCAGCATCCACTTTCCAGGACACCTAGCGAGGAGGACTCCGTGGAAACTCTATAAAAACTCAACAGCTGATGAAATTACTAATGAGGTATCCCTGAAACCAATAGTGTTTGGGGAAAATTTTAGTAACTTTAATGGAACCGTTGTCACCAAAGGTTTTTTTGCAACCAATTAAAAGAAGATTTTGCCAGCAAGAAAGCGACGACTAAGTGTAAGTAGAAGTAGTTAGAAAAGTTGGTGTGGGCTAAAGAAAAAAGAAAAAAGAAAAAAGGGGGATATGTAGGAGACGACTCTGCAGTGTTATAAACGGCAGTTAACTGCAGAGCAGGGTTAATAGGAGACAGGAGATCTCGGAGTGTGTTGGCCACGGAGAGACACTGGCCTGGGTTACTCAAGTGCATGTGCGCAGCATTCTTGGAGGAATGCCTGCAGGAACCAGATGCACTTTGTGATTGATGAGCTCTGAGACGCTGACTCTTCTTGTGTCCTTGTTCATGAAAAGAAACACTAGATGTATAGGGTTGGGGATGAAACAGATGGGAAAAAGGCTTGTGTAACTGTCTTGTTTTAATTGCTGAGCTATGGTTTTTGGAACTAAATAAATATGCAGAGGTGCTGTTTCTCAGGGATGATTCTGCATAAGAGTTTCAGCCCTTGGCCCGGTGTATATAGAATCTGGTGTGTCTTTTGCCTTGAGAGTCTGAATTGTGAAGAAATTTGTAACATAACACCCAAACAACAAGGGTCTCAGCTTCAAGATCTTGGTTTAAATACTATTCCTATTTAAAATAAAACAGGACTACTTGGAGAGAAGTCACATTACAGCTGGGTTGGAAACATAGAGATGGTCCTGGAGCATTTCATACTGACAGGTGAGGAGGTGACAGAGAACACACAGGACATTAGTAAGGGACCCAGAGTCCTCAGGGTAGAGCTGCCAATGCACAGAAAACTTCCAAAGCTTGTAATTTCAACATTAATTAAAATGTTGAATTTTAATCACATATTAAATAAGTTACATTAATTCTCACCTATATCAATGAATCATTTAATAAATAATGCAAATGTGGGTACAAGACAAATATATCGTAAGGGATAATTGCCCAAAACTTTGCCTGATGTGAAAGTAAATGAAATAACTTTCTTTCCATTTTTTAGTGACCTGATGGCTGGGATAATAGTCAAATTAATATGCCACAAATTAATATGAGAAAATGTAAAAATTGACTTCAGATATACACGTGGAGTTGTTATAAGGTTGTGAGACCCACCGATGGGGCATCTGAGTCTTCTATGCCACCTGCAGCCAGGAGAGGAGGTGGGTTGTGGTGTGGACTTTGTAGGGCAGGAGACAATTCACATGGGGATGGAAAATTGATGTGTGAGGTAAGTAAATGTCTTCTAGGAAATCTTTAAGAAATGATCACAGATGGGACTTGAAAAAATGCGATGTTTTGTTCATGACACACTGTGGTTCTGATGCTGACACCCAGCCCACAGGGAGGGAAACAGGGTTTCTATGGGTTTGTGATTTCCCTGGAACCTGGTTCTTATTTACTGGTGAAAAGACCCTGTTCTGTGAGCTGCAGGAGACTCAGCACAGAAATGAAAACACACATGTGCACACACAAAACACATTGCACACACAATCACAAGCCCATGTGCAAAGAAATTGGCATGTGCACACCCACACACAACACACTCTTACTCACACACACACAGCCTCCAGTACGCAGGGACGTACCTGACCTGGGTCCCTGTGGTTTGTGAGGCCCTGATCCTCATGGTACTGTGATGTCTGGACACGGAACCCAGGAATATCTAGATTCTTACAGTTGGGTGATCTCTTAAATGACAAGATTTCCAGAGATCATTACGTTTGGATGACTGAGTTAAAAATGTTGACATTGGAGGTCATTTTGAATTACCTGGTTGGGACATCACTGTAATCACAAGTGTCCTTTCAAAAGAGAAGCTAATGAAAATCACTTTAAAATATTGTGATCATTGAATACTGGTGTAAGGATGGGTTTCTACCTTCAATTGAGCAAATTAAAATAAAGAGATTAACAACGTGTTGTATGAAAGACAGAGACGTCTGGGTGGACATAATGGAGGAAGATCCTAATCACTGTGAGGCCAGGTGCGCCTGTCAGGACGCTGGGCTGACGTGGGCACAGGTTGGCAAGTAGAACACAGAGAGCCTGGATCAGCACACTGGTGTTTAGGATGAGCTGGTGTCTCAGCTTGAGGAAAATGTTTCCCAAACACAGGGGAAACCAGAGAACTCTGGGTGGTTTACATGTCAAGAAAGCAAAACAGAAAATACAGTAATTTGTTGAAAGAGAGGTTGCTGATAACTGCTGACATGTCATCTGCAATCAGGAAACGTTACAGCCTCATTTGTTTTCTGCAGTGAGAATATGAGAAACTAGAGCCACAGAGAAAAGGAAGAAGTGCCCCTGGATGCAGCTGGGAGCTTTGAGAAGAAACCCTGCTCCCACAGGAAGCCCCTTCCTTCCCCACCTGCACCTGCTCCTGGGGCTGGTCTCGGGCTCCGTGGGGCCGGAGCGCCCCCTGGTGTCCTGAGCGCCCCCTGCAGCCCGGCCCTCCCGTCCCCGCAGGGAGGTTTGTGTCTGGGCTCACACTGACTTCCCCTCGCTGTGTCTCGCACAGTAATACACGGCCGTGTCCTCGGCTCTCAGGCTGCTCAGTGAGAGAGAAACTTGGCTCTTGGATGTTTCTCTGGTGATGCTGAGTCGGGATTTCAGTGTTGGGTTAGAGTATGTGTTTCCATCATTCCACATAGTACCGACCCACTCCATCCCCCTTCCTGGAGCCTGGCGCACCCAGTGCACATGATAGCTCGTTAAAGAGAATCCAGACACAGTGCAGGTGAGGGACAGGGTCTGCGAGGACTTCAACAGTCCAGGGCCCGCCTCCTGCAGCTGACCCTGAGACAGGACACCTGGGGACAAGGAGCATCAGTCACAGTCAGTTGCAGGCAGTCACAATCATCCCAAAAACCCGTGTCTGTGATCTGAGACACTCACCCTGGGGGCTGTCACCAGGCACAGGAGAAGACCCAGCAGTCTCATCTTCTTCTAGACCACAGCTCTGCTTCCCCGGAGACCTCAGCCCTGTGTGAGGAGAGAGCTGTGAGCCCACAGCCCAGAGAGGATTTACCCTGCAGCTTGAGGAGAAATTTGCATCTGGGACTCTCTTGTTCTTATAAGTAATGAGGATTGAGGTCCTGCGTCCCTGTTGCTTAAGTGACCTCTGTGGACATTTCTTGTCTTTAGCTGCACATTTCAGATGAAGAGCACTTGATTTATAAGATATGTTGGATGCAGAGTAAAGGACAGCCACATTTTTCTTATTTTAAGTATCAATAATGCTGGTTGAGTGGATGTGTTTATTTTTTTGTGTGTCATGTCTTTGAAAAAGATGTTAAAATACTTTCACATTTTTCCAGTGTATTGTATATTCATAAGGTTGTGTGAAACAAAATCAAAGGTATTAAGGTGTTTTTTTTATCATTTCTTTTTAAATAGTGTATTGAGTTCAAATTTAGTGTAAAACAATCACAAATTATCCTCCAGAGATTTGAATTTTTAAAATAAACTAAATTTAATTGGGAAACATTAATCCACAGGAACACATGAGTTTCAGTTAAACATCTCTATGGCATTTGAACTGTTCACTGCATTGTGTGCCCATCACCCAAATCCAAGTCGTTTCCACCACAGAGTATGTTCCCACTTTACTCTGCCCATGCCACCCCATCTGGTGACCACTTCACTTCTCTCTATGTTCTAGACTCTTAGTTTTATATTTCATCTATGTGTGAAATCATAATTCTTTGCTTTTTCTGATTTACTTATTTCACTTACATAATATTCTCATGGTTCAGCCATATTGTTGTAAACTGCAATTTGTCAACATTTTTTATGACTGAATCATGTTCCATTGTATACATGTACCACAACTTTTCTATCTGATCCTCTGTTGAAGGACACTTTGGTTGTTTCCTTTGAAAGACCTTGTGTATTTTCATTTAAGGTGTAATGACTCTACTTTGATCTGAATAACCCCGACCCAGGGAGCAGGCAGGCTGGGAAGCCTCTGGGTCCTGATGTGGAATTTCTGTGATCGTGTCTATCGCTCTTGGTGCCAACACACCTTCCCCACTCCAAGGCCTCTAGCAAAGAACCCAAAGTAATTCCACCAAATATTATTTTGCTGATGAAAGTTAAAGATAGAAGCAGTGACTATGCAAGTATATAATTCAGCATATTCGAAATATAGAACTTCTTCAGTAACTGAGGAAAGTCCTCTCAGAGTGTGGTGTCCTCGGGGAAGGTGGAGCTCCTATTGAAGCAAACAGGAGCTTGAGCAGAGACTTGCTCTTAGACAAGGACACCGTGACCTTGTCAGGAAGCCTCTCCCTCTGCAGCCTCCCCCCTGATGCTGGACCGCACCCTGGGGTTAGATGGCCCCCAGCTCCCACAGAGTCTGGAGAGATTTTTATTACTCTAGAAACATCATTTTACCAGATATATAAGTTGAAATCATGCTGTGCTGGGTCTCCATGTCCTTCCTTTTCATGGACAGAATGTTTGGAGGGAAAAGGTCTTGTTTTTACCAGTCTCACTTGTCACTGTGTATTCGTGGGTCTTGTTCTTCATATTTTATCTAAAACACACTGGCAAGGCCATCATCACATGAAATGCATGCCTTTCTTCTTCTGAAGTTTTCCTGATGTTTGTACTTTCCATCGAGGTCAGTGCATCATAAAGAACTAATTTTGCAGTACGGTTTCAGAAGTGCACTGACTTTCCATTTCTATTTTTTATTTTTTGCATGTGAATAAACAACAGGTCAGCGTCGAGATTAAGTAATGTTTCTGCCCCTTCCCCAAGGTGGTGGAGTCTTACTGGTGATTATATCATGAAGGTGAAGGATTTGGAACAGGACTGGTGCCATCATGATAAGGCCCCTGAGAGCTCTGTCACCGTTCCCCAGAAGGACACAGGGCTACGAAGGCTGCCTCTGAACCAGGAAGCAGGCCCTCAGACACTGAGTCTGCTGGTGTCTGTATTGGGGTGTTCAGCCCCCAGGACAGTGGAGGTAGATGCTAGTTTCATAAACACCCCAACTCTGGTGTTCTTTCACAGCATTCCAGGATGTGACTGCTAAGAGGAAAATACTAAATGTGTAAAAGTTTTCCTGGGACATTTGAAGTGGAGAGGAAGCCTCAGATCACAACTGTATAAAATCCCTGAACCTCCATCAGCACCAGTTCTAGGAATGAAACACACACACACACACACACACACACACTGTGTGTGTGTGTGTGTGTGTGTCCCCTGATGTGTCCTGAGCTCCCCCTGCTGGGCCACACCAAACAAGGCAGCAGTCACAGCCCCAGATTCAGGAACACCCCCACTCTCCCCAAAGAGGAGCAATTCTCCCTGGGAACTGGAACCTCTAACCAATCACAACTGTATCCCGTGGAGATAAGAAGTAAAATTCTGCAGGGGGGTGCAGCCTGAACATGGGCTTCCTGAACCCAGCTCCAGCTCACAGGGCTATCTTGCAAGAGGGGGGACATCCATGTCCCTCATTCAGCGCAGGCTGATCTTTTGAGACTGAGATCCATGGAGTCTCCAAAAATCAGGACTTCTTCCTTCCCTCCTCAGCTCCACTCCTGGATGGAGGCTGAGTCCAGGGCACAGCTCTTCTGGGGATTCTGGGTCCCTGATGGCACCGGGTACATGTGTGGCAGTGGTTCACCCCCAGGGCGGGCAGGACATAGAGATGGGGAGCTGCCACTCACCCTCCACTGAGTCTCAGCTGCTACTGAGGGAGGACAAGCCGTCCTTGTCCCCAGTGGCAGCTGCAGAACCTACCTGACGGTTTTGTCAGAGCAGCAGTTGGATAAGTCATCAAAGTTCCAGACCGAGTCCATGGAGATGATGTCATTTCCAGTAGAGTGTAGGCACCTGGAGCCTGGGCGTGGGGAAGGGCGATTGCAGGGACGTGGAGCAGTGGAGTGCCGGCTGCCCGGGGTCCTGTGCGCTCACAGGAGAGAACCAAAGATGGAGGCACCTAGAGGAGACAGGTGCTGTCAGGAGAGGTGTCAGATCCTGACTGAGGACACGGTCCATCCCTGGAGCCTGGGTGCGTTTACTTCAGTGTGTGGAGCCGTCCATCCCTCAGGTCCGGCTGAAAGTGAGGGAAGGCGCCCCCTGCAGGGCGTGGGGTTTTCCACCCGGGAGTGGGCAAGCAAGGGAGGAAGCCAAGCCTGGTCCTCAGGCAGCTGTGTGAGCACCCAGGACACCTAGGTTGTCATTTCTAAGGCTGCTTCATTCTCTGGGTAATCATTGATATCCATACGTGTTGTTGCCTTATCAGTTGAGTGTTGTTTTTCCTAAATGACACACCATTGCCGAGTTTTACTTATATTGTTTATTTTCAGATGAGAAGATTCTTGGCTGTTTCTAGCTTCTATCAGACACAAATACCGTTTTAATAAGTATTTGCATTTATTTCTGTATGACAATAAAGATTCGTTCTTCTGAAGTAAACACTTCTAGTGGGACCTAAGAGATACCTGTTATATTTAATTTCCAAGGAAATTGCGATTCTCTCTGTGAGGAAAAGATAACAGGACGTTAGAGACTTGGTAACAAAGAGGTCCCCAGTCGCTGAAGATTTGTCATCTGCAAAGAGACAATGCTATCTCCTCGTTTGTTGTCTGCAGTGAGTTTATGAGAAACTAGAGGCACAGAGAAGAAGGAAGAAGTGCCCCTGGATGCAGCTGAGAGCTTTGAGAGGAAACCCTGCTCCCACAGGAAGCCCCTTCCTTCCCCACCTCCCTCTGCACCTGCTCCTGGGGCTGGTCTTGTTCTCCGTGGGTCCGGAGCGCCCCCTGGTGTCCTGAGTGCCCCCTGAAACCCAGCCCTCCCGTCTCCACAGGGATCTTTGTGTCTGGGCTCACACTGACTTCCCCTCGCTGTGTCTTTCGTACAATAATACACAGCCGTGTCCTCAGCTCTCAGGCTGCTCATCTGCAAATACAGCATGTTCTTGGCGTTGTCTCTGGATATGGTGAATCGGCCCTTCACGGAATCTTCATAATATGTTCTATCACCATCAGGATTAATGAATGAGAGCCACTCCAGCCTCTTCCCGGGAGCCTGGCGGACCCAGTGCATGTTGTAATCACTGAAGGTCAATCCGTAGGCTGCACAGGAGAGTCTCAGAGACCCCCCAGGCTTCACCAAGCCTCCCCCAGACTCAACCATCTGCACCTCACACTGGACACCTGCAGACACAAAGACGTTCTGGTCAGGAAAATGTCACACTTCAACTGATTCTCTCAGTCACACTCACCTACATAGTTAGTGTCTTATTCTCCATAAATTACCTCTGAAAACAGCAACAAGAATAACCGACATGAGCCCAAACTCCATGGTGAGTGGTCTGTGTTCAGCACTAAGCAGGGAATGGACCCAGATGGAAATCTCGTGCCTGGCTTCTGACTCAGTGGCTCAGGGCTGGGCTGGTTTTCATGAGCAGAGGGGCCCTATTTGCATATCATCCTACTCTATAGGGAGCTCTGGGGTAGAGTCCTACAGAGGGCAGTGCCTCAGTGCTCCTGTGAGCATCTAATGTGAGCAGTGGTTATGACAACATTTCAATTAAAATAAAGAATCATATGTAAATCTGGAGCACGACCAATAGACCACATCTGGTAAGAGTGAACGCTGCATCTGGGCCTGTGCTTCTCCCCAGGAGTCCACATAGCTCCCCTGAAAGAAATCTAAGGCAGAGTGGGACCTGTCCCTAGAGAGTACAGATACCTGTCCCTAGAGGGTATGTAATGAGCGAATGAATTTACATCTGTATTCTAGTGTTATCTACACATCAGGCCTGGAGACATGTACACACCTGGGAAGGGACCACAGGCTGAAGATCTTGTGGGAGTGAACTTTGTGTACGTGGTGATGTTGGTGCCTTGGCCCTGAGTAGCTCTGGCTTCTGGAACTTCAAGGAGACAAAGGAGACTGAGTGTTGAGAAGTTGTTATCCTTTTCAGTTTTTTAAATTAATTTAATTTAATTTAGAAATTTAAATTTAAAAGATTGAGATTAATCATTTAGAGTAAATAAACTTCAGGTAAATATTTCCATAGCATTTGAACTGTTGGTTATGTTGGGTACCTATCATGCAAATTCAAATTATTTTTTTCACAGTTTATTTGTTCCTCTTTACTTTCTACCCTCCACTTTCTCCCCCACATTCCTCTACCCAGGGTAGTTGGTTTACTGTCACTGTGATCAGAGGCTCTGAGAAGGTTGAGAGATTCATGGAGCTGATGGAGAGGCTGTGGGAATGTTAACTTACCAGTGACAGCACTTTATAGAGCTCTGTGTGTAGAACCACATTGGAACAGGTGAGCGAGAGCATGGACCTGGTAAGTGTGAGGACCCAGAGTGGACTGAGCTCCTAGTGTGTCTAGAGAGAGGGAAGGATCCTTACATCTAAACTGGTAGTGAGGTTTTACACTATGTTTTGTAGTGCAGTTGCGCACATAACTGCTCCTGGGACATCCAAGAAGAAGATTGTGGAGGTGATGCTGCCCCCTCGTGGTCACTCTGAGCCATGCAGGCTGCATGACCTTGTGACTTAACCAGCCTCCTCTCTATACTCCCAAGACTTGGGGCTGGAAGAGCTCAACTTTAAGGTCAGGAATTTACTGTGTGAGGGAAGAGGGACACGAGGACATGAACAGTGAGGATATTTTGTATCATTTGCACTGTCCTCTTCATGACAATAATAAGAATATTTATTGTTAATTTGGTATTTGCAGCTTTTGTGATTGGACTTTAAATGGAGAAATCAGTCAACTGATAGTTTTAAAGACTTTGACTGAAAAGAAATAGGACTCTATAATATGTGAATTTTGACTCTGCTTTTGAAAATATATTTGTGTCTCTGCTATTATCTGTTAAGCGGGACTGAGTTCAGGCTCCCTGCTCCACCTGATTTCTCTCCCTATCTTCTCTCCTAAGATGCGGTTCCCAACACTAATAAGGGCTTGTCACATTGTTTCAGTTCTTGCATGTCCCACATCCCTGTGCTCCATCCATCCAGAGGCTTTAGGATTAGAATGGATGTCCTGGGGTGGCAGCATCTGGTGGAATCAGGTGGTTCCATTCTATCATTCATGTTAAAACTCACACTTGATTCTGTACACCTGATCAGTTGGACCATCAGCCCTCTAATATTTATGGCTCCATTCACAGCTATGTAGAAAACAGCATTTCCAGGGTCAGTAGCCCCATCCCAGGCTGCGGGTTATGTTAGTTTACTCAAAGCTAAATTCACATGTGATACAAGAGCTCATATTGGAGTCACCATCAGGTCAAGTTACAGTAATTCACTGCCATTCTCCAGTATCCATGTCCCACACACAGACAAATAGGTGACTGAATGTGGATGAAGTAGGAATCACCTGGGATTTTTGAGGCCTTGACTGTGGCATGAGTCTCAGAATTCCCTATTTTTGTTTTCAGTACAGGCAGTTTCCATGCTGCCTTTTATAAGATATTATCCTTTTTCAGGTATGGAAAACCCTATAAATGTGGTCCTCAGTTTGCTGTATGTCCTATGAAGATCAGTGACACCATCCATCCCTGGGCAGTAACCACAGGATGGGTTCAAGGACTCTCTGTGACCCTGTGAGAAGGACTGAGAGGAAACTGCATGGAGCACCTGATCTTCATAAGCCCCTTATTTTGACCACAGTGACATCTGAGATCTGAAATTCGTGTCAGTTCAAAGAGAAGTAACATTAATCCTTGAAAACCTTATTATTCCATGATCTTCAATGCACAGTGTCTCTACAACAGTCACAGTGTTTTGAGGAAGGCTGGGAAAGATCAATATTACACCAATTTAATACTGTGGTGTCATCGTCATCAGGGGACCTGACCTCCTCTTCATTCTGGTGCTTCTGTCCTGAAAACTGACTCAAGGTGTGGATTTGATTTAAGGACATTTTGTCTCCATCATGGTTATTGTAGTTAAAGTCTTTTTTTTCTTTTCTTTTGCATAGAACACTTCATGTATGCCTCTTAAGTATAATTTAATTTGACCTTACAGGTGTTAAATTTCTAGAAATATCATGACCAAGATAAAATATACTGATTCTCTGTGACCAGACTGTTCTGATTGCTGATTTTACTCTCTGTCACCATGGAAACTTGGCCACCTTGTGATTATTGGTGTTCAGTCCTGTCAGTTGGGAGGTTCCACAGCAGTAACACGCCAATAAAGAAATGTCGCAGCACCAAGATATTGGTTTATAACATTATTCCTAATTAAAATGAAACAAGACTCCTTAGAGAGCTTTTAGCATTAGGGCTGGGCCAGAAACATAAAAATAGTCCTGGGGCATCTTGTACTTAAGGTAGGTGAGGAGGTGACATGGACCAAAAAGAACATTTATAAGGAACCCAGAGCCCTCAGGGTAGAGCTGCCAATGCACAGAAATCTCCCAGCAGCTCTAACTACAATTTAATAACAGTGTTGTATTTTAATCACTTACAGAATAAATTGTATTATTCCTTACCTCTATCTATAAAACATTCAATAAACAATGCAAGTGAAGTTGCTAGACAAGTCTATTTTAAGGAACAACTTCCCAAATCGTATCCTGGTATGAGAGCAAAAAATAAAACAAAAAAACCACCCAATTTCCCTCCCCCCACTTTTCTATGAACTTCTGATTGGGCTAATAATAAATTTAACATAACACAAATTAACATAAGAAAATGTAAAAATTAACTTCAGATGTACATGTGGGGATGCCATAAGGATGTGAGACCCGAGGATAGGGCAGCTGAGGCTTCTCAGGCACCTGCAGCCAGGAGAGGAGGTGGGTTGTGGTGTGGACTCTGTAGGGCAGGGAGACAACTCTCATGGGGGTGGAAGTTCAAGTGTGTGGTAAGTAACTGTCTGCTAGGAAATATTTAACAAATGGTCACAGATGGGACTTGAAGAAACTACATGCTCTGTTCATGACACGCTCTAGTCCTGACGCTGACACCCAGATCACAGGGAGGAAACGGGGTTTCTCTGGGGCATTGATTTCCCTGGATCCTGGTTCTCATTTACTTTTGACAAGACCCTTGTTCTGTGAGCTGCAGGAAACTTTGCACAGAGATGAAAACATACATGTGCACACACAAAACACATTGCATACACAATCACAACCCCATGTGCAATGAAATTGGCATGTGCACACCCACATGCACATGCTCACTCTCACACACACAGCCTCCAGTGCACAGGAAGGTACGTCATCTGAGTCCCTGTGGTGCATGAGGCCCTGATCCTCATGGTACTATGATGGCTGGACACAGACACTAGGAATATCTAGATTCCAACTGCTGGGTAATATTTTAAGTGACAAGATTTTCAGAGATAATTAATTTTGAATGACTGAGTTAAAGGTGTTGATATAGGAGCTCATGCTGAATAATCTTGTTGGGACATCACTGTAATCAGAAATGTCCTATCCAAAGGGAAGCTAATGAAAATCACTTTAAAATAGTTGATCATTAAATTCAGGTGTAGGAGTGGGTTTCTACCTCCACTTGAGCGAAGTAAAATCAAGAGATTAACAAAGTGTGGTATGGAGGACAGAGACCTATGGGTGGACTTCCTGGAGGAGGATCCTAATCACTTTGAGGCCAGGTGTGCCAATCAGGACGCTGGGCCAACGTGGGCACAGGTTGGCAAGTAGAACAGAGTGTGGATCAGCACAGTAGTGTTTAGACTGAGCTGGCGTCTCAGTTTGAGGGAGATTTTTCTCAACCACAGGGAAGACAAGAGGACTCTGGGTGGTTTACATCTCAAGAAAGAAAAATAGAAAATACAGGAACTTCGTGAAGGAGAGCTCTGTAGTAACTGCTGATATGTCCTCTGCAAACAGGTAACGTTACAGCCTGGTTTGCTGTCTGCAGTGAGAATACGAGAAAGTAGAGCCACAGAGAAGAAGGAAGAAGTGCCCCTGGATGCAGCCGGGAGCTTTGAGAGGAAACCCTGACCCCACAGGAAGCCCCGTCCTTCCCCACCTCACTCTGCACCTGCTCCTGGGGCTGGTCTCGGGCTCCGTGGGTCCGGAGCGCCCCCTGGTGTCCTGAGCGCCCCCTGCAGCCCGGCCCTCCTGTCCCCGAAGGGAGGTTTGTGTCTGGGCTCACACTGACTTCCCCTCGCTGTGTCTCGCACAGTAATACACGGCCGTGTCCTCGGCTCTCAGGCTGCTCAGCTCCATGAAGGCTGTGCTCGTGGACTTGTCTGCTGTCATGGTGACTCTGCCCTTGAACTTTTCCGCGTAGTTTGTGCCACCAGTGTTAGGATTAACCTCCCCCATCCACTCCAGCCCTTGTCCAAGGGCCTGTCGCACCCAGTGCATATTGTAGCTGGTGAAGGTGTATCCAGAAGCCTTGCAGGAGACCTTCACTGAGGCCCCAGGCTTCCTCAGCTCAGCCCCAGACTGCACCAGCTGGACATCGGAGTGGACACCTGTGGAGAGGAGACAGGAGTGTGTGGAATTCCCCACTGACTAGTCCTTGGTCCCCCATCAACCCAGGGACTGCAGAGCCCCTTACCTGCAGCCACTGCCACCAGGAGGAAGGCTCTCCAGCTCCAGTCCATGGTGAGGGGCTGAGGTGACAGGACTTGTGGAGGGGAGGGTGTGGCTGTGGGGGATGCTCTCAGGACACAGACACATCCATATTTAACTACTCTACCTCACCTCATTTGCATATTCATGAGGCAAGCTATCTCATAACTGAAGAGTTGACCCCATCTGAGAGAGGACAGAGGCTTCTCTGGGAGTCCCAGGGTTCAAGTCCTAATCTTTTTAGGAAAATATGTGTCTTCTCCAGGGTCCTTGATCCTGAGGTGAGACATTGAGAACAGCAGAGGCACCTTCCATTTCAACTCGATTCATCTCACTGCCCAAGTGCAACCTCCCATACATCTGCCTCTGGTCATGCTTTCCTGAGACTCTGAGAAAGAACACCGTTCTCCAGCTGCACTGCCCTCATTTTTTATTCTCTAGACTCAGTTGAAGGTCATTTAAAAAATTTGAAGAGATTGGATAAACTCAGTTATGACCACTTATGTTTAGGTGTAAATGTTTAGAGAAGATTAGACTTTGAGTGATTGGTGTGCAACATAGTCAAATGTCAGAATAACCTGGAGATGTTTTCTCTGAACATATGTACCCTGATTTATCAATGTCACCCCATTAAAATTAATTAAAAACATTTGGAATAATTCATTTTAAATTCTAGAAAATTGATTACAGAAAACATAAGGAGTTAAAGAAATAAATAATATTATTTACAAGAAGAGCATAATTATCTTTGTTTATTGATCACATAATGAATAAATCATACAAATAAACTCCTTTTTAAAAAACTGATGGATCAAATTTTAGAGAAAACTGGTCAGCCTTGGAGATTCAGACTTGGGTCAGGATCTGTCAGTGTGGACCTGGGACATAGTTCTAGTGAGAGGGCAGGAGGGGGACATGTGGGTGCTTTGCTAGTTCATTAAAGTTAATTTCAGGAGAACCATTCCCTCCCTCTCACAGTCCCAATACATGTCTTCATGCGACCTTGGAGATTCCTGTCATCGTGTCCACACGTGACAGGTCTTCATCAGAACTCAAAGCTGATTCACTGGGATGTATCAATGTGCAAAATGGGAAAAAGAACCATGTTCATGGGAGTTGATTTTACACAGACTGTGAATGATCCTCTTTTGAGGTGACACACATCTGGAACTGTCATCTAATTATGTTGTGATTTTCTTCATTGTTTAAGCAGGTCAGTCTTTCTTCCTTCTCCTGAGATAGCCACACATAATTCCAGGGGTCATTTGTACTAGAAAGCTCTAGCTTGAAAACTAATACAAGTTGCAGATTCCAGGTGAGTTCCAAGGTACTGTGCAGGGTTCACGGACAGACAGGTGTCCTGGCTGGATTCCAGAAATGGGCTCACAATTGTTTTATTTCCATCAAGAACAGTTCCAAACAGATTTTCAATTTATTAGACTCCCATTGAGAACCTTGACCTAATATTACTTGTTGATGAATCATAGATCATGTGAAGGTGAATGTCAACACAAAAGGCTAGACTCTGAAAGCTAAGAAAATGTTGTCATAAATCATTATGACATATGAGCAATCTTATCCTGGGTTATAATCTGATCTGAACCCTCAGAGCATAAATCTATAGAGGGATTGAAAGCAGTCGTTAACTTTGTCATATTGACTCCAAACAGTGACAAATGTGTCACAAGAATGCGAAATTTTGGATCTATGTGTCTAATGGAGACAGATGTTGATATTGTGAACAAGTTTTGTTAAACCAAACACAATGGTAAACACAAATAATATATTGCCACCGAATGCTGTATATTCAAGTAATCATAAAGTTTTACATTTAAAAATGCAACAGTCCAGTTTGCTTAGAGCAGAGAAAATTCATATAATCATCAAGCAAAAAAAGGCTCATTAATTAGACACTGCATGTCAATAAACATGTCCCACGTGATAGAGAATGAGTGCAGCTTCAAATAGCCTGGGTGAGACCGCAGGGCCAACAGCACTGATCTGTCCAGTGTGCTCACTGTGACGTGTGAGGAAATAAAGTGAATTATTAGAGTGTATAGATCTGTCACTATTGTGCACTATACAAGAATGTGTAAGTCATTTTTGTAAATTAATTGGGTAAAAATTGCAAAAAAGAACATTGCTGTTTTCCCATATATAAAGAGCAAGAGCTAATTCTAAAAGAAGATGACATCATTTACAGGAGCTCCAAGTCTGTCCAATATGCAAAAAATTAGGCTTTGATCTCTTCTCTGCAAACATATGGTTGTCACATTCACAAAATCTATATGAATTTCTTCAAAGCTGAGGAAAAGAAACTCTGTCCTATTAGTGCATTCAAACTGTGATAGCTGCATTGAGACTGTAATGTCAACATCGCCCGTGTCTACTTTGTTCATCGTGGTCCTTAATAACTGCTTAAAGTCTTTCTGCTGGGTGGGCTCTGTTAAAATCTCCCCTCCCTGTCCCCATTGTCTTGTGAGTCCTGTCATTTCCTCATCACCTCTAATTCTCAAAGGAGCTGAGGCCACAAGTCCTCTAAGGCATCTCAGACATTTTCTTATTTCCACAGTAGTCAGGAATTGGTGGGTGGTGCAAGAGGTGTCCCTTGTCACAGTGAATATGCAAAAAAGTAGCCTGACTTTAGGTTCTTGTGGTGAAATTGAGGCCATCACCCTAATGGCAGTGTGATAGCTAGACACTGACCTTTAAGAACATCTAGATTCTCCCCCCCCCCCCGTATTTTCTGAAATCAGAAGCGGGGAGGCAAAGAGACAAACTCCTGCATGCACCCAACCGATAATCACCCGGAATGCCCAACAGGGGGCAATACTCTGCCCATCTGGGGCGTCATTCAGTTGCAACCAGAGCCATTCTAGTACCTGAGGTGGAGGCCATGGAGCCATCCTCACTGCCTGGGCCAACTTTGCTCCAATGGAGCCTTGGCTGTGGGAGGGGAAGAGAGAGATAGAGAGAAAGGAGAGGGGGAAGGGTGGAGTAGCAGACGGGCACTTCCTGTATGTGCCTTGGCCAAGAATCAATTCTGGGACTTCCACATGCTGGGTCAAGGCTCTACCACTGAACCAACTGGCCTCAGCCAGGAATATCAAGATTCTTAGTGCTGGAAGCTGTGTGTTCTCTTATGTTACAGAATTTGAAGACATGGTTGAGTTAAGGTTGATTGAGTTAAAGGTAATGAAATGTGATATTATCCTAACTTACATTTTTGGGACATCACTGCAATCGCAAGTGTCGTATTCAATGGAAACTTAATAAAAATCATAATAAAAATATTGTGATCAATAAAACCAGGTATTGATCTGGGTTTCCACCACCACCCAGGTGAATGAGGATCAAGAGGTTAACACCATGTGGTGGGGAGGACAGAGACCTGTGGGTGGACGTCCTGAGTGAGGATTCTAATCACCGTGTGGCCAGGTGCACCTTTCAGAAGGCTTAGCTGATGTGGAGGCAGATGGTTGGGAAGGGGACAGAGAGTCAGAGCTCAGCACACAGGTGTCTAGACTGTGCTGACCTCTCCGTTTGAGGGAATTGTTTCCCAACCACAAGGAAGCCAAGAGCACTATGAATGGTTTATTTGCTGAGAAAGAAACATAGAAATACAGTAATATTGTGAAGGAAAGGTCTGTAATAACTGCGGACATGTCATCTGCAGACAGCCAACGTTAAAGCTTTGTTTCTTGTCTTCAGATAGAATATGAGAAACTACAGCCACAGAGAAGAAGGAATAAGTGCCCCTGGATGCAGCTGAAAGCTTTGAGAGGAAACCCTGCTCACACAGGAAGCCCCTTCCTTCCCCACCTCCCTCTGCACCTGCTCCTGGGGCTGGTCTCAGGCTCCGTGGGTCCGGAGCGCCCCCTGGTGTCCTGAGCGCCCCCTGCAGCCCGGCCCTTTTGTCCCCGCAGGGAGGTTTGTGTCTGGGCTCACACTGACTTTCCCTCCCTGTGCCTCCCGCACACAGTAATACACAGCTGTGTCCTCGGCTACCAGGCTGCTCATTTGCAGATACAGCGAGTTCTTGCTATTGTCTCTGGAGACTGTATATCTGCCCTTCACAGAGTCTGCATAGAAGGTACTACCAAAAACATTACTACTAATTCCGGAGACCCACTCCAGCCCCTTCCTGGGAGCCTGGCGTACCCAATGCATGCTGTAGCTACTGAAGGTGAATCCGGAGGCTGCACAGGAGATTCTCAGAGACCCTCCAGGATACACCAAGCCTCCCCCAGACTCCACCAGCTCACACTGGACACCTGCAAACACAAAGAAGGCCTGGTCAGGAACCTGTCACACGTCTATTGATTCTCTCAGTCACACTCAGTCACATACTCGGTTTGTGTTCTCCATACATTACCTCTTAAAATAGCAAAAAGATAAACCCAGATGAACCCAAATTCCATGGTGAATGGTCTGTGTTCAGTCCAGAGCAGGGATGAACACACCTGTGTACCTTGTGCTGGTCTCATGACCCAGCAACTCTGGGTTGGGCTGGTTTTCATGAGTACAGAGGAAATATTTGCATATCCTCCTACAATAAGGGGAGCTCTGGTCTAGAGTCCTACAGAGAGAGTAGTGTCTCAGTATAGGTGTTCAAGTGTTCTTACTACTTGGTGGCCACAAGAGCACATCAAAAACTATATAGAGAATCATGGGGAGTCACATTCATGTGTCCGCATCTGGACACAGTGAGCCCAGCTTCTGGGCATATGCCCCTCCTCACTGGCCCCTGCAGCTTTTCTGAAGCAACTCCAGGGCATATCGGTTCCTGCAGCATGAGGTTATGAGAGCATGAATGAACGTCTGTATTGTAGTGTTACCTGTCCTTCAGGGCTGCATCAGTTAGACACCTGGGAAGAGACTAGAGGCTGCAAGTCTTGTCAGAGTGTCCCATGTGTATATGGCCGTGTTAACATCTTTGATGCTGAATATGTCTGGCTTCCTGAACTTTAAATAGACAAAGAAGTCTGAGTGTTGTGAAGATGCTTTCGATTACTGGAATCAGAGATCCTGAGAAGTTAGAGAGATTCAGGCAGTGATGGAGTGGCTTTGCATTTCCAGTAACAAGAAGGGCCATTTACAGAGGATTTCTCTGTGTAGAAAGTAATAAAAAACCTTAATCATTTAATATGATAGAGCAGTTAGCAAAATAAATGCAACTCAAAATCCCTATGGTCAGTGAGGTGGCCCCTTTCTGTAGTTTCCAGATGCTCTGACATTAATTTCAGATAACTGAGTCACTGTCACCCCCTGAGTTCATCCAGACCTCTACTCCCAGGACAAGGCCACTGACACTTTAGCAGCAGCTAATCTCTGCGAGGTGGGGTGAGAGGAAGTGCAAAGTTTAGGCACTTGTCCTCCAAGACCTGATGCCACACCAAGGGCTATGCTCCACAAAAGAATGCTGGTGACTGTGGTGCTGGAGAATGACTCAGCACAGGGACCCTCGTGTCTGTACCACCCATGTCTCTTCCCAGAGGTGAAAACCCCCCAACTCTCACACACACAGCTCCCAGTGTGCAGGAACTTCACCTCCCTTGAGATACTGAAGAGCAGTTCGTGTCTTAATCCCTGAGGACACGAACCCTCAGGGATATCTAGATTCTTAGTGCTGGTACCTGAGTGTGTTCTCTAATAGGACTTGATTTGCAGACATGATTAAGTTAGGATGGTTAACGGTGTTGACATGGGAAATTATATTGAATTATATGATTAGGTAATCATGTTTATGAAAAATGTACTTTTCAAAAGGAAGTTAAGAAAAGTCACGCTAAAAATATTGTGGCCATTGAAATATGATGTAGGTGTGAGGTTTCACCTCTCCCCAAGTGAATAAAAATCAAGAAGTCAGCCTATATAGAGTCTCAGAGGAATATAGAAACCTGTGGGTAGAGGTCCAGGGGGAGGATCCTAATCACTGTGGGACCCGACCCAGTATGCCTGTCAGAAGGCAGGGTTCATGAGGGGACAGTTGGGCATGAAAGAGACAGAGAGCCTGAGCTCAATTCGCAGGTGTCTGGCCTGTGCTGGTGTCATCGTTTGATGAAAATGTTTTGCAACCACAGGATGATGAGAGCACTCTGGAGAATTTATTTGTCAAGAAATAAACCAAAGGTACAGGCATGTGGTGAAGGAGAGGTCTGTACTAGCTTCTGACATGTCACCTGCAAACAGGCAGCATTACAGCCTCATTTGTAGTGTGCAGTGAGAATAACAGTGCACAAGAAGAAGAAAGAAGTGCCCCTGGATGCAGCTGGGAGCTTTGAGAGGAAACCCTGCTCCCAGAGGAAGCCCCTTCCTTCCCCACCTCCCTCTGCACCTGCTCCTGGGGCTGGTCTCAGGCTCCGTGGGTCCGGAGCGCCCCCTGGTGTCCTGAGCGCCCCCTGCAGCCCGGCCCACTCATCCCCGCAGGGAGGTTTGTGTCTGGGCTCACACTGACTTCCCCTCGCTGTGTCTCTCGCACAGTAATACACGGCCGTGTCCTCGGCTCTCAGGCTGCTCAGCTCCATGTAGGCTGTGCTCGTAGACTTGTCTGCAGTCATAGTGACTCTGCCCTTGAACTTTTCCACGTAGCTTGTGTCACCATCACCAGGGTCAATCAACCCCATTAACTCGAGCCCTTGTCCGGGGGCCTGTCGCACCCAGCTCATATAATAGCTGGTGAAGGTGTATCCAGAAGCCTTGCAGGAGACCTTCACTGAGGCCCCAGGCTTCCTCAGCTCAGCCCCAGACTGCACCAGCTGCACCTCGGAGTGGACACCTGTGGGGAGGAGACAGGAGTGTGTGGAATTCCCACACTGAATAGTCCTTGGTCCCCCATCAACCCAGGGACTGCAGAGCCCCTTACCTGCAGCCACTGCCACCAGGAGGAAGGCTCTCCAGCTCCAGTCCATGGTGAGGGGCTGAGCTGTCAGGATTTGTGGAGGGGAGGGTGTGTCTGTGGGGGATGCTCTCAGGACACAGACACATCCATATTTAACCTACTCTACCTCACTTTATTTGCATATTCACGAGGCAGAGTATCTCATAACTGAATACCTGAACCCTTCTGTAAGAAGACAGTGAACACAATGACAATGCTCATTGAGAGTCTGAGGGTCCAAGTCCTAATCCTTTTTATAAAAATATGTGTCTCTTCCCAGGTCCCTGAACCCTGTGCAGACAGAGATCCACCCACTGAGGAAGTATCCCCACAGGTCATGTTCCTCACTGTGAACCCACTTTGTGTGACACAGAGACACCTTTGACTTGTTCTGGTCTTTCATATCTGAATATCTTATTCCTGTATCTCAATTTCTCCTACCTGCTGCACCTAGTGACTTAATAAAACCAGCCCTGTTCCCAGATCCTTATTGCTTGAACATCCAGGAACCTGAAATACTCCCTTGAATGTGGCTCTATGTCCCATCAACTTACAGACATGTTCCTGATAAAGTATGATATTTATGGACAAAGCAACTCTCTCTGACTACATATATATTTTATCGATTGACTCAGGCCCTGAGAGGTCATCTTTCTCCAGCTCTGTCTGTACCTGCTCCTAGGACAGTAACCTTGTCTTTGTGGGTCCTGAGCGACCCCTGCTGCCCAGTGTGAGCCAAGCAGGGGAGGGTCCTGAATGAACTCACAGGACACTGATCTCTCAGAATCTCCAGTCGGGTATTGAAGGCTGTAACCTGACTTCAGAATGTTCCCTCATGGACACCGTATGCTTTTAACCCTTCAGGGCATAGTGAATTGACCTTACTAAACCTTGATATGTGTGTAAGGAGATCACCAAGCAAGGGCTTTATGAAGCCACCAGCACACCCAGTTCTCGAGCTGTCAGAGGCCCTGAAATAGAGACCACTCCTCTGAGTCCAGTTGAAGGGTTTGGGAATGCTGGGACCACTTATGTCTTTATTCTCTGGTTGGAGATCCCATCAAATCATCACCGCATGTGGCTGAAATCCCACTTTACTTCTAACATTCAGTAAATCACACACAGTGATGATTTCATCGTAATGAGCTCCAGGTCTGCCTTCCCTGTACGTGGCACACGGGCAGTGCCCTCACATAGTCTCTAGGCCGGGAAGTAACTTACTTTGGAAAGTTGGTCAACTGCACCCATGACACAAACACAGTTGTTGAAGAGCGAGATTTATTTATGTTTTTCCCTCTTGTAGGTTCTCTAAACCCACATTACATCTTAGAAGGGATCATAGTCATATAACATGTTAGTTTATTACAGGACATAGAGACCCCCAAGGAACCCAAGAGTACCAGAGTTGGGCTGAGTCATCCTTTTACACATACTTCCCTGTAACAGGAAGTCCCCTGGTGAACCCACCCCTGAAAGAGGGTCACACCTTGGAGTTAGGGGGAAGAGGAGGTGGTACCATTGTCAGCTGACTCTGGGGAGGATGCTCTCCAAGCATCCATGTGGCCACAGCAGCCATAGAGACTCCAGAGAGTGGTCTGGAGACATCGCCATTCAGAGCACAGCCAGTAACAGAGCAGTCTAGCTGATGGGGCAGGTGTAGACTGAACTGGACTGAACCATGGCACAGAATTTGTGGACACTGGCCTTTCTCCTGGGTCTGATGAAGACCAGGCAGGGTTTCCTCCTTGGCTGGAGAAATGGAGAAGAGACACTGGGACCCCGGGGGAAGCCCTCTGTCTCATCCACATTAACCCTTACCACCAAGGTTCCACCTCCCTTATGTGTCTCTCTTGGAATGCTGTCTTGTGACACCGTGAATGATCACCATATCCACCAGCACCAGCTGCACTGACCTCATTGTTGTGTTTATCTCTAGACTCAACTGAGGGTCAGTTTAAAAACTGGGGAACATTGAAGAAACTCAGTTATGAACATGTATGCTTAGCTGAAGATGATGATAAAGATTGTGAAGTGATTATGTTTACGTTATAGAAAATTGATTATGAAAAGTCTTGATAGCAATTACTAGTATGCAGTAAATGATGTAAATAAATCATCATTGATACAAAAACATCATTTTCTTTTTCTACTGAATTCAGACTGAGTAAATCATACAAATAAGCTCCTATTACTGGAGCTGACACATTTCATTTTATTTTAACTATTAATTAATTAATTAATTAATTTTGTAAATTTCTGAAGTGAGAAGTGGGGATGCAGGGAGACAGAATCTCTCATGCGCCCAACCAGGATTCACCTGGCATACACCCCAGGGGGCGATGCTCTGCCCATCTGGGGCGTTGCTCTGTTGCAACCAGAGCCATTCTAGCGCCTGAGGCAGAGGCCACGGAGCCGTTCTAAGTGCTGAGGACAACTTTGCTCCAATAGAGACTTTGCTGCAGGAGAAGAAGAGAGACATAAAGAGGAAGGAGAGGGGGAAGGGTTGAGAAGAAGATGAGTGCTTCTCCTGTGTGCCCTGGTCTGGAATTGAACCTGGAACTTCCACAGCCTGGGCCAATGCTCTACCACTGAGCAAACCGGCCAAGGTCAAGGCATCTCATTTTAGCGAAAGCTAGTCGGCCTTGAAGTTTCAGACTTAGATTCGCCATCAGCATCTGTGTATGTGGACTTGGGACGTAGTTCTAGTCAGAGGGCAGGAAGTGGAGCATGTTGGGGCTTTGCTGGCTCATCAACAGCTAATTTCAGGAGAACCATTTGCTCTTTATCTCA
Source organism: Saccopteryx leptura (assembly GCF_036850995.1). Classification (NCBI taxonomy): domain Eukaryota; kingdom Metazoa; phylum Chordata; class Mammalia; order Chiroptera; family Emballonuridae; genus Saccopteryx; species Saccopteryx leptura. Next base: position 620,461 of record NC_089508.1, on the reverse strand, counting down.
GTCCCAGTTCAGGCCTGAATGTGACCCTTGGGAGTGCTGTCACCGTGTTTACATAAGATGGGTGTTCACTGGAACTGGAAGCTGATTCCCTGTGATGTATCAATTTGCAAAATGGGAAAAGGAACTTTGTTCATGTATTAACACCGACAGTGAATTATCCTCATCTGAGGTGACACACATCTGGAATTGTCATTTCATTATGTTGTGATTTTCCTCTCTGTTTAAGCAGGTCAATCTTTCTCCCTTATTCCTGAAATAGCCACACGTACCATGTGGGTTCATTTTTAGAAGAACGTTCTAGCTTGAAAACTAACTTAATACTAGGGGAGTTCCAGACCACTGTGTAGATTATTCAGACAGATAGGTGTCTTGACTGGATTCCAAGAATGGGCTGAAAATTGTTTTTATCTCCATCTGGGAAAGTTTAATACAGAGCTTCAATGTATTAGAGACTCCCATGGAGAACCTTGACTTAACATTACTTGTTGATGGATCACACATCAGTATGAAATCTGGAGGCCAGGAACCAGGATGTATTATATTAACATAACTTTCCTTCAATATCTATTCCTCTAACTGATGCAAAATCATCCCAGATGGAGGAAGGTTATGTGCTTGCTGGAGCTTGTCAATCAGGATGACACCAGAAAGGAAACACAGAGGTTTGGGAGCAGTGTATGACTTTGGCATGCTTTGCAAACCAAGTGCGTTTTCATCTCTGCAGGAAACACCATCAAATAAACAAGCTGAGGAGATCTAGAAGCACTTCCTTATCTTGGTGTCTTCAATTATGTAAAGGTGAAGGTCAATCCAAAAGTCTATACTCTGGAAGATAAGAAAATGCTATAATACATCATTATGCCACACAACCAACTTAACCTGGGTTACAATTCCCTCTGAACCCTCAAAGAATTTATCTACACAGGGATTCAAAATGGTCATTATTTCAATAGTATGTTATTTGTAGTCCTTGATTTTAATAATAAATTAATAGAAAACATATAGCTGTCTACCTCACTTGCTTAACTTTATGGAACAGGTTGTATTTTATTCTATATTTCACTGCTGAACCAGGAGGGTTCATTCTTATTTCTGCTTCACACTGGAGTCTATCAGGAAAGCATGGTCTATTGTTCACACGTCATTAGGAGATTGAAACAGCGCCCTTCCCCTGGCCCCACGACTGCAACAAAAAATAGCTCCCTTTCCTGGCTCTATAAGAGCAAATCCGACTTGCTGAGGGTCCTTTCCCATTCTTCCCACAGATTTCAACTCTATTCATGATAAACATTCCATGTTCCCTTAGTGCGTATGTTAGTTGTCAGTCTGCACACGCATAGGAAGCTGTCGTGGATCCCTCTGCACTGTGTTGTGTGAACTGATCTTCATGCTACGAGCATGATGTCAAGTCAACGGCCACATCCAGGGGTCTTATTGCAGTAGTTTTGGGATCATTCGTCCCAGGTTTCAAATGTTCAGCAGCACGTGTTCTGCAGCTGGTTGTCTGGGACAGTGAGCTAAGGGGAGCTGAGCTGCACTGAGTCCAGCGGAGCCTCAGGTTAGATACATTTGATGGAGGTCAGAGGGTTTGATGACTAATTGCTCTTTGGGCACAAGAGAGGCTGAAAGAGACTCTCTGCTTTTGTCCATGAGAAAAAGTTGTCTATTTACAATAGACATCTCAAACTCAGAGACATTAGAAGAAAGTGAAGAATCAGGAACCCAGAGAGGTTTCCTGAGGGAAACTGTGACATGAGGCGGAAACCACACAGGAAAACAGACTTTCACTTCTAACTGCACCTGCTCCTGATGGTCCTTGTGTTCAGAGACCTGGAGCGCCCCCTGGTGGTAGCGGCCCCTCCTGCAGGGAGGTTTGTGTCTGTGCTCACACTGACTTCCCCTCGCTGTGTCTCTGGCACAGTAATACACGGCCGTGTCCTCGGCTCTCAGGCTGTTCATTTGCAGATACAACGTGTTCTTGCCATTGTCTCTGGAGATGGTGAATTGGCCCTTCACCGTGTCTGCGTAGTATGTACCACTACCATCATTACTAATGTATGAGACCCATTCCAGCCCCTTCCCAGGAGCCTGGCGGACCCAGCTCATGTAGTAGCTACTGAAGGTGAATCCGGAGGCTACACAGGAGAGTCTCAGAGACCCCCCAGGCTGCATCAAGCCTCCCCCAGACTCCACCAGCTGCACCTCACACTGGACACCTGCAAACAAAAAGATGTTTTGGTCAAGGAACTGTCCCATGCCCACAGTTTCTGCCATTCACAATCATTCACATACTCAGAGTCTTGTTTTCTATAAATTACCTCTGAAAACAGCAACAAGGAAAACCCACCTGTTTGCAAACTCCATGGTGAGTGGTCTGTGTTTAGCCCTGAACAGGGAAAGGGCATGGGTAGGAATCCGGTGTTTGGCTCCTGACTCAGAGGGTCAGGGCTGGGTTGCTTTTCATGAGCAGAGGGGCCCTATTTGCATGTCCTCTTCCTACTATATAAGGATCTCTGGGCTGGGTAACTACAGAGAGGTTAGAACCTCTGTGCTGGTGTGAGCATCCTGTGGAGTGGGTGGTCATGACAACATTGCCATTAAAATAAGGAATTATAAGTAGTTTTGTGCATGTTTAAGAGACTACATCTGTTAACAGTGAACCCCACATCTGAGTCAGTGTTTCTTCCCACTGGTCCCCACTGCTCCCCTGAGACAAATCCGGGTCTGAGTTGGACCTGCACAGTGAGGTTGCAGAAACCCTTGTCTGCAATGAGAGCATGAATGAACATCTGCATCTAGTGTTACCTACACTTCAGGGCTGGAGACAAGTACACACCTGGGAAGAGACCACAGGTTGCATGTCTGTGGCAGAGAACTTTGTGTATGTGGTGATGTTGGTGCCTTGGCTCTACGTTCTTCTGGCCTCTGGACCTTTAAGGAGACCAAGAAGACTGAGTGTTGAGAAGGCACTTTTCTGCCACTGAGTACAGAGACCCTGAGAAGTTAGAGATTCATGGAGCTGATGGAGAGGATGTGGGAATGTTACATTACCAGTAGGAGCACTTTATAAAGCTGTGTGTGCAGACCAACACTGGAACAGGTGAGCAATGAAATGGGTCTGGGAAGTATGAGAACCTTGAGGGCATTGAAATCCCAGAGTGTCTATAAAGAGAAATGGATTCTTACTCCTGACAGGCGTTGGGATTTTAGACCATGTTCTCCAGTGCAGTTGCACATATAACCGCTCTGGGACATCCTGGAACAGGATTGTTGAGATGGTGGTGACCCCTAGTGGTCACTCTGAGCCATGCAGGCTGCATGACCCTTGTGACTTAACCACCTTACTCTCTATACTCCCAGGACTTGGGCCTGGAAGAACTCACATTTAAGGTCTGGATTTTACTGTGTGAAAAATAGAGGGACATGAGGTCATGGAAAATGAGGATATTTTGTATCATTTTTAATGTCCATTTAGGAACAATAATGGGAGAATTCTGGTCAATTTGATATTTGCCACTTACTGGTTGGACTTTAAGTGGAGAAACTAGTAAAATGATAGTTTTACAGAGTTTTTATGGAATGAAATATGATTTTAAAGTGGATGGACATGACTATATTTGAATAATAAATTTGTACCCGTGTTTCTCGTGCTGTTAACTGTGAAGTGGGACTGAGGTCAGACTCCCTGATCTTCCTGCTTCTCTCCCTACCTTCTCTCCAGAGATGTGGTTCTCATCACTACGAGGGCTTGTCACATTGTTTCACGACTTGAGTGTCACACTGCCCTGTGCTCCATCCATCCTGAGCCAATGGGATTGAAAGGACGTCGTGCAGTGAAAGCTTGAGGTGGGACCATGAGGGCCCATTCCACCCCTCAGCTTGAAACAGAGTTGCTTCTGTACACCTGCCATCAACTGGACCATCAGCCCCATACTATTTATGGCTTCATTAGCAGGTATTGAGAAAACAGCATTTCCCAGGTCAGTAGCCCCACCCCAGGGAGCAGGTTATGTTAGTTTGCTGAGCACTAAAAAACATCTATTATGAGAGCTCATATTGGAGTCACCACCACGATAAGTTACAACTATTCACTGTCACTCTCCAGTATCCGTGTCACACACCCAGACAAATAAATGAACGAGTGTGGATGAGGTAGGAATCACCTGGAGTTTTGGATGCTTTGGTTGTGGCAAGAGTCTCCAAATTCTGTATTTTATTTTGATGTCTTCAGGCAGTTTTAATTATTTCATTTTTCACTTTCTAACATAATATCCTCACTCCTCAGGTCAGGGAAACCATGCAATTACAGTCCTCAGTTTGCAGTATGTTCTTTGAGGATCAGTTACATCATCCATAAGTGGGGAGTACCCACAGGATGGTTCAAGGACTCTCTATGACCTTGTGGGAAGGAATGAGGGAAACTGACTGGAGCACCTGAACTTCAGAAGCCCCTGTTTTGAGCACAGTAACATCTGAGATCTGAAATTAACATCAGTTTAGAGACAATTAACAATCCTTGAAACCAGGATGTTTGCCTGTTTCTCAATGCACTGTGTATCTGGAAGGGTCACAGTCCTCTGAGGAAGGCTGAGGATGTGCAATACCACGTGAGTTAATGGTGTGGTATCATCATCACTGAGAGAACTGATCTCCTTTTCATTATAATGCTTCTGTCCTGCAAACTAGCTAAACGTATGAAATTGATTGAAGGACCTTGAGTCTTCATGATAGTTATTCAAGTGACATTTTTTTTTTTTTGGCCTAGAACTCCTCCATGTAGACCTGTTAAGTAAATATTTAGTTGACCTTATAGCTATTAATTTTCTAGAAACTTCATGACAGAAGACTGCATGTCCAGGTTTCTATGACCAGATTGTTCAGATTGCTCTTTGGACTCACTGTCACAAGGATACCATGCCCACCACGTCTTTGGTGTTATGATTTGTCATTTGGGATTTTCCCTGGAAGTGACACCCCAGCCAACAAGGGTCTCAGCTTTAAGATCTTGGTTTACAATATTATTCATAAGTGAAATAAAACAGGAGTCTTCAGAGAGCAGACACCATTAGGGCTGGAGAGGAAACATTTAAATGGTCCTGGAACATCTTGTACTGAGGGAAGGTGAGGAGGTGACAGAGAACACACAGGACATTTTAAAGGGACTCTGAGCCCTCAGGGTAAAGCTGCCCATGCACAGAAAACTTTCAACAGTTTCAAATACAGGTTAATAACAGTGTTGGATTTAAATCACATATAAAATAAATGTGTGTTCCAGACTGGGAAGCTCAGTAGGTTAGAGCATCTCCCTGAAGCACAGAGGTGGCTGGTTTGATCCCAGGTCAGTGCACATTGAAGAAGAGCTCTATGTTGTTCTTTTACTCTCTTTCTTCCTCTCTCCCTAAAATAAAAAATAAAAATATTAAATATTAAATGCAGTGTGTGATCCCTTAGCAAAAAAATCATTCAGTAAATAATACAGATTAATTCAATACACAAATCTCACGTAAGGGATGATTTCCAATAACAGCATGGTGTAACAGCATAAGGTTATAAATGTCCTTTCACTTCTAAATCATTCTTGCTGTGCTAATAATTAAATAGAACAAAAATTAACATGAGAAAATGTAACAATTGACTTCCTATGTACATGCCAGCGTGCCATAAGACTATGAGACCCACGGATGGGGCAGCTGAGGCTTCTCAGCCACCTGCAGCCAGGAGAGGAGGTGGGGTGTGGTGTGGACTCTGTAGGGCAGGGAGACAACTCACATGGGATGGAAGTTCAGGTGTGTGGTAGATAAATGTCTAGTGGGAAATCTTTAACAAAGGGGCATGGAGGGGACTTGAACAAATGGGATGTTGTGTCCATGACACCCCCTTGTCCTCAGGCTGACACTCATCTCACAGTGAGGTAAACATGGTGTCTGTGGGGCTGGGCTTTCCCTGGAACCTGGTTCTCATTTCCTGTGGGGAGGCCTTGTTCTGTGAGCTGTGATGGAACCAGCACAGAGATGAGAACACACATGTGCACACAAAACACACATTACACAAACAGTCACAATCTTATGTGCAAACAACTGTGCATGTGCACACATATTTGCACATACTCACACTCACACAGTTTGCAGTTCACAGGAATGTAGTCTGCCTCCAGGTTTCTGAGGGGCACTGAGGCCCTGATCCTGAGGGTTCTGTGATGGCTGGACACTGACCCTCAGGAAGGTCTAGATTCTTTCTCCTGGGACCTGTGTGTGTTCTCCAATGGGACAGAATTTGCAGAGGAGATTATGTTAGGGATGGTGGACTTGAAGTTATTTACATGGGAGACTATACTCAATTATGTGGTCGGGACATCACTGTATTCACAAGTGTTCTTTTAAAAGGGAAGCTAACAAAAATTGTAATAAAAATACTGTGATTGTTGAAACAAGATATTCGGGTGGGTTTCCACCTCCACCCAAGTGAATGAGGGTCAAGAAGACAGCGTGTGATGAGGACAGAGATTTGTGGGGTGGAGGTCCTGGTAGAGGGTCCTAATCACTGTGGCACCAGGTGTTCCTGTGACAGGGCAGGGCCCATCTGGGGACAGTTGGACATGGAGGGCACAGAGACACTGGTAGAATTCAGTCAGTTTGCACCAGCTCAACAGAAACAATACTTAATTTTTTGTTGAGTTTGGTGAGCCAGTTGTTAAAATGACACTTGTAATCAGGGTTCTCTCTAAGCTGAGTGCCTGGGCAGTTCCCCAATATGGAAATCACATATTTACATTTTTTACTCTTTTTAATTTTATAACTTACTGTTTATGGAATGAATCGGTGAACTGTTATTTTTATTTTTTTATTTAGAAAGGTAAATTTAACCAGGTGACATAGGTCAATAAGAGTACATAGGTTTCAGGTAAACATCTCTGTAGCATTTGAACAGTGGATTACATTGTATATCTATCACCCAAAGTAAAATCATGTTCTGTCACCTTACATTTGTTCCTCTTCACAGCATTCACCCCTCCCCTTCCTCTGACACATATCCCCCTTCCCTGGGAACCAAGCAGTTTTATCCATGTCCATGAGTCTCAGTTTTATATGCCACCCATGTGTGAAATCAAACAATTCTTTGCTTTGTACGATTTATTTATTTCACTCAGTATATTATTCTCAAAGTTCATCTATGTTGCTTTTATTTAGACCATTAAATTTAAGAGGGTGACATTGGTCAGAATATATAGATTTAGAGAAAACATCTCCACATCATTTGGACAGTTGATTATGCTGTATTCTCATCACCCAAAATCAAATCATCATCACCCCATATGTTACTATTTATTCCCCTCTCCCTACCCCCTTCCCTCCCTCTCCTTCCTTCCCCTCCCTGTGATAACCTCTGCACTCTTATTTATGTCCATGAGTCTCAATTGTGTGCCCCACCTATGTATGGAGTCATAGAGTTTTTACCTTTTCCTGATTTACCTATTTCATTCAGTATAATGTTATCAAGGTCTACACATGTTATTGTAAATGATACTATGTCATCATTTCTTATGGCTGAATAGTATTCCATTGTATATATGTACCACACCTTCTTTATCTAATCCTCTATTGAGGGGCACCCTAGTTGTTTCCATGTCTTGGCCACTGTGAATAATGTTGTGATAAACATAGTGGTGCATGTGTTTTATCATACTAGTGTTTTAAAGTTCTTGAAGTGGATACCCAATAGAGGGATTGCTGGGTCATATGGCAGTTCTATTCTTAATTTTTTGAGGAACCACCATACTTTCTTTGATAATGTTGCAGTAATTTATATTCCCACCAGCAGTGCATGAGGGTTCCTTTTTCTCCACAGCCTCTCCACCACTTGTTATTACATGGCTTATGGATAATAGCCCATCTAACAGGAGTGCAGGGATATCTCATTGTAGATTTGATTTTCAATTCTTGTATAGCTAGTGGAGATAAGCATCTTTTCATATATCCATTAGCCATTTGTATGTCCTGTTGGGAGAACTGTCTGTGCAGAAGAACTGTCTGCATAGCCAAAGAAACTGACAAATAGGCAGCCAACTAAATGGATAATGACATTGGCAAGAAACAGCTGCAATAAGAGGTTAATATGCAAAATATATGAACAACTCACAAAAGCATAGCAGCAAATAAACAAGCAATTTTTACTCTTTTTTTAACATTCATCTGCACAACAACTATTCTAAGAGTCCATAGTAATGTTCATTACACCCACAGGTAAAGAAAAATGGTAACTGAGGATGCAAATCAAGAAGCAATGTAAAAATATCATAAATTACAGTTTTTTTTAATTGGGGATTATTCAATAGTTTCATTAATATACTAAAACTCTTTCTTATAAGAATCTAGTTTTGTGTATGCTGTTTATGGTTCTTATTTAAGTGTTAAATGCATGAAATGATTAACTACCTTATGGTATATCATTTAATATTCTTGAAACTGACATTAGGCCAGAGATGAGTTGTTAAATTATTTCCATCCCACCACTAAAAGCCTCAGCTCAGCGCACAGCTATCAAGACAGTGCTGGCGTCTCTGTTTGAGGGAAATGTTTCCAAACCACAGGAAAGACAAGAGCACTGAAGGTGGTCTACTTGTTGGGAAAGGAATTTAGAAAATACAGAAAATTTGTTAAGGAGAGGTTGGAGATAACTGCTGAGATGTCATCTACAAACAGGCAATGAGACACCCTCGTTTGTTGTCTGCACTGAGAATACGAGAATTTAGAACCACAAAGAAGAAGGAAGACGTGCCCCTGGATACAGCTGGGAGCTCTGAGAGGAAACCCTGCTCCCACAGGAAGCCCCTTCCTTCCCCACCTCCCTCTGCACCTGCTCCTGGGGCTGGTCTCGGGCTCCGTGGGTCCGGAGCGCCCCCTAGTGTCCTGAGAACCCCCTGCAGCCCGGCCTCCCGTCCCCGCAGGGAGGTTTGTGTCTGGGCTCACACTGACTTCCCCTCGCTGTGTCTCTCGCACAGTAATACACGACCGTGTCCTCGGCTCTCAGGTTGTTCATTTGCAGATACAGCGTGTTCTTGCCGTTGTCTCTTGAGATGGTGAATCGGCCCTTCACGGAGTCTGCGTAGTATGTATTACCACTACTAGTAATTCGTGAGACCCACTCCAGCCCCTTCCCTGGAGCCTGGCGGACCCAGTTCATGTAGTAGTAATTGAATGTGAACCCGGAGGCTGCACAAGAGAGTCTCAGAGACCCCCCAGGCTGCACCAGGCCTCCCCCTGACTCAACCAGCTGCTCATCACAGTGGACACCTGCAAACACAAAAATGTCCTGGTTAGGAAAATGTCACATGTTCATTGATTCTCACAGTCATATTCACTCACATACTCAGTATCTTGATTTTCATAAATTACCTCTTAAAAAAGCGATAAGGAAAACCCAGCTGAGTCCCAACTCCATGGTGAGTGGTCTCTGTTCAGTCCTGAGCAGGGAATGGGAACATCTGTGAATCTCCGGCTGCTCTTCTGACTAAAAGTTTCAGGGATGGACTGATTTTCATGAGTAGAGAGGTCATATTTGCATGTCCTCCTACTATATAGGAAACTGGGTTGGAGACCTACTGACAGGGCTGTTCCTCAACACAGGTTAGAGTCTTGGGGCTTTTTGGTTGCTGTGAGAGCATATCAATAATTATATAATGAGTCAAAGGTGGTCATATTCATGTATCCACATTGGCCCAGCATCTGGCCCTGTTGTCCTCCTAACTGTTTCCTACAGGTTTCTGGAAGCAACTCCAGGATATAAGGGTTTCTGCAGCATGAGGTTATGAGAGCATGAATGAACGTCTGCATTTTAGTGTTACCTGCCCTTCAGGACTGCAAAAATTACATACCTGGGAAGAGACTAGAGGCTGTAAATATTTTCAGAGTGGAGCATATGTATACAGCAATAGTAATTGATTTGATGCTGAATACGTACGGCTTCCTGAACTTTAAATAAACAAAGGAGACTGAATGTTGAGAAACTGCATCTCATCACTGGGATCAGAGATGCTGAGATGTTAGAGAGATTCATGGAGCTGGTGGAGAGGCTCTGCATTTACAACAACTAGAAGATCATTTACAGAGGATGTCTTTGCATTGACAGTAATGAAAACCCTTAAGCAAGTAATTTCGCAGAATAATTAGTGAAATAAAAACAAATCATGATTTCTTTGGTCAGTAAGGGTGGCTATGATTCTCTAAATCTGCTTGGATCCTGTGAAATTTATAGGCAAAGGATGTTGCCATATTTGATTAATTTATTGGTTATGGGATCCAAAAATTTCCTAGGAAAACCTGAGTGGATCCTAATAGGATAAGTGTTTATATTAGAGGGAGGAAGGATGAAATTATCCTCAAAGAGAAGAAAAGAGCGATGAGACCACTGATGACAGTTGACCAATTCCTGGCCAGAGAGATGGAGGAAGAGGCCATGGGATGAGGAATGCAGTTCTAGAATCTGGAAAAGACAGAGACAGACACCCTGTGTGACAGAGTTCAGGCTGCAGTAACAAAGTGCCATGAAGTGAGAAAGTGATAAACAGCAAACATTTATGACCCAAAGTCCTGGAAGGTCAATGTACATGATCAAGGGGCACATGGTGCCTTCCAGTGAGGAACCTCTTCCTGGTTCATGTCAGACAACTTCTTGCTGGGTCCTCACAAGATGGAAGGGACCAGCTTGTTCCTGGGGTCATTTAGAAAGTCACAAATCTCTTCTGCTGGGATTATTATGAGCTAAGTCCCTCCCAAAGCTCCACATCTTGATACAATTATCTTTGAGAACAGAAGGTCTGAACATATAAAATTGGGGAACACGTGTATTCACAGCACAGCACTCCCCGAGAGCCTCTGGAGAAAGGGTGGTCCTGCCACCACATGATCTCAGTCCAGTGAAGGGGATTTCATGCTGTGACCTCCAGACTGCTGGAGTGAATTTGGGTAGATAGAGGCCCCAAGTGCCTGGGAATTTGATGAGATGTCACAGGCTCATAATGCAGCATGGATTTGAGTGGCACATTACAAAGGCTGTTTTTCAGAGACAACATGGCCCTAGTCCCCTGTGAACATGCTCCCGGGGCAGCAGTCTTGTACATGTGAGTCATGAGTGCCTCTGCTGCCCAGATGCTGACCATCAAGGAAGGGTCCTGACTGGACTCAAAGACCAGTGACGTCTTGGATCTCTAGTCCAGTATTGCAAGCTGTGCCCTAACTTCAGAATGTTTCCTCAGGGACATTGTAGGATTTAACCGCTATGGAAATAGTTAATTGGCATAAATAAACCCCAATGCATTTGCAGAGACCTCAAGCAAGGGATTTATAAAGCCACCAGGGTCCCCTTTCCTGGATCTGCCAGTCAAAGCAAGACTACTGAGTCACTGTCACTTCCTGAGTTTGTCCAGACCTGTCCCCTCTGGCCAAGGCCACTCACTCTCAGCAGGTCCTAATATCTGAAGGACGGGGTGAGAGAGACTTCAGTGGGTGGGCACCTGTCCTTCCACACCTGATGACATACCTAGGGCAGTGCTCCACCAAGAATGCTGGAGACTGCGGTGCTGGAGAATGACTCAGCACAGGGATGCTTGTGTCTGTACCACCCGTGTCCTTTCCCAAAGCCGCAAACCCTAGACTCTCACAGACACAGTTTCCAGTGTGCAGAGACTTCACCTACTGCCAGGGTACTGAGGAGCAGTTGATGACATAATCCTGAGGCTACAGGGATGGCTGGACATGGACCCTCAGGAATATCTACAATAGATTATTATTACTGGGACCTGTGTGTTTTCTCTAGTATGACAGCATTTGAACATGTGATTAAGTTAAGATTTATTGAATTTAATGTGTTGATAGGGGAGATTATCTTGAATTACCTGGTTGGGACAACACTATAATCACAAGTGTCTTATTCCAAAGGAATGTAAGAAAAATCACACTAAAAATGTTGTCATTTATACAAGATGTGTGTTTGGATTTCTACCTCCAGCCAAGTGAATCAACATGAAGAAGTCAGCGTGTGGTGGGAAGGACAGAGACCTGTGTTAGCAGGTCCTGGGTGAGGATCCTAATCATTGTGGGGCCAGGTGAGCCTGTGAGAAGGAAGGGCCCCTGGGGGACAGGTGGGCACGGAGGGGACAAAGAGCCTGAGCTCAGCACTGAGGTGTCTGGACTGTTTTGACGTTTTTGTTTCAGGAAACTCTTTCCCAACCACAGGGAAGATGAGAGCACTGATGAAGTTCTCATTGTAGAGAAATAAAGTTAGAAAATAGAGTAAATTGGTGGAGACTTTTAAGATAACTACTGACATGTCTTCTGCAGACAGGCAACGTTAAAGCCTTGTTTGTTGTCTGCAGTGCGAATATGAGAAACTAGATCCACAGAGAACAAGGAAGAAGTGCCCCTGGATGCAGCTGAGAGCTTTGAGAGGAAACCCTGCTCCCACAGGAAGCCCCTTCCTTCCCCACCTCCCTCTGCACCTGCTCCTGGGGCTGGTCTCGGGCTCCGTGGGTCCGGAGCGCCCCCTGGTGTCCTGAGCGCCCCCTGCAGCCCGGCCCTCCCGTCCCCGCAGGGAGGTTTGTGTCTGGGCTCACACTGACTTCCCCTCGCTGTGACTTGCACAGTAATACGTGGCCGTGTCCTTGACTCTCAGGCTGCTAAGCTCCATGTAGGCTGTGCTCGTGGACGTGTCTGCAATTATAGTGACTCTGCCTTTGAACTTTTCCGCATAATTTGTGTCATCATAGTTAGGGTAAATCGACCCCATCCATTCCTGCCCCTTCCCTGGAGCCTGGCGGACTCAGTTCATCCAGTTGTCACTGAAGGTGAATTCGGAGGCTGCAGAGAGTCTCAGAGACCCCCCAGGATACACCAAGCCTCCCCCAGAATCCACCAGCTGCACCTCACACTGAAAAACTGCAAACACAAAGAAGTTTTGGTCAGGAAAGTCACACGTCTATGGTTTCTCTCCGTAATGCTCAATCACGTGCTAAATATCTCTTGTTCTCTATCAATTAGCTCTTAAAATATGGACAAAAAAACCCCCAGAAGAGTCCAGTCTTCATGGTGAGTGGTCTGTTTTCAACTCAATACAAGGAATGGGCACACTTGAGAATCCCGTGCTGGTATACTGACCCAGAAGGTTGGTCCTGGGCTGGTTTTATAAGCAGAGGAGACATATTTGCATGTCGTCCTATTATATAGGGTGTTCAGTGTTGGAGAGCTACGCACCACGTGCACGAGGTTCACTATCACAGGATCTAAAGTCTGTGGTGTATCTGTTTCCAGCTGTGATGAAGGTAGCACTCTGCACTTGATCTGGTTCAGGGGAGCAGCAGTGCCAGTAGGAGGAGTACAGGCTCAGATGGAGAGCTCACTGTTCCTGCAGGAGGACACTTGAACAGTCCCAGACCTGTGTAATATTCAGTTTTTAGTTATTGAAATATTATGACAGACATTGACCTGCACTGAAAAATGACTTATTTGTTTGCAGACCATACATTTGCTTTCATATGTGTTTTAAGACAACCAAGTTCAACCAAATTTTCTAACAACAATATCTAAATCCTGTTTGGGCCTCAAGGCAGCTCTTCACTCCTCCCAGGAGAGGGGCACAGGGAGCATGTGCCCAGCGGCTGCTCTCTGAAACCCGTCCCCTGGCTCCTGCAGGGTCCTGTGACTAGCCCGCAATGACCAGTCCACTGCTGAGAGACTGGGGGTCTTCTGATGGACAACTGTGGTTGGGGACTCCCTGCTGGCCTGGCTGGACCTTCCTTCTACTGTGGGCAGTTCAGGAATGCTCATTCTACATTGCCTCCCTCTCCCTCCACTCAGGGTGTGACTTGCACTGGGGATGGATGGCTTCTCCAGTCCCTCCTGCCACTTAGTGTGTGTCGTCACAAACATGGTGGGACCTTGTTTTCCAAAGACAAATTAAACATTCATATCAACATAGTCCAATTATGATGCTGATTCTCATTACAACCAGACTGTCCCAACCATTTGAAAAATGAGTTAATAATATGAACATGCTTCTTAAGACAAATATGTTGTATAAAATAATCAAGGCGATAGTCAGATCCACATGGAAACAGGGCTAGGCCACCGTCACTTGTATTCAGTCAACACTAATCTAGTTGTGGATATAAATTTATTTTACAATTTGAATTAAATCTGTCGTCCATGTTATCAAAGCCAGAAGTTTATCCTAAATATCCTGGTGGGGCTGATTCACACAGGACAGGACTGGGTGGAATCGAGGAGGACAGCAGCTTCAGCTCCTCCCGAGACTTCGAGCCTGGCCTTCCTGATGGATGTTTCAATGGACCTTGGACTTTCCCAGCCAAACCCCATCAATGGTGCCCCAGAGCTTAAACCAGACACAAAGATTACATCACCCGGGCTCCCCAGAAATGCAGGATAAAGGGGTGACTCAGGAAGAGTTTGAGCAGCACAAGGTCTCTCTACTTCAGTTTCCATTTTCACCAAACAAGCTCATCCCCTTTGCTACTGATAGTCACTTGTTGTTCCTAATGTGTCCTCACGAGGACAGCAGGGGAGAGCCGTGCAGGGTGGGGGAGAGTCCCTCCAGCCTTTCCCAGGTTCTGCAGGTCACACACCTGAGCTTCAGGTAACGTCACTGATCCATGACTCTTAGACTACAGAATACAGATCCTGTATTTGAGAGAGAAAAAATGCAAGTGGAAAGGCAAGGGAAAGAACTAAAGACAAAGAAGAGGAATTAAGGACACGTCCGGGCAGTGAGATCACACACTATTTGTCAGGAGAAGAGTCAGATATGAAATCAAATGTAGTTCAAACACTGACACTGTCTGGCCTCTATCTTGGCTTTGACATCATTTAAAAATATTACACTACTCAGGGGATCACAAGAGTTCTCCTCAAGTCTGGGCCACACCAAATAAGGCAGTGGTCACCCAGCCCCCACCACACCAACAACCATCCTGTGAACACAGAGTGGGATGAGCTGGAGCAGCAGGAGCAGAGAGATGTCTGCAGGGAGGACAGACGGTGCAGACTGCAGGCCCAGGAGGAACACAGACAAGGGATCACAGGAAGGACTGATCTCTGGAGACAACAGCAGAAACCAACATCTACTATGGTCTCCATGGCAACAAAAGCCTCCAGAAGCAGCCTTGACTGACTCACAGGGAAACCCACAGTGGTGGTCTAGCAGGAAGTACAGGCAGATCATGGACCAGCAGTGCTAATTAAGTATAAGCGTGAAGTAATGACACATGAACAACACAGGGTGTCTGTACCCTGTCCTTTCCAGTAATTCTAGATGCACCACCCACTGTGAGGAAAAGCCAAGAGCTAGAACTAATGGACCGACTTTCAAATGGCCTTCATTGATGGGCGTACAACACAACCAACAGTGGAAACACTATAGAAATGTGCACCTGAAACCTGTGTACTCTGATTGACCAATGTCACCTCATTACATTTAATTTCTAAATAAAACTAAAGAAACATATGACACTCATGTAAGACACAAGGGCTGGGATCAACAAACACTGGATTTAAAACAATTCTGATCACTCCGTGACAAGTTTAAAGGAAGAGGCAAGCAGATGTCAGGGTCACAAAGGTGACTGACTGCACCTGCGTGAAGGAAACAAAAAGAAAGAGTCCATCGGAAATGGACACAGTGACAACAAGAGCACAGACAGAAATGAACAGAATATCACTCAGCCGTAAAAAGGAGAAAATCCCACCAAAGCCTAAAATACATTGAATTCTGTGAAATAAAGCCATCACCGGGAGGCAAATACTGTATAGTTCCATTTATGATATGAATTTAAATTATATTTCATTAGCAGCAAAGTATGAGCTGCTGAAACCTGGACATAGGGAAGGGCGATTGCAGGGGACGTGGAGCAGTGGAGTGCCGGCTGCCCGGGGTCCTGCGCGCTCACAGGAGAGAACCAAAGATGGAGGCACCTGGAGGAGACAGGTGCTGTCAGGAGAGGTGTCAGACCCTGACTGAGGACACGGTCCATCCCTGGAGCCTGGGTGCGTTTACTTCAGTGTGTGGAGCCGTCCATCCCTCAGGGCCCTGCTGAAAGTGAGGGAAGGTGCCCCCTTCAGGGCGTGGAATTTTCCACCTGGGAGTGAGCAAGTAAGGGAGGAAGCCCAGCCACACCACTGTGGTCCTCTGGTGGCTGCGTGAGCACCCAGGACATCCAGTTTGTCATCTCTGAGACCGGCTTCATTCACTGATAATCACTGATATCAACCCCTGTTGCTGCTGTATCTATTGATTGTTTTTTTTTATCTAAACAACAAGCCATTGATGAATTTCCCCTGTTTTTTTTTTTTTTTTTAATTTGCAAACGAGAAGATTATTGGCTGTTTGTAGCTGTGATCAAAAATAAAATTTTATAAATATTGGCATCTATTTCTGTATGACAATAAAGATTCATTCTTCCAGAGCAAACACTTCTAGTGGGACCGTAGAAATACCTGTTATATTTAATTTCCAAGGAAATTGTGATTCACTTTGTTAGGAAAGAATAGCAGCACGTGTAGAGACTTGGTGATGGAGAGGTTCTTAGTCACTGCTGATCTGTCATCTGCAAGGAAACAATCTTACCTTCTTGTTTGTTGTGTTCAGTGAGAATATGAGAAACCAGAGCCACAGAGAAGAAGGAAGAAGTGCCCCTGGATGCAGCTGAGAGCTTTGAGAGGAAACCTTGCTCCCACAGGAAGCCCCTTCCTTCCCCACCTCCCTCTGCACCTGCTCCTGGGGCTGGTCTCGGGCTCCGTGGGTCCGGAGCGCCCCCTGGTGTCCTGAGCGCCCCCTGCAGCCCGGCCCTCTCGTCCCCGCAGGGAGGTTTGTGTCTGGGCTCACACTGACTTTACCTCGCTGTGCCTCCCGCACAATAATACACGGCCGTGTCCTCGGTTCTCAGGCTGCTCATTTGCAGATACAGCGTGCTCTTGTCATTGTCTCTGGAGATGGTGAATCGGCCCTTCACGGAGTCTGCGTAGTTTGTACTACCATCAGGATTAATGCGTGAGACCCACTTTAGTCCCTTCCCGAAAGCCTGGAGGACCCAGTGCATGCCGTAGTCACTGAAGGTGAATCCGGAGGCTGCACAGGAGAGTCTCAGAGACCCCCCAGGCTGCACCAAGGCTCCCCCAGACTCCACCAGCTTCACCTCACACTGGACACCTGCAAAGAAAAAGATGCCCTGGTCAGGAAACTGTCACATGTTCATTGATTCTCTTAGTCACACTCACTCACATAGTCAGCATCTTGTTCTCCATAAATTACCTTTTAAAATAGCAACAAGGAAAGCACAGAAGACCCTAAACTCCATGGTGAGTGGTGTCTATACTGTCCTGTCCAGTGTACGGGCACTTCAGGGATTCCCAGGCTGGGCTCCTGTCCCAGAGCTGCAGGGTCAGGGCTGGACTGGTTTTCATGAGCAGAGGGGGCCCTATTTGCATGTCCTCCTACTATATGTGCAGCTCTGGGTTGAATATCTGCAGAAAGGGTAGTGCCTCAATGCAGGTGTTTGAGTCTTGGGGCTATTTGGTGGCCATGAGAACATGTTGATAACTATATAAACAATCATAGGGGGATCATATTCATGTATCCACATATGGTAAGATTAAGCCCAGCATCTGGGCTTGTGCTTCACCTCACTGACCCCTGCAGCTTCTCTGAAACATCTCCAAGGCATATCAGGATCTTCACGATAAGGTTATGAGAGCATGAATAAATGTCTGTATTGTAGTGTTGCCTACACTGTTACACTACACTCTTGTAGTGTGGTGTAGCTGGAGACAGTTACATCATGGGGAACACACCACAGGCTGAAGCCTTTCTGCGAGTGGACTCTGTGTACACAGTCATATTGATGCCCTTGATGATGAGTACTTCTTGCTTCCTGAACTTTACATAGACAAAAAAGACAGAGTTTTGAGATGATTTTTCATTACTGGGATTAGAGATCCTGAGAAGTTAGAGAGTTTCGTGGAGCTGGTGAGAGGCTCTGCATTTCCTAAAATAAAAGCCATTTATAGAGGACGTCTCTACATAGACAGCCATAAAAATTCTTAAACAAGTGCTATCACAAAATAATTAGTGAAATAAATGGAAATCATGATCCCTACAGCCAGTGAGGGTGGCTCTGGTTGTCTTAATCTGCTTGGGAACTGTGAATATTATATGAAAAGGGATGTTACCATATTTGATTAGTTTATAGATTATGTGATCCAAAGTTTTCCCAGGAAAACCTGAGTGTGTCCTAATATGATAAATGTTTATATTAGAGGAAAGAAGAATGAGCTTAGCCTCCATGAGAAGAAAAATGGGATGAGACCATTGAGGTCAGGTGACTAGTTTCTGGTGGTGAGTTAAAAAAAAGAGGCCATGGGCCCTGGCCTATTGGCTCAGTGATAGAGCGTCGGCCTGACGTGCAGAAGTCCCGGTTCGATTCCCGGCCAGGGCACACAGGAGAAGCGCCCATCTGCTTCCCCACCCCTCCCCCTCTCCTTCCTCTCTGTCTCTCTCTTCCCCTCCTGCAGCCAAGGCTCCATTGGAGCAAAGATGGCCCAGGCGCTGAGAGTGGCTCTGTGGCCTCTGCCTCAGGTGCTAGAATGGCTCTGGATGCAACAGAGCGACGCCCCGGATGGGCAGAGCATCACCCCCTGGTGGTCCTGCCGGGTGGATCCCAGTCGGGCGTATGTGGGAGTCTGTCAGACTGTCTCCCCGTTTCCAGCTTCAGAAAAATACAAAAATAATTTTTTAAAAAAAGAGGCATGGGACATTTCTAGAATCTGGAAAAGACAGAGAGACTCCCTTGTGTGAGAAAGTTAAGGCTGCTATACTAAAATGCCATGCATTGGAAAACTGATAAACAACAAACATTTATGACCCATAGTTCCAGAAGCTGGAAGTGCATGATATGGGGACCACATGTTGACTTCCCATGAGAAACCTCTTCCTGGTTCATGTCAGACAGCTTCTTACTGGGTCGTCACTAGGTGGAAAGGACCAGCCAGCTCTCTGAGGGTCATTTAGAAAGTCACAAATTGCTTATGCAAGCATCTTTTCTTTCTTTTTTTTTTAAAGAGACAGAGAGAGAGAGTCAGAGAGAGGGATATACAGGGACAGACAGACAGGAACGGAGAGAGATGAGAAGCATCAATCATTGGTTTTTCGTTGCGCATTGCGACACCTTAGTTGTTCATTGATTGCTTTCTCATATGTGCCTTGACCACGAGCCTTCAGCAGACCAAATAACCCCTTGCTCGAGCCAGGGACCTTGGGTCCAAGCTGGTGAGTTTTTGCTCAAACCAGATGAGCCCACGCTCAAGCTGGCGACCTCGGGGTCTCGCACCTGGGTCCTCGCATCCCAGTCCGACGCTTTATCCATTGCACCACCACCTGGTCAGGCTATGTGGGCATCTTATGACCTAAGTCCCTCTGTAAGATCCACTTCCTGATACAATCCTCTTTGAGGAGGACAATTTGAACATATAATATTGGAGCAACACGTGTATTCACACCACAGCACTCCCATGGATCCTCAGAGAAAGGGTGGTCCTGCCATCACATGATCTCAGTCCAGTGATGGGGATGTCATGCTGTGACCTCCAGACTGCTGGAGTGCATGTGGCTAGATAGAGGCCCCAAGTGCCTGGGAGCTTGATGAGATGTCACAGGCACATAATGCAGCATGGATTACAGCCACACATTATAAAGTCTGTCCCTCAGAGGAAACCCCTCCCCAGCTCCCTCTGCACCTGCTCCTGGGGAAGCTGCCCTGTGCTCATGGGACCTGAGTGTCTCTGCTGCCCAGATGCTGACCAACAGGGGAGGGTCCTGACTGGACTCACTGGGCAATGACCTCTCAGGATCTCTGCTACAGCACTGAAGGTGCACCCTGACTTCACACTGCTCCCTCAGGGACATTGAAGGCTTTAACAACTATGGACATGAATGGGCATCAGTAATACCAATGACTGTGGAGAGAGACCTCAAGAAAGGACTTTATGAAAACACCAGGAGGCCCCTTTCCTGGAGCTGCCAGATGCTCTGACATTAAGTTCAGACAACTGAGTCTCTGTCACCCTCTGAGTTTGTCCAGACCTCTACTCTCAGGTCGAGGCCACCGACTCTTCAGCAGAAGCTAATCTCTGCAGGGTGGGGTGAGAGGAAGTGCAGAGTTTAGACACTTGTCCTCCAAGACCTGATGCCCCACCAGGGGCCGTGCTCCACAAAGAATGCTGATGACTGTGGTGCTGAAGAATGACTCAGCACAGGGACCCTTGTGTCTGTACCACCCATGTCTCCTCCCAGAGCTGCCAAACCCCACACTTTCCTCACACAACTCCAGCTGGCTCAGCCCTCCCTTTGCAGGAGCTGTGGTAAGTGACCAGGAATGAGATTTTGTGTGTTGTTCCCTTGAGTT